>NC_052141.2:3461863-3785717 GCF_016086655.4 Lepeophtheirus salmonis
ACGCCTTTGTAAGGCTGTAAGAGATCCAAATCTTCATCTGCATCAATGAACGTCTGATACATCAAACATGTTCTGTCGGTATGTAAAGATACTGAGGAATCAAAAGTGAACTTGATAATCCTGACAATTTGAAGAATTCTTGTGAAGGAGAGCAGCTGCCCTGTCATGAAGTTTCATTAGATTAGTTGCAAGTAGCTATGATATGAAGGAAATCAACACAAAAATGACTTTGTATAAAGCTAGGATATATGAAAAGTTGACAGTTACTCGCCAAAGTTTCAGCTATTTTGGATGATCAGTTGTTATATAACAGTCATTTGAGTGAGTTGAGATGAGTGTCATAAAAGTTTTAGACCCCCCTCGTATATGATGGAATCACTCTGATGGCAATCCTCAATTTAACTCATGCATCAATTTCAGTAGACTTATCTGGGTACTGATACAGTCCCTTTCAAATAAAATACCGAGTGGTCAATAAAATCGGAACACTTCAACAATATATAATTTACTAATTAACAATAGAATTTCAACAAAATTAATACTATATATAGATGTGTGAATAAGCTCTCTTAATCATTAATGTAACTGCTCCTAGCGGCAATGATGGATTCCAGGTGGATGCAGAATGCCAGACATTCGCTGCAAATATAGTCCTCTCTCATGACGTCCCAGTGCTGGCTAACAATGGTCTTAATGGCATCGATGTTTGGATGACGGACAGTGTCGTATGTCAGGAAGATTTTTCGGTCCGCTTTACAAGGGTGAACGGTTGATTTTCAGTGGTGAACGTGGGATATTTAAACAGGGCAAATGCTACAACATAGATTAAATCTTGCAAGAATATCGTCCAATGGACTGTCTGACCATTATTTTCTTCAGGCAAACATTGGGAAAAATAAAATGAAAAACTCTAGACGGAAAGTCGATGCCGACCTAATCATAATGGAAGGAGTATAATGGAGTATAAAATGCACCGTGCAAGAATGAGAGAAAATTTTTGAACTATACAATTAAGTCAAACAATTTAAACCTCCTTAAATATTTTTAAAATAATAACGGATGAAGATAATGAACGAGATTATAATATACCATGAAACGGTTACATCGACAGAAAATAAACTATGTTCACAAGTCTTGATGTTCTTAACTCGCATGTATACGTGGTGATGTGTTTGAAAAAATGAAGAAAAAATGCATGTGTTCTTTATCATGATTAGAAGAAGAAGTTTTTCCTCTCTTTCCTTGACGCAAAGGTGTCAATCAAACTGTCCATGTCTTCATGGAGCACCTTGTCCACCATCATCCTGTCCATGTTCAAGAGAGTGAGGGAGGAGAGCCTCTCATGGTCGATGGTGGTCCTCATGTGGTTCTTGAGCCTTCTGAGACAGGAGAATGACCACTCCACCTCACAGCTGCTGATGGGCATTGAGGCCAGGATAACGATCACCTTGTATAGCTCCGGCATCAGGCGGAACACTCCCGAGCTTATTAACTCCGCAGCAATTTGTGACGAAACCATGTCTTCTGTGTCAATATCTGCCTAGAGAAACATAAATTTTAAACATATAATGCAAAAAGAAACATTATAATATTAACCTTGAATTGCTGGAAGATTGCATGGTCTGACTGGAGCTGCTCGAGTTCAAGTCTGTAGTACTTGGCGACACGCTCAATGACACAGGTCTCCACTTCACTGTCATTGACGATTGCAATGAGATCCATTGTGATGTTTGTATCGTCGGTGCTAAATCTGCTCTCAAGCTCTAATACAATCTTATTGATTGCAATATCGAAATGTGTTTCACGGGAAGTAGGATTCAGTTGTTCCTTTCCACTTTATTCTCCTTGGAATCTTCGCCTCCTTGAATTCCAAATCAATTGAGTCCTCCTGGTCAAATACTGATTTCATCTCAGACGACTTCAACTCAGCAAGTTTCCAGATTGATTCAAAGATTTTCTCATTCTTAAGATCTTCAAGAGTCCTAATCACTAGGTTGACGTGTTTCCGGGCCTTTGTTAGGTCAACCTTTCTGCCTTGAAGTTCATCTGACAAGCTAGATGTGTGTCTGAGGAGTGTCTTCAACAGTTCAATGCCGAAAACAAATTCGTGACTAAAGATGCTGTTGAGCAGAGAAGTTGCTGTTGAACTCGACAATGTATCTTTATCTTTTTCTCATTATTATGAGGGTCTTCATGATTCTGACCATCCCTAGAGATACAGCGTGTACAGCATCGTAGCAGACTCCAGCGGGTAGCAGACTGGTTCTTCAGGGTCATCATTTTGGCATAGCTCCTCATCTTTACTTTTTATCTTCACCGACTTATAATAGATTACTGACCTCTTTGGTGACCCTTCAATGAAGTTGTATAAAATTTGTACTGCCCCATTGTATTTCTCAACAGGCTTATATCTGAGACAAGATCCTTGACTACAAGATTGAGGACATGGGCGTAGCAGTGGATGTAGACACACAGTGACTGTTTCCTTCCACCTGGTGGCAAGGCCCTTCTTGATGCTGGATATGTTTGAGTCCGCGGCCAGGGAGACAGTGCGGGCAGGGTTAAGGCCGAGATCCTGACAGCCTCGTGAAGGCCGACAGTCTGGGTAACTTTTACAAACTTGAGGAAGCTCTCTTTCTTGATGCCTTCACTCGTCAGATATCCCAGTGACAGACTGAACTGCTCCGTGTTTGACATATCTGAAGTCTCATCAACAATCACAGAGAACCAGTAGTCATCATCGCCGGCACAAGTCTTGACATCTTCATTATATTTCTGTCACTTTGGATGCTATAATCTCTATCAGCTCATTTTGGATGTCAGGTGAAGTCCATTTGGCAAAACCTGCCCCAGCTGAACCAAATTTTTTGACTTTGGCCTCCAGTTTATCTTTGAGAATATGATTGTCGTGTGAACGCAGGGACAAAAGCTCCAAGAAGTTTCCTCGATTGTTTTCATTAGATTCCGTCAACTTTTCTCTTGTTTCGAATCGCCCCTAAAGCCAATCCTTGCTTTGCAAGGAACCCAACAGTTTGGAAAAGATACCTCAAATAAGCTCGCCACTTCACGACTTCCTCAGCATGTTGAGACTGAACATGGCCGAGAACCGAGGTATTCTTTCTCTTTGATGTGAGGAAATTGATCCACTTTTCCATCGACAGTTTGTGTTTTTTGTTGTTAGAATGAACTTTCAACGAGGAACTGTTTTTCCATGTTTTGAACTCAAATTTCCCAAGGTTGGAAATGGAAAATTTGGAACAGGCGAAACACTTGGCTGACTTTTCAACCTCGTCATATTCTAGCCACGGGAACTTACGGAACCAATCATATTGAAAGTCTCTGGAGTATTTGTCATCTATCTGAGGACTGTATGTTTGTAACTTGGGTAGTAGAGGATGATCTCTCTCGACTTTAGGCACAATTTCCCGCTCAGTCTCCACTCTGGTTCTGGTCTGGATGTCCTTCCGCTTTGGCTCCCGCCCGGTAAGTCACCCAGCTGGCTCGTGAAGACGACAGGGTACTCTGGGCCTCCGTCCACAAACTCCATCTCCTCAGTCTTGCTCTTCTCACCTACCTGGACATTGTCGCTAGTCTCAGAGTCCTCTGCAGAGGGAATATTGTTGTTGTTGACTACAGAGAGCTGCTCGGGAGAGAAGATTGGTCCGATATCGAGATTAGGAAGTCTTATTCCATGAGAAATCCGTCCGCTGGGGTAATTTGATGAGTCGCCATTATTTTCTGTGTCTGCAGTAACTTTCTCTTCAGCAGAAACGGATTTTTCAGATCTTGGTTCAGGCATTAAGGCCTCAACTGGAGCAGGGTCATTGGGACAGGAGGAGGCAGTGACTGAGGATGAGGATGTAGCAGAGGAAGTTTTCTTAACAGCAAAGTTCAATGTTTTCTGCTTCTTATGATCAATTTTCACTTGATACTTGCAGTTGGGGTCATTCTTATGGAGTTTAACTTTGTGATCATTAAAGTTGTCCTTCTGTATTTCCTTCTGACAGATAGAGCAAATCACCAATTCTCTGTTAAAAGGCGTTTTCCGCTTCCCGTGATACATTTCTGATAATGAATAAATTACTGCAACAATCCACTCTAAAAAGTACATAACTATTATTTATGTCCCTTTAAGCAGTAATAATTTAATTTATCTTGTATTCAATGAAACAAATTCTCACGCTCTTAAATATTTCAAGAGTACTCCATACGAAAAATGTTGTGTGCGTCTTTTTTTTTTTTTTTTTTGGCTGTAAAGTACTTCACATTTGCAACCAGTAACGTTAAACGTAATATCTAACTCAAATATCCACTCAATGTGAAGTACTTTAAATCCATACAAAAATGTTGTGTGCGTCTTTGTTTTTTATTTTTGGCTGTAAAGTACTCTTGAAATAATTGCAGTAATTTATTAATTATCAGAAATGTATCACGGGAAGCGAAAAACGTGTTTTATATTCAAAGGTTCAATCATTTATATATATAAAATGACAGGCAATATTTGAAAGAGATATTACGGTAAATTACAGGATTTGAATTCAAATTTCTGCGATGAATTGAGATACCCAAGAGTGTTAACTGTAGTTTAAAACCTCCGTTTTATCTATCTGACTTAATTTGGCCCCAATATTGTCTTAGAGATATAATTTATTAATTTTACTAATTCTATAAATGTGCCGGTGAATTTTGGCTACTTTAAGTACAATTTGTGGTGCCTCCAAAGGATTAATCAGAATCATTTTTTCATTTAAATGAACTATAATTTGTTGGAAAATGTATTCCATGTTCAATTTTGAGAAAAATTATCTAGCTTCCTTTTGGGGGACGTGCTACAAATATGTAATTTTATTATAATGACTCAGTACTATTATGAGTTGGTCATAAGTTACATATATATAATAGATTTTAATAATTAATTATGACTTAATTCATCTATATTTACATACCTATATGATTGGTGGACGGTTGAGTAATGTTGTTTTTTTGGTCCGCTGAAGCGGACAAAGCGCAATACTGACGTACGGCCCTGTGATTATTGTCTTCAATTTAATGGTACAAAATCCTCCCCCCCCACACACAAGGATACATTCTTTCTTGCCTCCGCTATAAGCCCAACAATTTTATTCCTCAGAATAAAACGAAAAGTCAACAAAAAATATATTAATAATGCAAGTCAAACTAATTTAATTACCGTTAAGGAATTCGACTCCCGACACTACATAGTAGTTAGTTGGTTAAATATTTATTACTGCTTGCCATACATACAATAATATTGTACAAATATAAAACAACGAACACGACCACACAACGGAGTATTTGTGCTACCACAGCAGATTCTAAAACCTAGTTTACATTAAAATTTTGTTCAATAATATTTTTTAATTTTCTACTTTTCATAACGAATGTCTTCATTCATTGATTGCTTGATGTCTTTCGTAAGATAGAGCGGGGCATCTATTCATGAGATGGTCTGCGCTTTGCAATTCTTCCTTACATACATTACACGTTGAGCTTGTGTCCTTCCACTAGCTTAGGTGGGCTTGGAAAGGGCCATGTCCAGTGTAGGTTTGCACAATGAGTAGCAATTTTTCTCTTCCGAGCTTGATACACATCGACTTCGGCTTATTAAGCATATTATATGTATGTTTCATACCTTGATCTTTTTTATATCCGTCACACCAATAGTGAAAGAAGAAGTCATGAATTACCTTCTTTATGTAGCTTGGAGGTGTCCCAATAGTGAACTGGTTTAGGGTCTCAGTACCCCTCTTCGCAAGATGGTCTGCAAATTCATTTCCGGTAATATCAGAATATCCTTTACACCATTCTAGATGTATATTTTTCTCACTCATTCCTTTGAGGATGGTTTCTTTACATTTTATAACTTCTTTACTAGTAGTAAGGGGATTAAAGATTGAAGCAATTGCTGATTGGGAGTTTGATCTGATTATTACATTGTTCAGTGTTTTTTCGTACTTGAGAAGAGCTTCTACACCTTGTGTTATGGCGAAAATCTCTGCTTGGAACACAGAAGCCTCTTTATTCAATGAAGCTATTGAATGACAAATGGATGCATTACCTTTTGTGATGGCCCATCCAGCCCCAGTGTTTCCGTATTCGTCTTTAGACCTGTCCGTATAGATGATCGCGTTAGGATTCTTAATCTGACTATTATCTATCCAAATGCGATTACTTTTTATGTAGTCAATTGGTTGATCCATTCCGACTTGTATATGTATTTATTACTATGGAACCGATGTACACGACGTTTTGGAAGATTATCTATTCCATCCCAGGTATCACGTAAGAAATGCTTCGTTTTCCATCATGATTTCGTTGCCTGTTCCTTAGTATATATGTCTAGAGGACCAATACCCAAAACTCCCTCCATTCCTGTGGTTGGTGTCGATCGAAATGTATGTGTCATTGACATGAGTGCTTTACTTTGAATGGTATTTAATATTTTCCTTGCACTTTTCTTTGTAGTGATTGCATATCCCCGTACTAGACACCCATAGGAGATAACAGGTCTGATCATAGCTTCATACAACCAGAGAACCTTGTTTGAGGTCAGTCCCCATTTTTGTCCTATGATTACCCTGGCCATATTCCATATCCGAGAACACTGGGAGGCTTTATCTTTCAAATGTTCTGTCCAAGTGAGTCCTACATCAAAAGTCACACTTAGGTACATCATAATTGGGGTATATTCCATCACTTTGCCGTCCATTTTTTATTGTGGAAAGTATTTTGATCAAAGTTTATAAGCTTTTTAAAAGAATATAGCACTTGATTTTGATGGGTAAGACCATTTTCTTTTCCCCATTCAATAATAGTATTGATTGTCCTTTGCATGCATTGTAACTCTACATAGTAATGAACTTTTATTTACATATATCTTATGACAAAGTACTCTTTTGAGTTATTCGAAACTCTGTACAACAGCTCGTAGGGTGAGATGGCCCACCCTATAAAAATGTATAGTTAAAAAAGGAACGGAAAATTAACATGATAGGCCTGACATTTTGAAGGAAAGATTTTGGAGGAAAGCACAGGGGTGCGCTAGAGGGGCTAGAGGCCCTCCCAAATATCCAAATTTCATACAAATTTAATGATACAACTTTTTTCCAAAAAAATTAATTTTCTCTGAATAGCTACTATAGATTTTTGAAATTATTCTCGAAAAAATTGAATATTTGAAAAAAAATTGGAAAATTTAAAATTTAATTTTTGAAAGTTTTTTTTTGTAAACACTAGTGGATTTCTGAATTTTTTTTCCAAAAAATTTAATATTTGACTTTTTTTTCCAAGAAAATTATTTTTTTGTGAACAAACGTGGATTTCCAAATTTTTTAACTAAAAGTTATATTTTTTTGTAAACAACTGTAGATTTTTGATATTTTTTTTCCAAAAGTCAATATTTGAAATTGTTTTTTTTTTTTAAATTCAATATTTGAAATAGTTTTTTAAAAATTTCAATATTTGAAATTGTTTTTTAAAAAATTCAATATTCAAAATTTCATTTCTGAACTTTTTTGTGAACGCTGTGGATTTTTTTTTTCTTTCAAAAAATATAATTTTAAAATTTTTTGTAAATACCCATGGATTTTTAAAATTTTTTCCATAAAAATTCCAAAAACTAAACCCCCTCCTCTAAAAAAATATTTATATATAATCATGCTGACGCCCCTGGAGCAGCTTAGTTGTCATCACATTTAATTATATCAGCTACTATCAGCTGTGACTAAGAAGAAGTTGAAGAAGATTTACTTCGATTTCGATTCTCAAGTCCAACCAGGACTTAGTATTAAAATCCTCAGGGTTACTCTCTGTCTTTTATGAGCACACAAATGTTTAATCAGATTTTGAATATATTGGAATGTAGTATTAGAAAAGAAAGTTCTTTCCCAGGAATTAAAAAATAATGACAACAGCTGAGGTATACACTTGCTATAAAAAAAGTACCGCGAATCGTTAATTTAAATTGATCATCCTGAAGGGATTTAAAGATTTTTTTTTCTTTTAGGTCGGCAGCATTATTTTTCATTATGATACCAAGTTTAAGCTCAATCTGTAAACCAGTTTATTTGCAACAGCTTGATAAGTCAGTTTACCTCACTAGTACACCACAATTTTTACAATCAATGAAATTATTGAACAAAGAATCATTAAATTACATTAGATGAATTTTAGTCATAAGTAAAGTTGAAAAACGCGTGCAAGGAGAAGGGAGGGGGGGCGGGAGAAAGACTTGTGGTATCATTTAAAGTACTGATGTGATTCTCAGCTGGCTGCTTTATTATGATTTTGGAGGGTACAACGAAAGTATTTATTAGCAAAATGTTTAATGAAGATATACTACGTATAATTGACTAAGACGTTTTTATCCGTTACAGTAGATTTGAAAACGTCACACTCCATGCAAATGTAATTCAAACCATATTCTCCGAATAATAACTAATGAAACGACAAAGTAGAGTATTTCAAAAATATATTTGAAGTTCCAAGTTTAAAAAAGAAGGATTTAATTAATTAAATATAATCTACATACTAAGGAATATACCATCAGCCCTTTTTCTTCATGTGGAAGTTGCTATATACAATCGTGCACAGGATAGACATATCTCTATCGATGAGATCTAAATAATGGTTAATAATAAAGTAAATGTCAAAATCATAAAATTAGACAATAATTATACTAATAAAAAAATGTTAGAATTAAATCCATCGTAAGGATTTAGAACAAAAGCTAATTATGTAGTAATGCCCAGCGATATCACTCCTTATTAAGAGCATCAAAAAAGATTTTTTTCCCCGTTATTTATTTTGTATAACAACAAACTATTATCATGAAGGAAACAGACAATTGCTAATTATAATGCTACAGTTGTAAAGCAGTTGTTTTTGCCTTTTATGAGTTTTCTGAACACCATTTCTTGGGGCTTATCAACCATAGCTAATCCTTAAGTGATAAAAAAGTAATATTTATTGACTATGTAATATTGGAAAACCTAATTATCATACCCAAGTCTTTATGCGAAGAAACTAGTGTCAAACAAACTAGTTGCGAACCATCCAAAGCTACTACCACCGATGTTGTGACCATTTAAGCACTTGTTTTTGCCATTTAATGAGTTGTGTATCATAATTCTTGATAATTTTGGCTACAATAGAAGCATATTTTAGGATTAGATTTAAAAAAAAAGAATACTTACTGTTAGATGATACAAAATTCAGAGTTCTATTTCCAAAATAGTAAATATTTTATACTTTTTACTGATAACTTTGATCGTAATTTGGTGTGGATGACTCGAAACATGCTAAAAATTCTCTGAACTTCACAATTTACAATGGGGGGTATAAATGACATCATTTCCAACATCCTCCATTCATCTAAAGATGGTTCCTCGCGAAGGGATGGGTTTACCCGTGTATTTCTCCATATTTTTTTTGAACGTAGGATGATTAGCAATAGATTAGGGTATATTACATGCAATAAGCATCTTAGTGAGATCAGAGTTAAAGTCTGACTTGATGTATTCATCATTAACTTGATTTTAGATGAATATATCCAACCTTTGATATGAGATAAGGATAACGAGTGGCGTTTAATTCTAGACGTGGGACTAAAGGCACATTTATATCAACAAATCCGACAAGCCATCTGTTTCTCGTCCAGTAAGTATTTTCCAAATTCCTGGGCCTCCATTTCCAGAAATCCAGACAGAAGGCGACGTTATTTTAGGCATTTTATTCAGTTCTCTATCGACTATCAGCATCTAATATTATATTAATATTGAATAATAAAGGGAGGAATTGATAACGCTCTTGATAGAGGAAGATGTTTATTATTTAATCAATGATGCCATAAGTATTTATTCCCTTCTCCTCGCACGCTTTTGTATCCTTACCAAAATGATCAACCTTAGTCATACCTCATAAGACGTGATAACAATGAACTGCGCAAGAGATGAAAAAGCGTATATACCGGATTTTAGACGATTTTTTTTTGATTATATGACGCCTCTTCAGATGGATGTACCATATGAAGTCATGCCACAAAACACTTCAATTTTTTTTAATTCACCTACTAGTACAAACACGCTATCTTAAAAATAGCCAATTAAAAATATTTTATTTATATTTCAATTGTTTATACTACAATTCTAAACTAAAACGATCTACTATTAACCATGGATACATAATATGTAAATTTCTATTGTGAAACCTCCTTGTATACAACAATTTTTGTTGCTTTAGGTCCATTGGATGTAAATATAATCAAACCTTTTGACACTTTTGAAAACACAACATATAATTGACCATGTGAAAATACTAATTGGTAAATATAGGGCAATTTTGTCAAATGTTTGACTTTGTGATTAATTTATTGTCATTGCCATTGCTAGTTTCTTCAACCATTATCAGAATTGAACTTACACACTAAGACTAACTCGCCAATCCTCTTCTTCCTTCTTTTACTTCATTCCCTTTTATAAAAACGTATTAGTATACCTTCTCCCTTTTTCCGTTAGTACAAGACTTCATTTTTTGGATTTTGAATTTTTGGTGCATTTCCTAATCGAAATTCCATACCTGAAAAAAAACTTTAAGACACTGGGAATCGATCTTGTTTCATGAAAAAAATCAACTAATTATCTAAAAAACAAACTAACCCTCTAGTTCCCAGTAACTAATTCTGATCCGAATGGAACAAAGCCCTATTTACATAACTCAAAATTCTGAACAATTATTATTATATGTCTAAAGTCTAAAGATAAGAGAACATTATTAAAATAATTTATTTGTGTGTCTGATTTCCGTTCGTCTTGCTTGGAAAAACAATGATAAAAACTTCAAAAACGCTGTTGATTTTTGAAATTCTTTCTAAAACATATAATTTTTTGTGAATATATATGGATATTTGAATTTTTTTTTTCAAAAATTAATTTTATTCTGATCAAATTCATTTTGAAAAGGAGCTCAGAACTTAGAGTCAGATTAAGTATAAGATCTGTAATTTCAATTTTGAGTTTCCCAATAATGAGTTATTTGAAATTAACTATTTTATTCAAATCGAATAAAAAAAAATATATAAAAATATTAGAAATACAAGAAATTAATATCTTATTAATAAAAAGTGTTTTGTGACATTTTTATACAACATTGAGTCTGCATTTTTACATTTTTAATTCTTATTAGTTATTATTCAATTATTTATATATAGAGGAATATCATTTTTTTATTTTATTTTGCAAAAAGGCCATGTATTTTAATTTCCATTGAAATCAATATATTATGCATTTACAGACATTTTAAATAAGGTTATGAATATGAAAAAATCGAAGCTTTTAATTTTAGTTTCTTTTTTGGAGTAGAAATGAAAAGATCCACTTGGACTCTGATCCCTGCGTTGTACTCCATATTATGTGGGATTCAACAGAGCCATGGAAATGGTACAAGTGGATTGGATTTACTTGGGGATTTCTGTTCGAAGAATGGTTTTAGTTCTGTACTTCTCTATATCGAAAAAGATGTGAAAAATTCGGAGATTAGACGCATTGGTAAGAATTAAGAGTGGGGCAACTACAATGTGTTATTATTCCGAATGTTGTTCTCAATGAAGCTCATATAAATATATTTAACTAGATCCCATATATTATCACCCCTTTGTTCCAGGCAAATCATTGAATAAAAGTAATGTTCGAGTACGGTTCCTTACGAGTAAGGACTCCATCCAAGGAGTCTATCCTCTACAAAAAGTTCTCTATATACATAAAAGTGATTATGCCAATCTGAATGATCTCCTGAGCATTTTTCCTATTGATAAAGTACTGGTATATTCTCTTCATGGGGCCCTTCCAGCATCATATGATAATATTACAGCCACTTCCCTCTTTACACATATTCATCATCTGGAAATGGTCACAAAATAGCAAAACTAAAAGATCGAAACTTTATCATCGTGAATCCCCTTTTAATAGGACCAGATGGACGATTTTTGGAGAAGCCTTTGGACCTAGATGGCATCAAAATCCGCTCTGTGACTCTATCCTGGTCCCCTTATCTTATTTTGAAATGTAAGAATGGATGTAATGAGAACTGCGAGGCTTGGGGCTATATCCATGACCTTATAAAGGTCTATGAAACAGAGATGAACTTTACAACTAATTATATAGAAGAGAAAAATGGATTTTGGGGCTCAAACATGTTTCCTAATCAAACCTATGGAGGAACACTGGGGGCCCTTTCTGATGGAACGTCGGATATCCAATTGAGTGCTTGGATTCAAACCTACGAGAGAAAGAAAAGATTCAATTTTTTTTTTTGAGGTTAGTGATTTGGGAAATAAGTAAACTAATTAATTAACTCGAACCTTTTCTTCGTCTTTCAGATTGGAGTAGGATACACATCAGGAGTTTTATTCATGGATAATAAAAATGCAGACTATGAACTTTTTTTTCGCCCTTTTACAGACTCCTGTTGGGTTGTGATATCCTCTATTGTGGGCTTTTCCATACTCTATCCTATTTGTGTCTCCATTAAAGTAAAGGATTATATGGAAACCTATAGTTTCAGAACCCTTGTGACGTCACTTGCTTACTTTTTCGTGCTTCTCAATGCATATTACGGAGGAGCCATGACCATGTTCTTTACGACAGAAGTGACAGTTCCCTTTGAAACAAGTATTCATAGAATATATAATATTTCCTTTTATTAATTATTTGTTAAAATTTTATGGATCTCTAGTTACAGATGTGATGGAAAATCCAGACTGGAGTGTGGTATACACAGAAGGAGATAGTTTTGGATTGAGGAGTCGTCTCCCCAGAGGAAATAAGGACGTTAATGACTATTGGGCGAAAGTGGAGGAGGATCCCTTACCTTTTGTCGTTCCATCAATTATGGAAGGGTTAAAGAAGGCAAAGAAGGAAAGGGTCGTTTACTACAGGGACGTAAACACTGTTCTTTATCAAATATCCACCTCCCACGATTACATGAGAGACTTTGGAGATTTGACAGTCATTGACAAAAGGACGATTCGCTACTTTTGCATGCTACCTTTGCAATCTCCACTCACATCATCATTCTCACTCATCAACATTGGGATCATGGAAAAGGGTATACGACATCAGGTGTTTCTCAAATGGTTTGAAACCTTTTCAACCGGGGATAAAGAAGTTCATTTGATCTATCTCTCTATTGGACAAATGAGCTCATTATTCCTCATTTTAGTTGGGGCTGTTTTTCTGTCTCTATTAACTCTTGGCATTGAATTTTTTTCTGCTCAAGGAAAGATGATGGTGAAAAAGAAGTCGCAAATACCAACAGCATTCTTAAAATAACAGAATCATACTTAGATAAAATATATTTAAGTAAGGAATAATGATTATGATTGTTTTTATTTATTTACATAAACTGATGAGGAGATTGCGTTGAGTTTGATTTGAAATATGTTTCGAAAAATATGTTTAAATAAATATGTGTTCTTAGACTGCTGTCAAGATAATTAATTAATTACATCTATATGTACGTATATGAACTTTTTTAAAAAAATATTAAAATACAAAACACAATGGTGGATGAGTTATTAACTTAAGGATCAATGTTTGACATTTGTTTTAGAATTCTTTCTTACATATTTTGAACTTTGTCACAAGTGAGCAAGAATAATGTCATGGACAAAGTGACTATATCACGGTGTTATCTCACTAACACAAAAATACCTTATGCATTTTGTTGTCAGCTGTTGATTCCCTTTTTCCCTTGATACATCTCGGCTATTTCATAATTTATTCTTTATTCACTCGTCGTTTATATGGTATGTATATTGGCAATTTTAATATTTCTATGAATATATTTTTGGCTTTTTCTTCATAGAAATAATATAATAAGTTATCATAAATACTCTTTTAATAACATATTACTAAGCAATATTATAATACGGTATCGAATAAAATACTTTGTAGATTTTAATAATACGTAATTTATTTTAAAAATGGCTGAGAAATCATATGACAATTATAGCTTGCGAGTGTATAGTATAAAAGTAGCAGTTGGTATGATGAATTTATTTGGCTAACTACCAGATGATTTGGCCCTTATTTCTGTTTCTTTTTGGAGGAAAAGTTGCGTGATACAATAAAGATAACGACATGATATATAAAATGGGTTGATTAGAAACTTGCAACGCCGTCTTGTTGACGTTAGCGTACAACTTTTTTGATGACGTCACAACGTAGCCAAGTTCAGTGTTACTGACTAGTGTTAACTCATATTATTCTAAGAATTATGTCTTCTTCTTGAGGTACTAGGTGCATTTGTGCTGTGGCAACGTGTAAAAATCTATCAGATGTCTACTAATTTTTGTATGTTTATTTGAAAATTTATTTTTTGACCTATTTTTCTTAAAAAACAATTTTTAATTAAGTAATTTTTAAATCATTTTAGTACCGTGATTGTTGGATGGTAAAAATTTACACTAATTATTGTCTGATGAGAAAATAAAATACTATATTATGTATTAATACAATTTATTTTCTTGAATTTAATCCTAAATTGGCTCATCTGTAACGTCATCAAAAATAACAAATAAACAAAAGCTAAGAAATATGTTATGGACACAAGCTTATGTCTGATCACCTTAAAGCTTTTAACCATGTAGCAAAATGCGACCGTTGGCCTGAGGAGAATCAATGGTGCAGCGTTCTAACACTTTTTCGCTCGATGTCGCTCTTCATACGACGTCACTCTGTCATTTTTCTTACTTCGGACGTGGACTGGGAAATCATAAAGTTATTGATTGATGAAGCACGCCTAGCCACCGACCTATATAACAACTGGATACACAAACCGTATAATAAAAAGGATACTCGCCCTTTAGCTGTCAGCAGCCATTTTATGTATTCCAAAGTGATTCATTGATAAGCTTTAAAGTGAAATTGCAAATCATGTCTTGTGTTGCAATTTGGATGCAAGAACAAATGGGGGGCTTAGAGTGAATTTTCATTTCATCGATTTTTGAACTTTACTAGAAATGAGTATTCAAGGATTTGTTCCCAACATTTTGATCCCGAGTGTTATAATGGAACTTTGGATGTTATAAGGTTAAAAGAAAACGCTCTGTCTATGATATTCAAAGCATTTCCGCCTCATATTTAAGAAGATGTAGATACATCCAATTGAAAACGCAAGTCCCCCATGGAAATACATTCCTCATCTCCCAAAGTAGTGAAAACGTCTCCGGAGCCAAAAACACATATTACTTCGTTAACTTTTGACGGGCTTAGTATTCTCCACGCAATGTCGAAAGAATTGAGAGGTAATTTGGAACCAGGAGAGAGATTTCAGACCTATTTTGTTCACATCAGTGATCGCCCCAAATAGTATTTATGCTACTAGACATATGCCATTGTATAAAGTTAGTTAGGAATACATTTGCATCTCTCAAAGTTATGGTAGATAAGGATAGTATAAGAATTGAATGGACCCTAGTTGACATTGAAGTACCAACAAGAATTGTCAAACGTCAGAAGGACAGAAGATTATTAACTAATTTCTTTATTTCAACAGATAAACTTGGCTACTTAACTCATTAGTTCATCTGTACCAGATGGGATCGAGTTCTGTAATAAGGATCTTCAATTACCGGAGTTTAGAAACTCTGAAGGAATAGTCGAGTTTCTTAGAAGATTTGACAGACTTTTTGATTTCACCAACAGTAGAAATTCATTGGCAAAAGGATTCAAATCTCCTCTGAGAATTAGAAAGGAAGACTATTGGAAACCAATGCGCGTAAAAGAACCTGCTTTTGTTGGATTCATGGCATCAATTACTTCCATTTACGGCATATTTGACTCTCTAGTTAAATTTAAAAGGATCAAGTATCTCCTAACTTACAAACTAACTCAGGTAGATATTTATACATATTACCTAGTGTATGTGAATTCTACTTTAATATTATTCCAATTTTTAATTCTTTTTCAGGATCATATAGAGTTATTATTTTGTGCCATAAGGTCTCATTTGTTTTCCTCCTTTTATATGCAACTAGTAGTTAGGCATCATTTCTCTGACAGTGGTGGTAATTGCAGAAGGCTGGATGATACAGTGGCGCTCTTCACTACCTCAAAGAACAAGAGGCAATCATCAGAAGTTTTCCAATTCCTTGATGATGAAGATTTGTCATTGATCAAGAAGTATAGCCTTGAGGGAAAACATTTACTAATTAGTGACCATGACTACTTCAATGTGCCTCCTTTCGTCTCAAGCCTTTCCCAATTTAAAGAATGTGTTCTTGCTTATATTGGTGGATATGTTTTCAAATCAGTCTCCAAGCATTTAGTATGGCTTGAGTGCTTGGAGCCGTTTATATTGCTTTACAGCTATGTAACGGGCACCCATAATTATTCTTTGATAGCAAGAAAATCTGAGTGTGGTCTTTTGTTTCCATCAAAAGACGTAATAGAAATATGCAAAGAAACAGAGAAATGCCTTTTGAGACTAAAAATGTAAGGAGTTCTAAAAACCAAGGCAACATTAATTTAAAACGCTATTACCAGCTGCGTACTACAAAAACGTGATGGCAAGTCATAGATATTTAAGGATCTTGAACTGCACACTTTCGAATGTTCACCTTTAAATAACCACGTTCAAAAATTACGAAAACAAATTATATTCATTTACTCGAAAATTTGATTGCATCATGAAGCATACAATATCTGCGAACAATTCAAAACAGATCTTATCCGGAAGTCCCTTTCAAAGCAAATCCTTTTTATGAATCAGTGATTCAAAAAATTTAAATATCCTCAATCGAAGTCATTAAAACAAAATTATAATTATTCTTAATAAAAAAAACTTATAATTAAAATGAAGTTTATATAGAATCTTTTCTGGATAGATATACTAATATACATGGATATATATGTATACATAAAATGGCTGCCGATAGCTGAAAGGCGAGTCTTCTTTTTATTATATAGATTGAGCATCCTGTTATTATATAGGCCGGTGCGCCTAGCTCACAATCTAAAATTGCTGTGGGGGAAAGAATAAATTATTTCATTATTTGATTTTTCCTTTTTTGAATTTCCCGCCAAAGAGAAGAGGCCGGAGTTTTCAATTATACATTTATGATTTATTGATTGTTATTATAATAATAAATGTCCAATTTAACGCAAAATGGTGAATTATTATAAGAGGTGGGAACATGGACTCCATAGTTTAATATGATTTAAGTAGATATTTTTACATTAATGATATATGAAAAAATAATGCCGAATAAACATATTATATTATAAAAATCTTCTCTAGTTGAGTTAAATCCGTCTTCCAGATTTCGAATGATCATCTTTTAAAAAGTTAAATATATGAGATAACATCATAACTTCTAATTATATCTCCAAATAATAACCAATCAGTACCTCTAGCGAAGAAAAAAAGTATCTGAGCACCAAAAAATTTTTCAGCCATTGATCATGTGGGTCCTTGTTTCACTACTTCGTTTAAAGCTTTAAGTCACCTTGGCCATGGGACTCTGTAGATGAATGTTTGTTTATTTTTCGGTTTTTTTATCTTAATGTATATATTATATTGGCAGGGGAGGACTAAGGTATTCATGCGCCACTAGGCTATTTTTTATCTGCCCCCCTTATGCATAATGTTCTTCCAGAAAAAAGTAATTCAACCCTCATTTACAAATGAAAGCCTTTATACGTAACAAAAATACTACAGAAATCCATTTAAAGTACATCAGCAAGCTTACCAAACATTATGCTTTCTGAACCAAGACACAGCAGTAGCACAGACCACCTTCCACAAATCAAGTAGTTGAGGAGAGTGATACAATTTCAAGAAAAAATATGTTACAGGAACAGAAAACCTGTGTGTGTGTGTGGCAGCAATGTAACAAAACTGCAGCCCAGTAAATACACACAACTTATTTCCCAGAGATTTCTTTCTTGTTTTCGTTGAAGATAAGTCTTTGATGAGGCTGGTAAAATCCAGTTTTCTAAGAATATCACTCTCAATGCTCATCAAAGACAGGTGATTGAGTCTGTTTTGGCCCATTGTGTATCTCAGTTTATTCTTCACAAGGCCAAGTTTTGAAAATGAAGGCTCCCCAGTGTTATTGGTAATAGGTAAAGTCAAAAAGAGTCTCAGTGCTATATCAACATTCGGAAACACTGATTGTAGTCTCCGTCCTCTTATACGACTCAGCAGTGACCTAGCTGAGGTGCCATCCTGCCCCTGAATGAATTCTCTGAACTGTCCAATTTCATCCACAATATCTTTTCTAAATCACCTGAATATTTTCTCTGGAAGTCAGCTGCTTCTGAACAGGGTATTGTGTGGAGATAGATGGAATGTTGTACAGAAATCCAAATGTGTGATGAACATGTGTTTAGGAGTGATACCTCCGATCCATTTCAGCAAGGAGACGATCTATGGCAGCAATGAACACTGTCGCTCTGAACCTGTCATGGCCAACTTCTCACAGTCCGGTTCAGTTGCCTCATCTGCTTGTTGTTTTCTTCTTCTGTATCTGTGTGTGTCTGCTGTATATTGCTTGGACTCTGTCGGAGACATGTTGTTTGCTTCACTCTGAAAGTTGTCAAAGTTATCACGTAGGTTGGCTACATAATCACTCAATGAGCTGATCAAATTGACAATTTTACATAAATCCAGTTTCACAGTTTGCAGTGTAGTACTGGTCTTACGGAAACGTTGCAGTATTATGTTCCGCACGTTGCACAGGAATGCATTCTCTATCCTTTCCATTTTACTGTAGACTGTCCTTGCTGCATTTCGAGTTATAAGATTTTGGCTGGAGTAATCACTTAACATCAGCAAGGACTCTTGGATCCTCACATAGTTCTGGTACAGTGCTTTTGTCGCTTGGGCGTGTGCTGACCATCTCGTGTCAGACATACCTTTTAATGTTTCTATTCTGTGGTTATCATTGGGCCATCAACCCGCTGTAATAACCTGCGAACAGGATGAGGATTTGGAGGAAATATTAAAAAGTGTCTGTACAAAGTTACAAAATTCCTCCGTCTCAAGACAGCAGTTAACACTCTTAACCCCCACTAAATTAAGTATGTGTGTAGCGCACGGTACCTGTTTAGCCAAAGGGTTAATCTGTTTAATTCGTGACTGAAGGCCACTGTAAGTACCGGACATATTCGTGTCATTATCGTAGGAGTGGCTTCTGTAGTTATTTGTATCAATACCCATGTCCTGCAAAACACCAAGAACAGACCGGCAGAGTGACTCTCCTGAGTGACTTTGAATAGGCAGAAACTTAAATAAACGCTCCTCAATCCTGCCATCGGGGGACACATATCTCATGATGAATGTCAGCTGATATTTGAGGGTCACATCTGTGTGAAATCGACACTTATTGAAAAGTACTTTGTCACTTTTATTTGTCGGATGATCTCTGCAAGGATCTGCTCCCCCCATCAGCTCAATAAACTCCAAACATATTGTTGAAGACAAATACAAATGTTGTGTTCCTTTACTAGCATTGCCATATTTTTCAATATGGGCTTTCAGAAATGGGTCAAACTCAGCGATGATTTCCAGAACTCAAATGAAATTCCAGTTATCAGCTTGTCCAAAAGTTTCATTGTGTCCACTGAACGGTAGTCCTCGCTCCGCCAAAAACTTAACCACTGCAACCACCCTCTTTAAAACTTCCGTCCAGTATTCACATTCACTGTCAAATTGTTTCTTTACTTCAGTATCAATGCATCCAGTTTCAGCACAGGGTGTAATATAGACTACCATGGCCTTTATGTGGCTCTTCTATCCTTCATGTTCAGCAAAGCGCGGTTGCGTTCTTCCAGCCATTATAGCCAGTCGTGAAAGCTGACTGAAAATCACTGTCACTGAATAATATGCATCCGAAACAAAATAAGGATCCTTTTGAGGGGGAATACAGCAACCATTTTCTTTCCACACTTTCCTATTTGCCAGTTTTCATATAAACAAAGTTTTAGAAAAGTATCTTTTTTGGTGTTTGTGTTCTCTTTCAGATGCAGCCACATCTGCATCTTTATTCTGACATGTTTCAGGTCCCAGTTTAATCCGATATTTCCTCATATCTTCATCAATTTTTTCCCAGTACATAGGATCTGAGCTCCAGGTAACGTTAGCAGGATTGCTACCGTCTTGTGCACTCTCTGCAGCAACAGGTGATACACTCACGGAGGGATTAGCGTAGGCTAGTACATTATGGACATCAGAAGCACAACCCGCTGTGTCTGCTGGTTCTGTTCTCGACCCCTGGGTCTCACACTCGAACACACCTCATTTGCAAGCAAAGACAAAGGACGAGGCACGGTGGACGCCGTCAGCGTTATCCGCCTCCACATTAAAAATCCCTCACTATTGCAATTGGAGTTTTTTTCCAGGTCCAAATATTTGCTTAAGTTGAGAGGAAATTTTAAACTTCCTTCTAACTTCCATCTCATCGAAACAAAGAACCGCCATACGCTCTTGATATCCTTCTGAAATACTAATTTTTTCAGAGATAATTTTGATGCTATCTTCCAGAAAGGCAGGTTCACACTTAAAATCTTGTAAAAAGGTTTCTTAAGTCTGGCGACTGGGCAATGAAAGAAGTTTCCTGGAATGTAAATATTCAAAGGCTCGATAACTAATGATTCATAAGATGAGGGCAGTGGTTACATCCTCTTTTGAGTATCCTCGATTGAAATTCTTTGAGGGATCTATAATTATTCTTACTTGGATTTTGGAACGGCTCTTTTCTACGGTGGTCCTTATTAAATTTCGTTTAAACTTCTTTGAGTTTAGTAACTTGCACTTGGGTTTTGACACAATTCCCTTTTCCTCAGAGAAAGTTCTTTATGCAATTCTCCAAAACAAAGGCCTGTTGGCTTCCTCTCATTGGACTCTTTTTCTGAATCTGAGTGCTTTCCATATCTGTGAAAGGCTCTTCTTGAGAATCAGTGATCCTGCTACAAATTTCCATGAGCCCTTCATTATCATTCTCTGTTTCCTAGTCCATACTGGTTTCTTGTACCTTACCTTCTTCTAATAGTGGTTTCAAAAGGTCTTTCCTTACGAATATCTCTGGAGGAGGGGGCTTCGTTTGAACGGGGAGAAGCAAAGGGAATATGGAGTGAGGGAACTGCATCACTTTTTAATTTCTTCCTGCCCTTTAAGTCAAGAAGCTTAGCCTGGAGATTCCATTCAAAATCATTGGATGTAAAACGCCTATCACAAATCTTAGAATTCTTAATATTAATTGGATCTTTTCTCCTGCAGACTGAGATCCTAAGACGCTGGAGCATCAAATTTTTCTGAGGAAATGCAAAATATTGGGCATTCTGTGGATTGGGACAGCAGAGCATGACACAAACACGCATTGCACCTCGAGATTATGCCATTTTTGCTTAACAGATCCAAATTAGTACACTTCAATAAAATTATCTGAACTGCCGCAACAGTGACGTCACTACGTCAGTTGAGCCAGCTTACGCAAACCGGACCGCTTTAGAAGATCCTCGTTACCTCACCTGTATATATAGTCACCTTAATAAAACCCTAGTTTAAAAGAATAGAAGTCATAGCTCACTTATAAGAATAATTTTTCTGTTTGAAAATGCCTGTCTGTGCTGCTTTTAGATGCCAGAATAAGCATTTTCCAGGCATTGATATATTGTTTTTTGTTTCCCAAAAGATTTACACCAAAATACGGCTTAGTGACATGTTCTAAGGCGGAGGAACTACCAACCGAAAGGTTTGCATGTGTTATCTTACGCTTACTCAAAAGAGGAAGATGTTTTTCATTCAATAAATCGAAAACAGAGGCATTTAAGACCTGGTCCAATCCTCAGCAAATTTTCCTATTCTAAATATGTAAAATCAAGAAAAACAGTTAATTCCATAAAGCTACATGATCAATCGCTGTTTAGCTCAGACAAAGTCTCGGTATCCACCTAGAATTTTTCTTATGTCGGAGAAGTTGGAGATATATCATCCGAAAATGAGACATAATCGGGACGTAGGATACTCCTTGAATACTCCTATGCCAATTCAACAAGTACTGTATTGACATTATATGATCCTATCAAATGTATGAATTGTTTATATAAATTTAATTTATATACATGTATTTCTAACACTGAATTTTATTTTTAATAGATGAACTAGTTTCCAAAATGATGGCTACTCAAACTATTGAATACAAGGCTGATGTACGAGAGTATTCCACTCAAACTGACAAACTCCAGCCTTATTCAAGGGAGTATGTCACATTGAATGCTTATTCTGTAGGTAGAATGGATACAAATTGTGTTTTTTTGTCATAGCTATACATACAAATGTACATATTACAGATATGGATAAGGCAATTCATTGTATATTTAATGAGGATCATCTACGTTATCCGTGCAATAATACAAAAATATCGCCACTTGGTCTCTTTCCACCATAAAAAAAATCATTGCAGCTATGAATTGTTTGTGGTACTACAGGATACGAGATGCTACTTCAACAAGGATTTCCTTTATCAAGTTTAAGGACATTGAGAAGATGGTTGGAAGCTATAGACTTCAATCCTGGTATTTTAGAGGACGTAATTACTTTGTTGAAGGTAGTTTTAAATTTAATAAATAATATATTTAGTTCACAGTCTTTTTATATTTTAAGATGAAAGTTCAAAGTTTCCCTCCAAATGAAATCCATTGTTTTAGATAACCATCACCACTTTTAGAAGACGCTCAGTTGCTCTCAGTATGAATTTAATGTCAAAATGTAAAGAGGCCATGGATTTCCTTTATTCCTTCCGAGATCTTTTTGAGAACTTACACATTAATGGCTATAATGGATGGAAGAGATACAAATATAAAATTTGAAGGTGCCTCATATGTTTTAGTGGCAAGTAGTGTGGGCAAAAGCTTGCTTAAAAATGAGGCAAATTGTTTCTAATTTGTAAATCCTCTGTCTATTTGTATATAATTTTCTATGAGGATATTTAATATTGTAAATAAATAAGTATTTGATACAGTTTTACTTTATTCATTAATAATTTTCTCTTTAGGTGGAGCGCATGATGACCAGACTCTCCTTTTCGAGAATACTGACTCAGACTTACAGGATTAAACCACAGAATGCGACATATAAAGTGAGGGACATGGTACGGTTGATAGGTAAAAATATTACTATCAGTCACCCAGGTAACTTGAAATACAAGTTATGTGAATAACACTTTTGAACTAATGAGTGTCTTCCACCACGGGTTTTCCTTTTATTCATAGTCAAATGAGTGTGACGTCATAGCCGGTATAGTACTAAGTTCCCTGATTGATATTAAAATTTATTTAATATGATTATAAAGTGACTGATCTTAATAATTACGACTAAAATAATTTTCAGTTTTTAAAACTAAATATACCTTAAAAATAATAATTTCACAAACATAAAAAAAACAACCAAATAAATTAGTTCAAAACTTCCAATAAACATTAATACATGATCATTTTGTTTTTATTGCATAATATTAAGAACGATGAATAATAAAAAAATAAAATATGAAGAAAAGTAAAAAACAATAAAAATACAAATAAAAATTTTATTAGCAAATATAATATAAATATTGTTGTCACTAAGACCGTTAATTAATTCCTTTACTTGATCGAGTTGCTTTACCTATTTTTGGTCACTTTGCCTCTTCTCTATTACTCCTTTGCCTTTTTAATTTTTGTTGTAATCATAAACTATGCTCTTTTGCGTCACTCGCCTAGTTAGACGGAGGATTAACGTAACTTTGTCATCCTTGCTCGTACTAAATACGAATTAAAACACACCGCTCAACCTGGACTCGATTGTAATTTCAACTATTTCACTGGATATAAGTTGAGGTTCCCTTTTTTAAATATTTTTTATTTTCTGAGAACTTGAACTGGACTACATCAAAATATTTATTGACTTGGATTCGTGAGTAAATACTTAAAACTCGACTCGGCCTTGTAGTTTAAGGACTTTTACCCACTATTGCCTCAAACAGATCTTCATATTTAATTTTCTAAGTCAATCAAAGGATGAGGCCCAGTAAGAATTACCCATTCAGGAGTTGGGCCAAAGAAACCATCCTTCCTCCATTACGATTCACCATCTAACGAGATCTGAACGCAATCATAAACATCAGATCCCTTGGCATTTGAAAATAGGAGCTTCGTCTTCATATAGTGGAGATGCATCCAAGGTGTGCAACAATCTTTAAAGTTGCCGTTCACTTGGCTAATAAGAATAAGGAAATCCCTCCGTAGAGTAGTGGAAGGAAGTAAATTCACTTCACAATTCCAGATATCCACGGGCAGCCTCGTTTTTAATAGGAACTGAGGGAAGTTTTCTAATTGTGTTCTTCATTCATTCGTGGAGTGCCCTTTTGTGGCAATACTTCAAGAGCTCTTGTCTTTAAATATGAATAAAACAGTCCACGATAATGGAGACATTAAAGCCACAATTTAGTTTGGTTTTTGAGGAAATGTTCGCAGAAAAATAAAAAGCAATGCATTTTGCCCTGTTAAGTGCCAAAGCTTTCATCATTGCAAAGCTTACCAATAATGCCCCAGTTTGCAGGCAAGATTTGAGGGCAATAATTATGTATATGTGTTGTGTCTCGACGAGTGTGAGGAGACACAAACTGTTTAAAGGTGGAGAGATCCTGGACGACCGAGGGAAGTGAGGAGAAGGAATGGCGTGGAGGAATAATACAACGGTTATTTATAAATACATCTGTATTCTTATTAATTCAAAAACCTACTCTAATTTATATATAAAATACAATACTATTTATACTTCAAATGAGGTAAAACACTGTACTTTAAACATAAATATATACCAGAAAATAAGAGAAGAGAACATGGGGGAAGGAAATACGAATACATTACCCTGTCACGGACACACAGTTCACATCTTGTAAGTAACCATGGTTCTCTTCCTTCCTCCACAAGGCCAAACAGAAACACAGCCCGTATTGCTCTGCCTTCCGCAGACGAACGAGCATTCTCCCTGTCGACGAAAAAGGGCTACCCAACTCCAGCAGGGCTAGCTTCGCCGACGATCCCACAGCAAGGAGGTCACGTGATCCTGATCCCATCCTCATCGCCAATGTTGCGTCTCGACGAAGGTGAGGAGAAGGAAACTCTTTGTAAGGAGGAGTCCAGGACGACCGAGAGACAAATGAGAAGAAGGGGGAAGAAAACAACAATACATTACAGCATGTGCAAGGTATGCTGCTTTTCCTCTCAAAATTCTTAATATGGTAGGTAGCTTGTGGGACTATACCCTAGATCTAATACGATATCGGATATTCCATTCCCTTCGTTACTACCATTCAACGCGCAGGAGAATCGTCCGGCAATATGAACTTTTCATAAAGAAAATGAAGTCCTAGATTCGAGTTGTATTTTTATTTTACTAATTTGTTGTTACATTATTTTTTTCCGTGTTGAATTTTATTTAGTTAATTGTAATTTCATATTTTAGTTGTTGTTAGGTCTTTCTTTAGTTAGGTGGTCTAATTTAAAATTATAATGTTTATTTCTGTTATTGGTTACGCAATTCTTCCTAATTTTTTGTATTGTATTTTTGTATGTGAACGTGTATAATATGGGGAAACCGTAGTCCTTCTATACATAGACAAATTGTCCATGATGGTTATTTTTGTGTGCCAACCATTTTATACTAGAGAAAATTATTCATTTAAAAAAAAATTTACAACATCTATCAACAATTTTTTTGGGTTTTCCATCGTTAGTGGAATAAAATGAAGACAAGGCAATATTTTTGGATAGTAATTTAAATAATAAATTCAAACTTTAGGAAAAGAACCTGGGACTGGGTGTTAAATATGCATACCAATTAAAGAACAAAGTTTTAGCTCCTAAATCAATAGAAATTGTTAAAGTAAATTTGGGGGATTTTTTTTCAGTAGAAGAGAGGGACTCGGGACTGCAATTCTTTAAATAAAGGAGCATTGGCAGTGGTGTGGGATGAGTGCCTTACCCAGAAGACGAATGTCCTTCACTTTATTAGCAGAACAGGGGTGTCCGTAGGGTTTGGGATGGAGTGGATGTAGCCCCCACCAAATTAAGTAATCTTTGCTTTGTACTAGAATTTTTTTTCGGTCATGCTGGCAAATTATGCGGCTGAGCATTTTTTTTTAAACCAGTATCAATTTATTCTGGTGCTCAAATAATAACAATGCTAAAACAGTAAAAATATTGAAGTACATAAAAATATATAAAGACCATATAAACTTTCCAAATAAAACGACACAAAAAAAAAAAAAAAGAATCAAAATAAGTAAAAACCCTTGTTCATTAAATTTTTTAAATAATTTCTTACAATGTTTAAAATACATGCATCAATTTCCATTTTCTTTGCTTTGGTTGCATACACACAATACTGTACTTTTACAATTACAGCATGTAGGCCTACGTCTCTTTGTGATATAAGAACAAAAAAATCCTCTCGCTTTAATGGCCTTCCAAAAACCACTTCTAGTTATTCTGCCAATGTGTCATATATTGGCTGGAGTTTTTTATAGTCATATAGAATGTGAGATGTTGTTTCTTGCTCTTCCCTACAAAAGTAGCAAAGTTTGTCGTTGTTTAAAAAGCTGACACTTCCAGGGTTCAAGCAATCACATGGTCAGAAAACCATTTTTCAGAAGGAGTCAGCAATGGGGTCTGAAAACTGTTACAGGCCTGTCTTTCAGTTAACGGTATGTTTCTCCTCTTTAAAACTTTTTTAATCAGTGGTAGTGATGATTCACACGACATTTTTTCTTATTGATACAACTCTTATCTTAGCGGGCTACTGTCTTAAACAAAGCTCTTCGTTAAATCATAAGTATTCCTATGTCGTATCTTCTGCATTTTAGAAAAAATTTTATGCGTTATCATAGCTAAAAGATTATTCCTCTAATTAAGAGGATCATCCAAGAAAAAGACCCGCATTTTCTGGAGAGAAGTGGGAATTTCTATGAAGGCACCTTTTAATAGAACATATCCACCCATGACTATTTCAAGAGTATAAAAAGTATCCTTTACTGTGTTAAGGAGGGATCACCAATATTTGAGTTCATACAAATTACTTATAATTGAACGTACCCCATAGTTGGAATATTGGAGATTAAAACAATCAGGGGATACTATAGAGTTCCAAAAGTCCTCTCTTCTGAAACATTTCAGAATCCATTTACCTAAAAGAAATCTCCAAAAGCTTTATAAATCTATTTCTCCAAGGCCGTCTATGGTTTTTGGGAGTAGTGGATCTTTTTATGGAGATATTCCGTTTGCGTTGAAGGTCTAGGAATTTCATCAATATATCATTTGTCTCTGAGCAGATTTCGATGTCATAAATACATATACGTAGAAGATGAGTTCAAATTTGGAACTATATAAGAGTTCCAAATTTGAACTCACTCCCATCCATGAAAGTTAAGAGATTTAATTACATTTTTGTATTTTTCTTTATTTGGGAAATAATTTACTGCTTATTGTAGTACGTTGAATCCTTCTCAATAACAGCTCCAAGGACCTTGATCCTTGATTTCGCATGTAGGGAATATGTCATTTGATGTCATTTTTATTCGATATTAGCTAGTTTTTTTCTATACTAATTTTTAGGCCTAACAAAATCTCGAACCATGATAGAAGACTATTTATTTCAATGATGGATGCTATCGTTAAAACTCTTCCAGCTGCTATGATTGCTGATGTATCATCTGCATAAGCATAAATGGATTCACAACCACTAATCCTTGTTTTTGTCAATTCTTCGTTATTTGGAACAATAAGCAACTATAAAAAGAATTCCTGCTATGGAATCTCCTTGCTTGTATCCACGTTCTACGTGGAAAGATCTTAATATTTGTCCTGACCCATATCTTGTATTGGAGTTTACAAGCATTCTAGCAACAGCTCTTATCATGAATTCTCCAATTTCTTTGTCTTTCAGTTTTCTTATAATATGAGTATGCGAGACACAGTTAAAAACCTTTTCAAAGTCAACGGCCAATATAGTACAATTGGCATAATTATCATAAGTTTGCAACAATGTCTTCCATTATCAGACCAGCTATAAATCCTCTCTGGGAATTGTGTACTTATCTAGCAGTGTCTTCTTAATTCTTTCATCAATTACATGTAAAAATACTTTGTACAAAGTGTTTTGAAGTGTGATTGCCCTCAAATTCTTAATAAATCTTATATATTTTCCTGTTTTGGGTATTGTAATAAGTAGACAATTGTTTATATATGATGGAAAGGAACCCATCATCATCAGTATCCACTCAAATAGTTCCTTTGGAATCGGTGCAAGTTCATTAGCATAAAGTTGATATATTTCAAAACCAAAGCCTGATAAGCCAGCCAGGAGATTTATCTTTTTTCCACACCTTCTTATAGCATCTACAATTTCTTCCTCTCAGAAGTATTTCTCAGTTTCCTGAACAGACAATGGTATGCATTCTGGAGATTCAACACGAATATAATCGGCTAAAGCTGGCATTATTCAATACACACTTTGTGCACTTAATATCTAACATACAGTCTCGATATCTGTACAATTCTTGGCAGTACTTAACCACTTCATCAGTGTCAAATTCACTCGTCTCATATCTTGAACTGTATTTATGATGAGGGAACTTTATCCTCCGATAGCATCTTTTTCTAAATTGTTATATCGATCTTTTCTTAACTTCTGATTTTGTATCACGATAATTGTCATTCAAGAGACCACTAATCACTTGCCTACCCCCATTATCTTCTCCTAGCTTTATAAGATTTATGAGTTTCGCTTCTTTTTTTTCTCCGCATTCCTACAGGTGTATTTTATACATATTCCGAACTTCTTTCCCCATATCTATACGAAATCTGGCATAGGAGATCACTGTTCTCATTTCTTCACGGTATTCCTCATCCCATAGGACGGATGAATTGAATATCCATCTCCCTTTCGGTTTTACGTTATGTATTGGTTCGAACTTAGCTCGAATAGACTGATGGTCAGAAATATTATTTGGAATAATGGTAAATTAAATAGCCCTAAATGCATACAATCTACTAAAACACGGGAAAATAAGATTGTATGCATTTAGGGCTATTTAATTTACCATTATTCCAAATAATATTTCTGAACTGGGCAATTTGGGCTGAACTGTTAGGAATGGAATCAGTTCAGCCCAGTCAACAATTTTTTTTCTCTCCATAATTCTCCTCAGACTCCTAGAGGCATTATAGTTACCCTTTTCTGTTGCAGTAAAATCTTGTTTTTGTTCAGTCTTAGATTTAGTTTTCAATTTTGGATTTTTTTTTTAAAAGTTAATATTTTAAATTGTGAATATTTTTTTCAAATTTTTTTATTTTCTGCGAAAAAGTATTGAATTTTTTTTGGATGATTTCTTTCAAAAAAATCTGGTGTACTAGAGGGGCTCTAGTCTCTCAAAATCAAAGATTTTTTTGTCTCATCATCCCAAAATTATCAGTTAGCCAAAAAATCTGGGTTTCATACCCATTACAAGCTTGAGATTTGAAGGGAGTAAGGAGTATTGCCTGTAATTCCTCGTACTTTTTTTTTATAAACTCGAAAATACTCAAGCAGCAAAATTCACCTCGCGGCACATCACCAATACAAACTCTATAAATTCAAAAGAAGAAGAACATCAGTAAAATATTATTTCTCTCATAAGCTTGATCCTTTAGGAGCGTGGTAAACGAGAGCATGTCACGGTTCTTCTTTATTTGTTACTCCAACTCGACTTATGGGTCATTCCACGTCAATCGATCACTCGTCAGACAGCACCATCTCCGATTTTTTTTGAAATTTTGTATATAGTTTAATATTGAATAGAAAGTAAAAAATCTAAAATTTTAGATTTCTTTGACTTCCATATCAAGAGTTAGAGGCTCCTAAAGTCCAAGCCTCGAGGCCAGCACCTATGCTTTTCAACAGCTATTTCTCTTGTGTTATTACTTATATCGATCTAATTTAAATATCATTGGATAGATATTTACACATTAATTATTCTATATTTTATGCTTTTACCCAATAAAATGTGACTTTGATCTTGAGGTCAGGAGGTCAAATATTTGACCTTAAAAATTTCAAACATGATACACTTCAATTTTTCTCAAATTTTCATGAAATGGTCGTAAACATATATAGATTAATTTCAAAAAAGTTTTTGGGCTGCTTTCAAATTTGGGTCAACACTATAAGCGAAATACTAAGAATGGAATGTACAAAACTTTGGTACAATATTAGAAAAGATAATTAATTTAGAATTGTGGCGAGACAAATTTACACTCATTTATATGTATATGTTATATAGATTTAACAAATTACAATGGTCTTAATTGGATGCATATTTGATAAGCCTATAAATCAGAAGGTAACATTTGGGCTTGATTAGATCGAACGTCAATTCTGCCTAATATTCAAATATCGTTGAATAACAACTATTAAATTGATAAAATTCACATTAAGTGCTAATGGGTAGAAGTTCCCAAACAGTGTGTATTGAGACAAATTCAAGTGTACCACACGATTTTTTATTATCATACATTATTTGCAATAGCTTATAATAATCCAAATACTTGGTTTTGGATTATAAAAAGGTATGTTAAGAAATTTTTATTTGTCGATTTGATCGCTCTTCTAAAATTGCAAGCGTGCTCCCGGATCCAAATTCAAAAAGGGGCTCCGGAACTGATGAACATGTTGCTTAAAACGTGATTAACTTTTATAAATCTGAAGATGTGAGCAGGATAATACCAGGACAAAAAGATAGCGTGAGTGTTTATAAGAATGGATCCAAGATCAAAGAGGAAATGCACCTCATATAAAGTAACTTAAGAGAAGCTTATAACCTCTTCTAACAAACATATCCTCAATAAGAAATGGATTTTCTCAAAGTTTGCAAAGTTTAGACCTAAGGAATGAGTAATAGTCGGAAGTTATGGCCCACATTCTGTATGCGTTTGCGTAATTCCCGAAAATAGGAAGCTCATGATGCTCCATGGAGTTAATTTTAATAAATTGTGTTGGAATGAAAATTCAGAATATAATAATGCTCGACTTCAATCACTCGATGACATCCTCATTATTCTCCAATGTAATCCTCCCTCTATAGAATGCTATCTCCGTCAATGGGGAATATGTGGCGACGAAATTAAAAACCTATTGTCTCAGATTTTGGTGGAAAATATAATTGATGAAATAACTTATAGAAGATGGGCACATACAGATAGATCACAACTGGAAACATTAGTGAAACCTAGTCAAGATTTTGTCGAACATTATACGAAAGGTCTTCAAAAATATCAACCGCATGTTTTTGTAACCAACATGCAATCCTCCAGCTTAAAAGAGCGAAGAAAGAGTAAGAAGATTGAGAAATAGTTGTGGTTTGGGACTTTTCTGAGAATTTTTCTTTCATTGTTCAGGACGAGGTGCAAAGTTTTCATTGGAACAATTCTAGAGTAATACTTCACCCTTTCGTTGGATATTTCAAGCCAAACACCAGCTGAAAACATGTTAACATTGTAGTGGTATCCGTGTGTAACACTCACGATACTGTGACGTCCATTTAAATATAAAAAAATGATCCAATTTGTTAAAGAAACCTTGCCATACATGAATTCTGAGTATTTTGCTTATAGCCTTGACCCAGATTTGAAAACAGCCCAAAAAATTTGTGAAAAATTGAAGTATACCATGTTTGAAATTTTTAAGGTGGTCAAAGATTTGACCCCTGACCTCAAGGTCAAAAATACATTTTATTTGGCAAAAATATAGAATAATCAATGTGTAAATATCTATCCAATCACGTTTAAAGTAGACCGATATCGTTAAAACCACAAGAGATATAGCTGTTTAAAACCATGGATGCTGGCCTCAAGGTTGGAACTTTAGGAGCCTCTAACTCCTGATATGGAGGTCAAAGAAGACTAAAATTTTAGATTTTTGAGTATCTATTGAATATTAAACTATATGCAAAAATTCAAGAAAATTGGAGATGGTGCCATAAAAAAATGTCCCTTTTTGATCGATTTGGCGTGGAATGACCCTATACCGTTTAAGAAGAGCAGTTCTTGGGAAAGTGGGCACTTAGATGGGGTTTGTTCAATAACTGAACCAAATTTTGGTAAAAAAGATGTAATCATTTTATCATCCTTAAACCTTCTAATAGTGTTTAAGGCAGTTATTTTCACTTTTATAATAGATGATACGCCAAGCTTATCAGATCCCTTAATCTTCATGCATACATCAGTTATAACACCATTTACCGAGGCAACTTGTACCTTGAACTCCTTTTTAAGAGAAGCTGCTTTATCTCTTACATCAATACGCTTGTTTTGTCAAAACTAGCATGACCGAATGAATGCTTAGGATTTGCTCCATACAGCTCTTTCTCAGAAAAACCAAAAAAAATGGCTGCGTCAAACACATCAACAAAGTAGAGGTTATCTTGCCTATGACATCTTCGTGATATATCCCACTTGTGTCTGGCGGACACGTCAAGGAAGTTCTTCTATCCTCTTTTATACAATTTAGATTTGATTATACAACTACGCCAGAATGCCAAATTATTAATACTCAAATAAGTGAAGGGATGAATTACTCCGATGTCAATCCTCCATTCCTCCCTGAGTCCAACAAGGATTATGATTTATAACTCTGCAACAAATCTTCAATGTTACTACTCTTCGACTTTCAAACACTAAATATTAATTTATACTTAGATAATACATACATGTTCCTTCTTCAAAGTAAAAAAAATAAATGATATCAACCCTGGAAAATAAAAAAAATGAATGTTTAGGTTGTCTAATGTCATATTTACTACAAATCTATTTATCAACATTAGGATCTTAATATATACAAGGTTTACAAACAAGTAATGAATGATTTATATAAAAAGAGCGTTTGGTGACATTTTTGTAATTCAAGGAGCCTCCATGTTTGGCATTTTTAATTCTTATTTGTTATTATTCAATTATGAATATAGGAATCTCATATTTTATTTTTCCATGTAACAGAGTTTTGTATTTTAATTTCCATTGAATTAAATATACGACATTTTAAATGAGGTTCTGAATATGAAAAAATATGTGAATAAAATTGAAGCTTTTAGTTTCTTTTTTGGAGTAGAAATGAAAAGATCCACTTGGGCTCTGATACCTGCGTTGTACTCCATATTATGTGGGATTCAACAGAGCCATGGAAATGGTACAAGTGGATTGGATTTACTTGGGGATTTCTGTTCGAAGAATGGTTTCAGTTCTATACTTCTCTATATCGAAAAAGATGTGAAAAATTCGGAGATTAGACGCATTGGTAAGAATTAAGAGTAGGGAAATTACAATGTGTCATTATTCCGAATGTTGTAATCAATGAAGCTCATATAAATCTATTTAACCAGGTCCCATATATTATCACCCCTTTGTTCCAGGCAAATCATTGAATAAAAGTAATGTTCGAGTACGTATCCTTACGAGCAAGGACTCAATCCAAGGAGTCTATCCTCTACACAAAGTTCTCTATATACATAAAAGTGATTATCCCAATCTGAATGATCTCCTGAGCATTTTTCCTATTGATAAAGTACTGGTATATTCTCTTCATGGGGCCCTTCCAGCATCATATGATAATATTACAGCCACTTCCCTCTTTTACACATATTCATCATCTGGAAATGGTCACAAAATAGCAAAACTAAAAGATCGAAACTTTATCATCGTGAATCCCCTTTTAATAGGGCCAGATGGACGATTTTTGGAGAAGCCTTTGGACCTAGGCGGTATCGAAATCCGCTCTGTGACCCTAACTTGGGCCCCTTATCTTATCATGAAATGTAGGAATGGAAGTAATGAGAACTGTGAGACATGGGGCTATATTCATGACCTTATGTCCGTCTATGAAAAGGAGATGAAATTTACAACTAATTATATAGAAGAGAAAAATGGATTTTGGGGCTCAGCCATGTTTCCTAATCAAACTTATGGGGGGTCACTGGGGGCCCTTTTTGATGGAACGTCGGATATCCAATTGAGTGCTTGGGTTCAAACCTACGATAGAAAGAAAAGATTCGATTTTTTTGAGGTTAGTGATTTGGGAAATAAGTAAACTAATTAATTAACTCGAAACTTTTTTTTGTTCTCCTTCAGATAGCGTTAGGATACTCATCGGGAGTTTTATTCATGGAAAATAAAAATGCAGACTATGAGCTTTTTTTCCGACCTTTTACAGACTCCTGTTGGGTTGTGATATCCTCTATTGTGGGATTTTCCATACTCTATCCTATTGGTGTCTCCATCAAAGTAAAGGATTATATGGAAACCTATAGTTTCAGAACCCTTGTGACGTCACTTGCTTACTTTTTCGTGCTTCTCAATGCATATTACGGAGGAGCCATGACCATGTTCTTTACGACAGAAGTGACAGTTCCCTTTGAAACAAGTGAGGCATTTATAGATGATATTAATTGTCGCATTATTTCTGATCTTTTATATTTTTCATTCTTTGTAGTGAAGGACGTGATGAAAAATCCAGACTGGAATGTAATATATACAGATGGAGATAGTGTACCATTGAGGAGTCGTCTACCCAAAGGAAATAAGGATGTTAATGACTATTGGGCCAAAGTGGAAAAGGATCCCTCACCCTTTGTTGTTCCATCAATTATGGAAGGAGTAAAGAGGGCAAAGAAAGAACGGGTCGTTTACCACAAGGATGTAAACACTGTTCTTTATCAAATATCCACCTCCCACAATTACATGAGAGACTTTGGAGATTTGACAGTCATTGACAAAAAGACAATTCGCTATTGTTGCATGCTACCTTTGAACTCTCCACTCACATCATCATTTTCACTCATCAACATTGGGATAATGGAAAATGGTATACGACATCAAGCGTTTCTCACATGGTTTAAAGCCTTTCCAATAGGAGATAGAGGTGTTGATTTGATGTATCTATCTATAGGGCAAATGAGCTCTTTATTCCTCATTTTAGTTGGGGCTGTTTTTTTGTCTCTATTTACTCTTGGCATTGAACTTTTTTCTGCAAAACGAAAGAAGATAATGGACAAAAAGTCGCTGATACCAACAGTATTCTTAAAATAACACAATCATACTTAGATAAAATATAATGAATTATGATTGTTTTTTACATAACCTATAAAATAAACAGTTGTAGAGGTTGCGTTGAGTTTCATTTGAAATATATTACGAAAAATATAGTTGAATAAATGAGTGTTTTTAGACCTTCTTTCGTGATAATTAATTTATAAATCTATAATCGTACATGGACTAGACTATATTTTTTTGAAACATTAAAATAAGAATAGTCTATTTTTAAGTTTACCCTCCAGAGATCTGAATGACTACTGAAGGGTGTAATATTAACATCCCTGTCAATTAAATTCCATATTCTAAAAGGAATATATTATTTTCAAATATAGGACTTAAATATCCCTCACAATTTTCACAAAAATCCCTGCTATCCTCTTGAACGGATCTATAAAGTATGCCCCTTATGAGATCAGGTACTTCATACACATTTGTATTGTTGTACAATAATGTCTGTTATGTCAAATAAACAATAGGCAAAAGATAATTATAAATCATCCATGACGATAAAGTCTTCCAGTTCAGACTCAACTCCGTAGTCCCTCAGTAAACACGTATTTGTAAAAAATCAGAGTATTTTTATTCAAATTTTAGCTTCATTAAAAAGTCAGACAATTCCAAGCATTTTTCAAAATACTCCACAACTCATTCTTACTTGTGGGCACTATTTTGAACTTTTAGGACCAGGTGCTCCCACGATAGCTTAGAAGATTGAACTGGCCATTGCATAATTGATAAGATATGAGAGGCTTCTTTCTTTTCCAATAAGTTTTTGCATGGATTGGATGTATGTTTTGAGTCGTTAATCTCTGTCCAGAAAGAATGGCTTGCGTTTTCAGGATAGAACGATAACCATTTTGAATGAATTAACCACCTATCTCTTATACTTTCAAAAGAGAAACATTACCTATGAAATTAAGCCCCGCCAAAACATCTGGATTTTTATAGGCAAATAATTAAAAAATGTTATTTGGATCTATTTTTTTCATAATAATTTCCAATCAACCAATCAAATCATTTTATACTGATCCTAGAAATATTGATAAAATCGGTAGTTCAAACTGAAACTTTAAAAAAAAAAAAATAATAATTAGGCTAATTTAGTCGCAGGAAGAAAGAAAGAGAAAAGAAGCAAAACAATAATTTGAAATCGTATTGTAATTGTTCAATTCAAATCAAAGATTCTGACGGATTCGTTTTTGTAAATCGGAGCAGTCGTCATCTGGTAGGTGAATTATAGATAGAAGATAAGCCCAATTAATTTGCTCAGTCACGTCACCGATCTCTACATCGAAATCAACTCGTCAAGAGTTCCCTAGATGGATGGATGAATGATCATGTTTACTGCCTACCTATGCGAGTAGCATGCATTGCCAACAGATGAGTTGTGAACACGTTAGTAAGTTTCTGATCAAATAGAACAGTTCAAAGACAAGTTTTCCTCGAGCGAATTCCTATCCTGTGTCTCATATTCCATTGGGATTCGTCTCTATCGGAAGATGCCTTGCCATGGATTGCTCTCAAGCAGAGTTTTTTTAATGAACACCAATTAGAGCGGATTTAATACGATGTAAATCATTTTGTTCATACCTTTACATGTCCTCATGTCAAACTGCATAGTGAACATAACAATCATAGCAATAAGAACTGTGGAACTGTATCTTAAGGACTTTCACACAAATATCCCCGTGATATTAAATTCCCAAAGTTTCTCCGTCGAGGTGACTTCTGACTGATATTTCTAATTAGTTGATTGTTTTTTTTAGTTAAAATTGATTTACCTGACCTGGATTTTTAAATGTTATCTTTTTATTATTACGAATTATGCTTATATATTATATCAAATAGTAACACAATACACATTCTAAAGTGAATACATATATATATATATATACGTTCATGGATACTTTCTTCCCAGTCGTGACCTCCATAGGCGTAGAAGTATCATAAAGATCAGGAGCTGTAGGTACTTCTAGCAGAGTAGAGTCACAAAATTGTGGCAGAGGAAGAGATACCAAATCAATTATACTGAGGGAATCGTTGTGGAAGTAAATTATGAGTTTTATATATTATGTACGAGTGTTTTTCGTACTTATAATTAAACAATTATTTCAACAGCTAAACTAATTGTTGTTATTGTATCCATAAAATTATTCCGTGTAGGAGAATTTGCAATGAACATTTTTGTTAATCTTGAGCAATTTAATTATAATGATAAATACAACTTCCTTTAAAAGAGAAGTTAATTTTAAATATCCCATAATTGATTATATTATACAAAGGAATCCTAATGAAACTTTTGAAATTCAGCACCATAACTTTAAAATTGAAATCATTTTTCGTTAATTGATTTTCTGCTATGTATTGATGAAAAAGATATATTTGAAAAGTTTTAGTCTTCCAATGTCATTTTTGTAACATCTAGTTACTTGAAAATAAGATATTTCTAATATAAATTATATATTTGTAAAGATATTAAGAAGTTTTAGTTTTAAAGTTATGGTGCTGAATTTCAAAATTTTCATTACAATTCTAATTTTTTATCTTAACGTATGTACTAGAGAAACATCTCAATCCCTTTACAAATATATAATTTCTACATACGTTAAGATAAAAAATTAGAAACTTAAGAATATTAAATGAAAATCAAAAAATAAGCATGAATGTGAAAATAAAAACTAAAAAGGACTGATCCAATTGTTCCAAATCCATATATTTATTTTCAGTTCTTCTAATTCTAATTTTACTATGGAAGAATAGAATCTCAAGCCAATCTATTGTTTTATATATCCGGATACATAGTCTCTTTCATCATTAAGTTTTCAAAATTAAAGATCGCGAACCTTTTTTATTTCTGTTAAATCAATAACTCATGGTGTGTGAATTTTCTGGCGAAGGTCGAGATCTCATCGCAACTTATCAAGATAGTGTTAATAGGGCTCCAGATTTTTTATGTATTTAAAACCATTACATGCTAGTCAGCTTTACAATATGATATTCTCAGTGAAGAAACTCGACAAATTTTATTGACGTCGACAAATCCAAGACGATGCTTTACAAAGCCATTTGTCAATTTATTAGAAACGGGACAGTCCTATCATCCTATTGGGTTAAAGTGTAAAAAAACAACCTCATTTTGCTAATTATATTGCTCATGTTGGATTTAAATATTTTAATATATATAGGAAAAATCTCATAAATGAGGCTAATAGTAGCGTACACACTATGGTAAAAAAAAAAAAGGTGGAATTTTTCATGGTGCAAGTTCCATAAAAATTAACTTCTAAATTGTGAGCTTTTATTTTGTTTCGTTAAATAAAGGATTTAGTCTACAAAAATTGTTTTATTCAGATCTTAAAATAATAATACATTTTCTTAATAATATAGATATAAATCAAAGAAGAGCAGGATAAAATATAAATAGTTAGTTTTTAATTTTGAACGTCTGCATTAATTATTATTATATTATCTGTATTAATGTCATTAATACAGACAAACGACATTATTACGACGATATTGGCAACTGCTTTTAACAGCAACCATGGCCAACCGGGTCAAGAGAGGCCAGAATTTACTGTCATTGTTAAAGCATAAAATTCGGTATGGTCACCCTCCTCCCCAGCCTGTTCCCCCCTCAACTATGCAATTTGGGGTGTAGTCAAAAAGAGAGCCTGTGCTATCCTTCACCGAAATTTGGATGACCTCACGACCTCTGTCGAACAGCGTTCCATTCAGAGAAAAAAATATTGTTTATTTAAATGACAGGCATTATAGGAAATTATAAACCTACATTCAAGAGAAAATATGAAAAATTTATAACTACAAACAGAATGGACTATCTTTACATATTTTCTCCAATTCAAATTGGTCCACAGAATTTTTTCCTTTTAGTTGAGTTCAAGTTTGACGAAATTGTAAAAAAAAAAAAAAAATAACCAACAATGATGATAGTTCAATAAGAATCTTCTTGAAAGGCAACATACTACTTAGGGATTTACTCAATCAGAGAAGGCCATTTCAAACAAGCTCATCCGTCTAAAATGCAACACTTTTTGAAAATTACAAAAAAATGTATACTTCAAAAAATATCTTCATATTTGGAAAATTTAATTTTTATAATAATCATAGGACATTTTATTTAAATTCTCAATCAATATATCTGCCTTTTGTCTTAATATCCAGTTCCAGCCTGGTGCAGAACTTTGTACATCATTTCTTAATAAAGCTAGGCACTAAATTTTTGTTCAACCAGTGCTGATGGGTGCCATCAGTTGGTCCTTTCTTGGTTATCAGACTCCAGAAAGCTTCCTGTTGAGGTGACCAAAAATACCAATGCCCCGAGGGAATTGTTGGAGCTGTGGGGAGGCCTAGTGATTTTTCTTTAGCTTATTGAGGATGATTTTGCACCGGATCACACGCTTTATTCGAATCAAAAGCTTAAAACCATGGAAAGGAGTTCTCTTGTAAGCATTAAAGTTAAGTATTCCTTTACCAAGCAGCGCATGGTTGTCTCGCTGCTTTCCATTTCTCGAGCAAGGCCATTAAAAGTCACCTTCCCTCTTCTGTTTTGAATAGTCCCTTTAACTGCCCTTAACAATTTTTTATCACCTCTTTGGCATCACAGAGAAGCTTTTGGTGTGCCTCTCATGGTAACCCGGTACACAGTAGACCAATCACAGGCCAGAACTTTAGAGATCTCTGATGATGATGTTTCACGTTACAGATAGCTCCAAAATTGCAGCCCTGCGTTGCTTCATGTTTTTGCTTATGATGCTCTTATTTCTCGTTTGACTTTGCTTATTTTTTGTTTACGGGTTCTTTAGACAATTGGTTATAATTAATAAGTTATTCGGGTTTAACATCGATATATAACAAATAGAACAAAGGCACGTCATTTCAAAAAAGTATTGCATTTTAGACGGAGGGACCTGTACAAAGGGACGTTTAAGGTGGAGGGACAATATACCTGTTCAAATTTTAACTTTTTTTTCAAACCTTTTAATATTTAACTTTTCCCCGTTTTCCAGACGTATATATACAGCATTTTGTGACATTTTATATAACACTGAGCCTCCATGTTTGACATTTTTAATTCTTATTCGTTATTATTCAATTATGTATAAAGGAATATAATTTTTGCTTTTTTTCGAGATGGCCTTGTATTTTAATTTCCATTGAATTCCATATATTATGGATTTGAGACATTTTAAATAAGGTTATGAATATGAAAAGTTATGTGCATATAGTCTAGGCTTTTAGTTCCTTTTTGGAGTAGAAATGAAAAGAGGCTCTTGTACTCTGATCCCTGCGTTATACTCAGACCCGGTTCCAGAACAGAATGCCTTGGGGTATATCAATACTATACTAAAACCAGCTACCCAGCTTCAGTACAGACTTCGTTTTTTTACCAATAGGCCTTTGTACCATAGGCAAGCACTTCTGCGTAGTTCTACTCACATGTTGGGACAACAAACAATTACTGTGCTTAAAATAAGGTTTCATATCATGTCTTGTGATCTGGAAAACGTTTCAGCAGCAACATTGGCTTATTGATATGTTAGATAGCTTTGAATATGAGATAGGTTTCTTTGATATGTGTAAATTGGGCAGGATGTTTGACATAACAAACAATTGTACATTGTCACTTAAAAATAAAACAGATTTTATCTGAACAAGGAAAGAACACTTTCAGATTTTTAACTTTGTCCAAAAATTAATCAGTATAGTTCTTAAAGGTTACATAACAGTAAATCAATACAATAAAAAGAAATATGAGTTCTTATGAACATGATACATTTTAAAAGAAAACAGTTGTTGACATTTTACAAACTAATAAATTTACAATGTCATTCAAATTGTAACAACTACCAGTATGTAGACATCAGCACACTTGATCCGCTCGGGGGGGGCAGGATTCTTCATCTCTGTGCCTGTTATGTCAAGCAGTGGTCTCACTTTGTTTGTGTTCGGTAAATCTTCACTCCCTGGGTATAAGGTGGAGTTGGCCTGCCCCAGTTGGCTTTTTCTTACGTTGAATCCAAGGTTTATAGAAATACAAGGTTATACCATAACGTGTTTACGACTGATGTTGACTTCCACCACGCTTTTAATAGTGACGTCATAGTGTATAAGTAGTTGCGTGTTTTGTTTACATTTTCCATCCTATAAAAAAGAAACAATCTACATTCTTGATTCTACAATTGGACGAGGTCTTCATTTTATTAAAAGACATTCAAACCCATTGAGGATCTTGCACGTCGTAGTGAAGCATACGAAGCTAAGTCTCAGTTTCTACAGAGGATCACTTTGCCATAGTGGACTACAGCGAGGAACGAAGAAGATTGTCGGATTTCACTCAAATCCATTAGGAAAATTATATTACTTATTAGTTATTCTCTGTTAACTCTTCCGGTTTGTCATCATCAATTATATCATTCAATCCAAGAAAAATATATTCAATCCATATATATTGTAATTACTTATAAGTTGTTTGTATTGACTGTCGTTTGTTAAGATGGGTATAAATTATCATAAGCATTCTTCATCAAATAGAAGATACTAGATGAAGACTCCTTGGAGAATGTGTGGATTTCAATGTAACAAAAGATCGTTTTACTTCGTCACCTCCGGCATTAAAGAATAGGTCATTGTGATAAAGTGCAACATAATTACATATACTATGGATCATGAATTTAAAAAAAATCATAATATGCATTGCTATGTAATTATTTAATTAAACTTAATTATCTTAAAACGAATAATTTATTCAAATAGAACTGATTAATCCACAGTCCAAACAGTTCCCATATTGACTCTTTGTGGATTTGACACAAGAAGAAAACTTCGCTCCCAACAGCATTACAGTTGAGTTAAAGAAGAACTCTTCTACTTTGAAAAAAATGTTGGCCTTCCAATTTCCAAAGCATTGCTTTACAAGGTTTTAAGACTTCGCTAAAACACAGGCATTCACATTTCGAAAGTTTATTGTTTAAAATTAAATAATGAGCCTAAAAAAATATAAATAATTTCCTTCTCCATTTTTTAAATTATGAGCTGTTTTTCGCACATTCCTTGCTGTTTTTCTTACAATATTAATACACTTTAGTCTAATGAATGTACGAGAGCGAATAAATTTTTTTATAACTTCATATTCTTCCTTAGGATACTTTTCCCTAATTATGCTGATGAGTCGATCCATCACATATGGTTCGGTATAAAAAAAAAGTACCAATGAAACTTACTGAAATGCTTCTCTATTTTTTTGCAAAATTCTAGAAAAGATTCCGATGGTTGAAGCAGTCACCCTCTTGACATTGTTTTAAGCCATGGACTTGGAGGAACTTGGATGCTGTAAGTATTACACCCCAGAGTGGCAAATTTTTGATGTAACAATTTGGCCACATATCCAGCAACATAAATAAATCCATCATCTTCACAGATTTTAGGAAGATGTAAATCATTAGATGGTTGTTCTATTGTATTGTCATCATTATTTATATTTTCCTCAATCTCACCTTTAATGGTTTACGGATAAATTATATTATCAAAGTCTTGATAAAATTCAATGTTTTCTTCTGAATCTGCTTCGCTCAAAATAGGACCTAAAAGGAGATGCAGGATTAGTCTATATACATTAGTGCATTGGTGATACTACAACCTGTAATTTGTTGAAACATAGAAACAAAACATTGGCCTTCTTCAGATCTGACGGGAGCATTCTTTGTAACCATTTTTTCTGAGCCACTTATAACGAGTATCCGAAATCGATCCATGGCCTCTACCACATTAGAAAAATGGTATCTCAGCTACATCTAAACATCTAAAAATTAATAGGTTTACACGTATTTTGATTGCCCATTATCCGCTCTAACTATTTTGTGCTATGAATTTTATAAGTTATGTGCTCATGTAACCATTACATTTAGTATTATCTACTAATAAATACATATTATGACATTTTGTATTTGCATGCCCAATGTGACATATTTGACCATATTATAATACACCAAATTAGGCATAAATAGATCATTTAAACGTTTATATTAAATTATTTTATTTTTATGCTAAATATTGGTTAGTTATACAGAATTTACTTCATATATGGAAGAAAAATTTAAAAATCTAATTCTAACATTTTTTGGGTCATAGAGGGTTAAAAGATGCTCTTGCATCCGAAAAGTTGCCCTAAAATGTAATTTGCTCATTTTCATAAATAAATCCCCCCTATAAATAAGGCAAAATAATATAATTATAATCTGAAATCCATTCACATTTCCTTTTATAAGCAGGTATGTCTATAAATAAAGTACCACACTCATAATTGATGCTGGATTAAATATTCTTAATGCTGTATTCTTGTTTTAGCACGTTGAATGCACCATAAGTATGCATATACAATGATGTAAACAAATGTTTATAAGTAATAAAAATAAGTTCCTATACACCCTATATCGACGGTGTATACCTGCTAAAACTAAGTATTAATATAGACAATGATGTTAATCCAGTGTTTGTTTTAGCTGGCCCGTTATTTTGTAATTGGTAATACAAAAAAAAAAAGGAATCTTATGGTCCTTTGCATTAATATTCAACTCCTGAGTAGTGAACATCCTTTTCTAAACAGATTCAATTATATTTTAAACTTGTTTGAATGTTCGTTTGTGCTTATAAAGACTTAGCGTAACCTTTAGGGCTTGTTGCGGAGCTCTAATTGTAAGTCCTTGTCGGACTCAGAGTAAAATCGGGAATCGAAATCGGAGTAATTCTAGCAAATGTCCTTGTCTATATCCTTTTCTCCTTCCTCTCTGGTCACAGCTGATTGTCGCTGATCTAATGAAACGTCACAAGGATTTTCTTTCTCTCCTCAACATATTCTTCAAATTGTTAGGGTTACATATTGATTTTCTGTTTCTTTTTTTAAATGCCCATTCTGTAATGGATTTTAATAATTGGTGATAGGGGAAAAACCTTCAGTTTACCGCAGTAAATATTAAAATAAACTGAGATTTTCTTATTACAGTATGCATTGTGAATCCTGTTAATAAAGGGTGTCAATGAATGAAGGCAAGCACTTCTTCACGATATAATATTTTCAATTTCTGCAACATTTTAGAATCTAATTTTTGCAATATTTGCAAAAATGAACCAGTTATTGAGTATAATTTTTATGACGGACTTATTCTCCATAACTTTTTAGTTTTTGCAAGTATTAAAAGTCTTGGTAGGTTTGTGTTCCTTTCTACAATTCCAATAAATGGTTTTTATTTTGCAAAATCATTGCAAAAAAAGTTTTTGTAATTTTTTTCGCAAATTTAGATTAGGGAATTTTTTGATAAAAATAATAGTTGGACTAATCATCTAGACAAATTTTTTCATGTATATATGTTGGTATGTTAAATGAAGTTTATAACACAATTATATCTTCCGCACCTGAAGAGGTCTAAACATAAAAAAAAAAATTCTACCATTATCAATGTGATTTACCGATCCCTCCTTTCCCCGAGCAACACCGGGTCATGCTATATAGAAGAAAAGGTATGATCTTCAGAAATAATATATGATTTGCTATTGAAAAACGTAGCAGACGCTGGACGTAGCTGTAGTATGAATGAAAACCTTTGAATATCTTTGAGAGGTGGGAGCATTGTTGTCTTTTCAAAATGGAATCTCGAAAAAAAAGTTGAAATACTTGTGCTGTAGCCACATGTATATCTCCTCATATGGACTCAGATCAAGGGTATTCGTATCACTGGTTTCCGAAGCAACAAAATCTACAATATACAGGGAGCGGGGATCAAATTGTCGCCTACTTTAAACCTTGATAACTTGAAGACGACATTATCAAATAAAAAACCGGATACCAAATAGGAAAGCTATTCTCGTCAGCTGACGATACGTAGTTCAGTTAGCATCATGCCGTCATCATTTGAGGAGATAAAGAGCTATAAGTGGAACGAGGAGCTTTCGAGGTCCGCCGTAGTCATGGCATTGGTTAATAATGGAGGTGAAATCTCCAATTCAACGATTGCTTCAACCTTTCAACCTTAAGAGTGAATTTACGGACTGTTCAGCGTATCTGTAAGAAGCTAGAGGACACCTGGGATGTTGATGCCACCATAAAGAGGGCACCCAAGGAGGAGGGCGCCGACAGGAAGGTCAGGGACACCGACTTTGTCGACAAGGTGAAGAAGATGGTTGAGGATGACCTTACCAGGTCCATGAAGGCCATGGCGAGGTATCTGGGCGGCCATGAGAAAACAATAAGGGACTGTGTATCTGAGGATTTAAGGTGCAGGAGCTACAAGATGCAGGTGGGCCAGATCTTGGCCCAGAAGGCAAAGGACAACAGGCTGATGAAGTCAACAAAATTGATCAACAAGCTCAAGCACCCAAAGCAGCCCGGGATGCTGTGGTTTTTCTCTGATGAAAAGAATTTCTGTCAAGATCAGAAGGTCAACAAGTAGAAAAACAGGTGGATAGCTACCTGCACCAACCATGTGAGGAAGGTAATGAAGACCAAGTTCACTGCAATGGTCATGGTGTTCGGGGTGGTCAGCAGTGAAGGTCATGTTATGCCTCCCCACATGTTTGAAAGGGGTCTAAAGGTCAATACAGAGGTCTACCTGGATGTTATGGAGAAGGTGGTTCTGCCCTGGATCCAAGGGGTGGCCGGAGACAGGCCCTGGGTGTGGCAACAGGACTCAGCCCCCTGCCATGTGTCCAAAATCTCCATGCAGTGGTTAACCGAGAACTGTTATGACGTCGTAACCAAGGATTTGTGGCCTCCTAACTCTCCCGACCTTAATCCTTTGGACTATTTTGTCTGGGGCTATGTCGAGATACATACCAAGAGACATCCCCATAGCACCAAGGCCAGCCTGATGGACTCCATCCAGGAGGTATTCGGCAACATGGACAATGAGATGGTCAGAAGAGCCTGCGGCAGGTTTAGAGGCCGTATTGAGGCCGTTACTCATACCAACGGTGATTATATCGAATGAATGGCTACTCTATACCTATATGCTCGTCATAGTTTTGATTTTCAATAAAAAAGTTAAAAAATGTATATTTTGTGTTATTTTTTGTAGAAAAATATTTTGGCGACAATTTGATCCCCGCTCCCTGTAGATTGATGAACGTTTGTCATTGAGGAGACACATTTAATCCTAACATGGCAAACATTTTTTTTAGACATTTAGAAAATAAATGTTTTGAAATAAATTTGAAGGCCAAATTTTTGACAAATTATGGCAGGACGGCCAGCAGCCAAGTTTGGAAAACACTGAAATCCAACACTGTACCAATTCTCAGTTGAAGAAAATCAATTCATAGTCATTTTTATCTTTACTATAATATTAATAAAACTATTCAACAAAATTCACATCTGATAATCAATTTCTACAATGAATGACATCAATATCAGCCACTGCAGATCTTAATAGCATGTACAAAAATTCAAAGTCTTTCACTTTTTTTAATAGATTGAACTGTTTTACAGTATTTATATAAGATATATATTTGTCTAGGCTCACTGCCCGAAATACCAAAAAGATGTTTCATAATATGGTTCATGATATCGTAAACGATAATGAACATGGCGAAGAAACAATGGATACAAGTAAACCAGTCAGCAACACTGGTTTGGATTTTTTAAAGGAAGAAAAATTATATAAATCTGTATCCATTCAAACAGATATTGATGGAAATAATAATTGGAGAAATGAGAAGAAAAAAATGCGTTCTACAATTAGGAGGCTTAAAAAAGAATAATTTTCCTTGAAAAGATACAACTTCTCAAGGACGCTTAAAAAGGTCAAGCATTTAAAACTTTGAAATTAAATCTGTGTGAAAAAATATCTTCAAGTTAAGCAAATGTGCTTCTTAGTAATAAGACCAAGACAAGACCCAAAAAATGGACAGAAGAAGACATTTAAAGATAAATGATTTTAAGGTCTCTCTCAGGAGAAAATGCCTATCACTATTTTTAAAAAAGATATCCTCTCCCTTTGCTCGTGTTGTCCATTTTAAGAAAGTGGGGATCAATGTTCAACACAAACTTCTGGATATTTTACAGAAAAAAAGGTTGGTAAATTAGCAGATTGTTAAAATTAATAAAAAAATAATTATGAAACGTAATTTTTCAGAACTATAAAGGCATGGTTAAATAGTCTTTAATAGTCATAACCCTTTTGATACGAAAAAAAAAGTTCTTGTGGATTTTGAATCCACTTCGTTTAGCAAAAGAACAACAAAGAAAAGATAAAGGAAATGATCCATAATGAAAGAGCATTTGGGAAAGGACGGATCCTAAGCTCCTTCCAGCAAGGGATTCTAATTTCTATTTCATCTTTAAATAACATGTTTGAAGATTTGAAAGAAAAAATTGACATGAAATATGTCCTAACATCTAGATTAACGAGGACCTCTTCTCACGTTTAAGGACCTGTGGATTTGCTAACAGCCACCCAACCAGTGTGGACTGTATCAATAGACAAAGATTAGTCATTCTTAGTGAGGCCGATAAACTAAATTTGAAATCTTTAGGAGTTGAAATGGAAACTAATGAGTCAAATAGTTTCCTTATTTTTCGCGTGAATGATCTGGAATACGAGACGAACGAGTCAAGGATTGATTAGGAGGAAGGTGAGGATGCTTCGTTATTAGTAAAGGAATAAACTTTCCACTCAGACTTTGAATATGAAGCATCAACATTTTTCTCCTCTTCAGCCCTGGATTGCAGAATTCAAGGTCTCTGCTACATTGCCAGATATTTGACCAAGAAATTTACATTTAAATATCCTGAATTTGGATGCAAGACATCAGAGTATCGAAGTACAGATTACGAGGATACTTCATGGATATCAACCTTGTCAAGATAAGGCCTAACTAAGCCAATAGAGTCCTTTTTAACCCTTTTTCATCGACGTAACACTGGTGTTCCATCTAATTATATCATTCGTCATTGCATTATTTTTCAGAATATTTTTTAAATATTAAAAATAATAATGGAAGATCAATAAAAATTTTAATAAACATTTTATGATAGAGTTTTATGTTGATTCTATATAAGTTTTCAAACTATGTCATTTTTTAGAATTTGATAAAATAACATGAATTTATCGAAATATGAATTAATTTCAATCAGTCAAACTTCATTAATTATTGAATTAGTAAGTGTTCAGATTTCAATGTACCACACGGTAAATAACATAAAGGCGGCGAATATGTTATGCAGCAAAATCTCCAATAGGGAAAAATGAATGGGTTAAAATTACCCGCAGTTAAAATGTACTCGGTAAAATTACAGATGACTATTTTATTTTACTTAAAAACACAAAAAAGTCATAATTTTTATGAATTTTTTTGAGAAAAAATACTTTTACAATCAAGTTTTATAAAATAAAAAATTTAATCCTCATAATGGATTGTGATCACAGCTATTAGTGCTTGGCATTTTTTTTTGAACATCCGGTTCCTTGCCATAGAATTACATTCTTATATACATATATATATCTCTCAAATATACAACTCATACATATTTCGAATGGATATTCAATCTCATGTAATTTATACTTTTAAACTTATATCTTAACATGGATGGGTTGAGTGATACCTTCTCATTCATTCCTCGTAAATAAGACAAACACAGCTGATCCAACATAAATCATTCAACTACATTTCCTGATTCACGAAGTAGGAAGATAAAACCCTACAAAGAAATATTAAACCTCAGAAAATTATCTCGTTAATGATTTATAACGTAAGTGTTCTTATTTAAATGGGATGGCTCTAGAATAATTGACTGAAGACATTTTTAGCGAATGGACATTTTGCCGCAGGACTATCTGGGGCATTTGGCCGAAAAATGATATTTTATATATTGATGAATACGATTGTATATTTTAATTTAATTTAAAATGATAAATAAGTATTGTTCATATACTATAGACTCGTATCTCATTGATAGAGGTAAATCAATTAGTGTTATTCAACATAGTGGCATCTGGTTCCAATTTAGTTCGAATCTTTAATGTTGTAGTACTTTCAATAAATTAAATAATTATCAAACACGACAGCAACTCGAGTGGGTGAAGGCCTAATCACATCTCCGTTATTAATTAAATGTCATTCGACATGATGGATGATTCCAGGTCTCTGCTCTTGTCTGATATTATGTTTATTCGACAGTCCATGGGTCTTTTCCAAAATGAACAATAAATCATTTCAAAAAGGCTAAAAAGTTCCGGTCTTAACAAAGAAAATACGGTTTTTTTCGTTCAAATAAAAAAAAATATTAAAACTTATTTATTGCTTAATTTTTTATTGGCTTTATAGAGCAGAGTCCCCATAGCACTTTCCAAGTCATGTCTTAGCTAGAACAGTATTTTTCCTATCAAGAATCAGTGTAAAATTAAAAAATTAAATTGTTTTTGATCCATTGTCTTGGAAATAAAAGAAAGTATTGTATCACTTAGCACAATAACTCACTAATTAAAGAATAGATTGTCATGAAGTCTTGACAGCTGTCTTTTGAAGGTTCGTAATAACTGAAAATGAGGTGAATTTAAAAAAAAAAAAAACAGTGTCTATGCGTGAAGATCGGTACTTTATCAGCCCATGGACTATATAAGAAAAACACAATATTCAATACATTTTCTAAACTAATACCCAAGAAACCAATATGATACTGTAAAACCCAAAATCTTGGGGGGGGGCACCAACCCCTGGCAGCCCTGAAAAAAAGTTTTTGAGTGAATCATTGAAAATTAGAGTTTTATGTGCTACAAAATTGCGTGTGATTACAATTTTTGATCACGTTCAGCCCACTATAATATGGAAAATTCTTCTCGATTGCATACTAATTAATTATACATAGTATTCAATCCAAATAAATATATTGATATGTATCCTCATCTCATTAATTAAGAATGAGAGAGTAAAATTGGTTCATTAATTAATGATATCGGATCTCTTTGATATATTGTAAAATAACGAAATTGAAAAATGATATTTTAATGAGAAGAAATGACTATAAATGATAGGAATGAGTCGAAACTTCTTACTTAGAGGTCCCTGGTGGTGATGAAAAGAAACATCATCATCCATGATTCAATCGGCAACATAAAATTATGTGTCTTAAGTGACGAAATGAACAAAAAATTGACGCCGTCCTAGTTGTCCAAAACGTTTAGATTATACTAGATATACCGGGCCAACCGTTATTAATAACTCCTCACTATTATGCCATTTTTGAGAGGTTTAGAGTTATTTTTTTATAATTTTCCTATGAGGAATATTGTAGAACACATAATTAGCTGTCGATCGCTAAGAAAAATATTGTCCTAGTCCTTTGAAAAAAAGTTGAGAAATTAAATTTTTTTGATATAAAAATTATAAAGTTATATTTTGTGAAATAAAATAAAATAGAAATATAATTTTTTATCTTTTTGTAGAAATTTTTACATAAAATTAAATTTTTTGTAAAAAATAAAATGCTCCATTTTCCATTGTTTTGATCAATTTACTTTCTTCTTTCAAAAAATTCCCTAGTTTTTAATCAGCATAGAAACTGAATAAATTTTATCTCTTTGAGCTTATCTTATGAAATGTCGTAGGAGCTAAGCTTTTTTCTCTCAAACATTCTGTAAATTGTTGTTTTATAATTCAGGTTTTCAGATTATTCCTTAAAAAAAGAAAATTAATGCCATTTACAATTCTAGCTTGAAAAACATTAAATTGCAGACTATGGTCGGAGATTGGCTGTCTGAAACGATTCTATAGATAAATTGTTGATGTCGTGAGTTGTGTTTCATAATGGTGAACATTTACCATCAGAGGCATCCACAGGATCATAGTTTTTTGGGTGGGGGGGGGGGCTACTTGATTTTGGAAATTAAAAAAAAAAATATATTAAATTTTTTCTCAAAAATTAATTCCTTGGCAAAAAATTTCAAGTAAAATCAAAAATTCCTTATTGGATATGTTAAAAAGATAGAGGGCGCTTCAAATATTTTCCTCTTCGTTCCTCACTGTATTTTACATATAATTATATTTTTCTTTATGAATATATTCTTTTTGTGATTTCATAGAACTCTGGAGTGATTAATGCTCAAATAATTATATTTTTCATTGCATTAGTCATAAACTTTCAGCTACTAAAAATGTCTCTTACATTTGCTAAGGGTAGGCACCATTCTATGTATTTCATCTCTATGGTCTTAATTTAAAAGCATATTTTACTGTCTTAAAACCCAAAATACAAGAAAACTGTATGTATTTCATTATTATAAAAAAGTGGTATTAAATATGATAAAATATTCCGTCTCTTTATAACATTTTATGAGTATAAGTAATGATGACAATCCAGTGTTCTGTCATACCAACTGCTGTTTATCTCTGAAGTATTTCTTGACTCGTATTCTCTTTTTTATTCTCCATAATTTTTAAAATGAATTACATATTTTCGTAAAGTTAAAGTCCTACATAGTATTTTATGTGATACTGTATTATAATATTCCTTAGTAATATTTAATTAAAGTGTCGTTATACTCCTATAATATTTCTATAGGATAGCCAAAATTTCTTCATCATAGAAATAATAACATTGCAAATATATATATATACAGGGTGTCCACAATAAATTCCGAGGTCCTCATTCACAGCCTTGGAGACCAGCTGCTTACTCACCCCACGGTTCTTGGCCAACCTGGACAAGGAAATCCCCGACGAAGCCTTGATGGACTTCCGGAGGCCTTCAAGGAAGCGGGGAGTGCAGATTCGGTCACTTCTCATGTTGTGGGCCTTGCGGCAGACCTTCCCTTCAACCTCCCAGGCATTGAAGACCCGGTACACCGTGGTCTTGGGGATAGTTAAGAAGCTTGTAGATAGCAGAGGGCTTGTGTCCCGCACGAGTCCATTCGAGGATGGCGTCTCTCCTTGCTTGTTCCATGATGACTATTGTTTGTTGTCAAAACAATTGTGGTGGAAGTTATAGTGTATTGTTCACGCAATCTTTTATATTGGTATGATTTAACCCCGAATATCCACATTATGGATCTGGATGAAGTTTAAAGTAGTTCCAATTTATCGTGGACACCCTTGTATATATACAACAATTGCGAGATATCAACTAAAAATTGTATTCCTGTCCTTTTGGAAACGGAGCATAAATACACAAAGTAATAACTTATTACTTTGTATATGTATTAAAAATAATAAATTCTGAAAGAGCCATGACGTATCAAATGAGATTAGGTTATCGACAGCTGATTATAAAATTAATAGGGTATTTTTTTTTATGGAATTCATTCTTCAGATTACCAATTCCCAAAATAACAGGACAGCTACAAAACTGACACCATTTACATCATTAGTCATAACAGCTGTGCTGTTTGCCTTCCAAACATTCTTCAAATGGTCAAGGTTACCATGTTCATAAACAGCGTTTTTAAATTTTCTGAAGCTATTATCACACTTCTGTCAAATTTCTTGATCCCTTGTCACTCACCCTTTCACCTCTTACTGTAAACCACTATTTTCCTTAATATCAGGGAAAAAGGGTTGTTTATTGTTACACAGTCATAGCAAGAATCCATTTTCACTTCTAAATTCTTGAGTTCATAAGAACCAAGGTTAATAGAAAACAATGTTATACCATAACGCTTTTTCGGACAGATATTTGACTTCCACCACGCTTTTTAATAGTGAGGTTAAAGAGTAAATACTACTGTTTGAGTGCCACTGTTATAGTCTTTGACGTCATAAACTGTATGTCTTGTCTATCAGAGGGTACGGTACATCAAATTGAAAGTTCTGGCAAGCCCAATTACATGATAGTATATCATTTAATTTCTACTTGTCTTGATATGAACGAATTCCATAAAATTTATGTATTGTATACAGGGTGGTGTTCAACTCAGCACCTGCGTGGGCCGGCAATTTTGTTATGATGCATCTGTCTGATGGTGTTTCTTTATTTGTAACAACAAAATTTAGATTTGAAACTGGAATGCTCAAATGTGACTAGCTTCCCAATCCGTATGGCCACAATACTCAGCACCTGGTCATGTCTCAGACAGGCTGCTGAAGTGGCTGAGAGAACATTGCTATGACTTGATTGGGATGGAAATATGGCCCCCCGGCCGTCCGGATATTAATCCAATAGATTATTTTGACTAGGGCTACGTTGAATCTAAAACAAATTGAGGATCTCAAGTCATCAAAGAATCTCTGATTTCCTTCATCAAGGAGACAATGACCAAAATCCCAATGAACTATCTATCTCGTCAATCCCTACTCCTCCTTCCGGGCCTGATTCCAGGCTGTGATTGATAATGAAGGCTAATACTTCAAATGAGCTCTTTTCAACATTCATATATACAATTAAAACCAAATTTCAAGTAAATCCCCGAAAAATGTGGCATCCGTGACAGTAAAAAGATTTCTGACAAATGCCCCAATTTGATCTTAAAACCCTTTATATGCTATGAGTCGATTTATTTGTACTTTACTTATAAGATCATAATATACATTAGCCAAGCATTTTTTAAAGCTTCTAACACATCTTGATGTCAAGATGACGATGAAGATAAAAAAAAAATGTTATTAAATAACAGTCCTTCATCATAAAAAGCCATCACGGAAGTCAAAAGGATATCCGGGGTTATTTGATGGAGAATTTTATATTTAAAAAAAAAAAAAAATGATTGATAAATCAAATGATAAGCCCGTCTAAAAATATGAAGGGGATAAAAGGCCGTTTATTAAAGCCTTTCATCTTTATAATGTCCTCTTTATCATTAATAGTTCTTGGATCCTTCATAACAAAGAACATCACTGCATAAATTCATAGATTATAATTTATTATGGAAAATCACAGGAGTAATTAAAAATTAATTCTTTCTTTGTTCAAATAGGTAATTTTTTTTTGTTTATAAGATTTAAGATCATTAATATTTTATTTTATTAAATAGCTGTCAGACCATCTTGTATTCCTCAACACACAATCGTACATACATGAATATAGAGTTGTAAAAAAAGTGACTTCAAACGAGTGCGATATTTTTTGTGGTCGACAACGATAGAAAAATATAGTTTTACCAAGGACTTCTACTTGGCACCTTGTTTTAGTTAGGCATAATTTAGCAAAGTTTATCAATAAATTACGGTAAATATAAAACATCACCAATTACTTTAAATTATTCGTATAAAACTGTATTTTCTTTAGATACAAATTGCTGAATTTTATTATTTTGGATACTCCTTTTTAAAACCTTTTTTTTTCTTCCTTCATATCACCCAACCTAAACAGGGTTTTTAATTTTCCTAACCTATTATTTATCTTTTAATTCTTGAGAATAGAACATCTATGTACAGAGTGAGTTTGTTCATGAATGACTAGGAGTAAAATTGAGGATTCTATGCTACAATCTACAGTTTCTTCTTTACCTTCATAGCGTCCTCACAGAAGCTCCCCGTGAAATTTTCAACAAAACCCCGGACGTAGCTATTTAAAACCCAAGATTGAAAAAACTAACAAAAACCAATGGCCACAAGAATATTATATAAAGCTCATTTTCTTATCTGTATTCAATAAATATCTATTGATATTTGTAAATGGTCGGCTGCAGATAAACGGTAAAGCCTCTATTCATCAACGAGATAGTTTATTGGATATTTCTGATCAGGTAAAGGGAAATGGATAGCTAATGGAATACTAGATGGAGCTGAAATGTTTTGGAATATAGTATGTCCAAAAATTGATGGATGGTATTACAGTAATATCCGTTTTACAGTAAAAAAAATATTTTTGGTAGGAATAAAATGAAATTTGGCTGATAAAATCATTAGGCAATATTCCATTTTTCTGATGTAATAATTTTCCATGAGTGCATCATACATCAGTGTAAAATGGCTCAGAAAACACCACAGGATGTTAGTTGAAATTCAATATCCGAAATGGTGAGAGAGCACTCTTTGGAGACCAGGGCCAAGGCTGTTGTCATGATAGAGGGTGGATCAAGCCAGAGAGACGTTGCTCAAAGGTTACAGATTCCTCTCAGGACCATAGAGAATTGGTGTAAGAAAAGGACGGATGGAAAACCCCTTGCAAATCAGAAGGGTCGAGGAAGGAAGAAAAAAATTAGCAAAGTGCCCAAACTGGTGATTTCAAAATCTTTGACCAAAAAGAGGCAATACACAAGGAAACTTGCAACAAGATTGACTTCAAAGGGCTATCCAATATCCAAGTAATCTGTCCACAACTACCTGAGGCATTCTTTGAATGTTTTGCCATACAAACCTCGTCTGCACCCCAAACTTTCAGAAAACCAAAGGAAGGCCCGGCTTCAACTCTGTCGTGAGCGGAAACACTGGACTGCAGATGACTGAAAATGTATCCTATTCAGTGATGAAAGTCCATTTGCGCTAATTAATGACCCAAATCCTGAAACAGATCGGGTTTGGGCAAAAGATAAGAGAGATATGGAACTCACTCCAACTGTGAAATTTCCTCTGAAAATTCAGGTTTGAGCCGTTATCAGCCACAAGGCAATGTAAGATCTTCACCTGATTCCACGAAACCAACCTGTAACGGCCGAGTACTACGTAGCAGAGATCTTCAGCAGGCCTATGATGTCAGTTTTGTCTCGTACTGAAAAAACTGGACCTCCTTTGAAGAGGAAAATGTTGTCTGACACATCAAGAGCCATTTTCCAGCAGGATGGTGCCCTTGCTCACCACTCCAAAAAGGCACAAAAGTGGTGTTCAGACAAAAACCAATAGTCCTGATTTGTCTCCCATTAAGAATTCGTGGTCCTTGGTCCAAGGGGAACACAGTGAAAATGCGACAGCAACTTCAAAGGATGAATTAAGAAAGAAAAAACTGACAAAAGATTGGGAAAACATTTCTCCAGATACTTTGAATAATCTGTATAAAGGGATGCTAAAACGCATAAAAAAATTATTAAGCTTAAAGGTCGTCATACTGGGAAGTAAATAAAGTTTTTCGCCAAACAAAAATCACTTGTTTAGGTTACTTCATGATTTAAAAAAACAAAAACTACAATCAATTTTTGGAACAATTGTACTTTAGGATATATCGCATTTTTATCAAAATTAAATATCTTTATACACAGCTCTACTAGGAACTTAAAACAATCATGTTTATATTTTCCATCAGTAGTTTTATCAAACAGGGTATTCATCAAATGTAATAATAATCTTTCTTCCAAGATAAACTTCTTTAATATTTTTGTGGTTCCTTTGATTAATTATTCGGATCGATTTCTGACAATTCGGCTTGCTGGAGTATTTGATCATTAACAAAGAAACTCAACATTATTTTCTACTCAAATAATATCATCATATACAAAATATACAGCCTAAAATACTCTGATAGGAATTCAATATTAAACGTTTTTACTCTTTTCAACACATACTGTAGAAATTGTAAAAATAGGTTTAGTTCAATAATGGCTTAACGTTTTGAAAGTTCCGATGGATTTTTTGCATTTTTCTGATTCTTTTCGAATGAAAGGTTGCGATATACAATAAATGCGCAATATTATTATATAAAATAATTCAAATAATAACTAATAAGTATGATCTAATAGTAGGTTTGTCAGCGTTCCCGTATTTTGGTGTTCCGTTCTATTGTTTTTTTTTCATTCAGGGGTTAGCGATCATCTATTATTTCCGTTCTGTTCCGCGGCCCGTTCTACATTCCACTCATAAGGTAGTACCATATACATTTTATGATAGCAAATCGCAGCTTACATTTGATAGTGTCAGAGAGGCCTCATTTGAGAACTAAGTTTCAAGATTTTTAAAAGAATAATCCGGTAAATATTAGCGTTCAAATGAGGTACAACTGACTAGAACCGGTTCATTCATTGTTGAGATGGAGGCCACAAGGCAAAGTATAGTTGACTTTATTCGAGCACAGCACAGCAACCAGAAAAGAAAATATGGACTGTAGACTAAAGAAATTACAGGAACGACCGCTACCTCGTCTACACGGTCAATGAGGTTCTGCCAGTCAATTAGACCAAATTCCCAGCCTCTGCAATGATACTGGGAATAGTGGCATCCAACAGGCAGAGGATGCCCACATATTGGTTCCCGAAAGACCTGAAAATCGGAGCCAAGGAGTACCAGAACGTCCTGAAGACGGCGGTCTTTCCAGGGTGAAGTCAAACTACCTAAAAGGAAACTATATGTTCCATTAGGACTCTGCCTCGGGGAACAAGGCCCGGACCACTCAGCAATGGCTCGAAGGGAATTTTTGGATGTCTGGAAACATAATTTGTGGCCTTCCTTCCTGCCCAACATGAATCCTCTCGACTATAGCATCTATGGCTATGCTGAAAGTAGGGCATTTGCCATCCCTATCCTCAGCCTTCCTTTGATACTGCCATAAAATAGTTATTTCAATCTAATTTAAAATCCCATTTTTAGTGTTAAGTGTTCATCGATAAAATCTAAAATCTCATTTTTAGCGTTTAGTGTTCATCGTTAAAAAAAGAACGACCTTCGATTTTGCGTTCCATTCATTTAACGCACGTTGTATGGAACACCGTTCAACTCTGTGTTCCATTCACAAGCCCGTCTAATAGTAATAACATAATTATTCATGGTTTGAACATGAGTAATCAGTAAAAATGTAACTTAATCCGAATTCTGTTATATTAAGTTTTGGACTTGTGGGAAAATACTTCTAAACATCGAAATTAGTATTCCTCTAATTGTGGTTATGGATATGGATCTGAAAGTTTGGGAAACCGAAATTTACTCGAATATTTATGTTTATAGATCTGAACCGATCAGGATCCGGGAATATGCAGATCCCACCTATCTTTAGTTATCATAGAGGCTCACAGCTAATTTAATAAAACGTCATGACAGTTAAAAAAAACATTCTTCAAATGATTTCTTTGTTGATTTTCGGTTTGTATTTTTTTTCCATACTGAAATTGCTTGGGATTTACAACTCTATACATCCCCCTTCTAAAAAGGAATATCACTTTTTTATCATCAACTCTAAGCTATCATTAACTTTCCCTCTCTTTCCTTCTTGTCATTGAAAGTACCTTCAAAAATTATATATTTTTTTTACTCTCAAGAAAAAGAAACATATGTTTGTAATTATGAGGTGTCAAAGGTTAATGATATCCCTATTATTAAAATTTTTAGGGAATGACGTTTTTTATTTGAAGAAAAAAACAAAACATATTTTATGTAACTTTTAAATAACTTCTTTTTTTTTTTAGAAAATGACAATAACTTTTTTGGGCTTTTTATTAAATTGTGTGGTTAAAAATACGTTTAAAAAAAGCAAGTCCCATTCATATACCCCGTGGAACCACCCCTCCGTGGATTTTGTTATACAAAGTTAGTTCGTATTGTTCAAAATGTTCCTCCTAGTTTATTCCTGAGTTGATGCATTTCGGCAACGTCATTTAATTCGGGTTCTGTGTTTTTTTAAGGACTTGCCAGGGCTAAATATCTTATTTGTATATTTATAAATCTGTTAATATCGTTGAATGCAAAACATTAGAACTTATCAGACAGAAATTGAATAAGTAGATATATATAAAAAAACAAGTATGGTCCTATGAATATATGTTTGGGTCATAGAGGTCATTAAGAGCCTGTTTTTGACCACTAAAGATGGAAAAATAAACCTTTCCCTCCTCTGTTTCTACATCCCTCCCTACAGATGCCTATCCTTGGAATTTATCCCAATATCTTGGGATATTGACGCTACGTTACGCATGTTTTTTCAGGGGTGTCTGCAAGGAACTTATTTTGGTCAAAATAAAAAAAAATACGTGGAAAAGATCATTCGGGGAAATTATACAGCAGAGCAAACAATTTAATATTTAAATTGTTTGTAAATAGCTATGGATTTTTGAAATATTTTCTACCAAAAATTTAATATCTGAAATTTAATTTTCGAAATTTTTTTCCAAAAAAAATTAATTTTAGAATTTCTTATTTTTTTAATAGCTGTGGATTTTTAAATTTTTTTCCTAAAAATATAAATTTTTAGATATTTTGGAAAATAATTTACGAACTAAGCTCTCCCCCTCAAAAAAAAAAAAAAAAAAATATATATATATATGTTGAGATATTCGGACTTTATAAATTCAACAATAATAGATAACTTTGGTTTGATTGTATCAATTATATCTTCAAACTTTATTTTTTTACAACTCACTTATTTCCTTGTTAATTAATTTTTATCCATCCTGCCTTGTCACAGCTGATTGTACCGGATCTTCTCCGGAGCATTTTTGTATTTGTCAGGGTTACCATGTTGATTATTGGGTGTTTTTTTTAACATTCTCATTACTCAAACGATTCTCACTATTAATAATATATTTATGAGTAGGCCAAAAGCAAAAAAAAAATAAATCAAAAAGAATGACTCAACATAGAGTCTCCTCATAAATCAATAAAATAAAATAACGTACCCATGATCGTATATGGACTTAATGTATTCATAGCTTTAAAAAAAAAAACCAACGAAACAACCTCTAATTGCATTGCAAAAAAACTTATGTTAAACATAAATCACACATGGGCCAGTGGGTAATAATACATATGCAAATATTCACGATAACAGGGTGACCTTTTTTGCTATATCCTTCAGCTTACACACGTTATTACTTTTACTGTATCTCCCAACCTTTCCTTCAAATAAAAACAGAACAAAAAAGATTCCCAAATCCCTTTATAGATGTTTTCCAATCGTTCCTAAGAATGTAATTATTATTCAATAATATTGTTTGGGAATATTATACTCCAATTTGACAAGAGATTTAATCTATTAATAGAGTTGTTTAAAATATGAAAATTACTCAGTTGTCAATCTTCAATCATACTCGGAGTTCAACGCGTAGTTACACGTACAACTAAACCAAAAATAAACATGGTAGCATGGATACTCGATCGTTCCTCGAGAATGAAATATTCTTAATGTATTGGTAGTTCAAAGACAATTCCTAGATTACATGGAATAAAAAAGTGCAACAATGTTAAAGAATTCTTTAATTCTATCTGACCAACTAAAGGAACATTTAAAAAAACAAAACAAAAAAAAACTCGTCAAGTTAAAGGCTGCTTTAAAGGAGAGTATCTTAGATGTCATGACGTTTCATTAGATGAGCTGTTAGTAGCTATGAAATAAAGAAACACTCCGTATCAAGCAAGGACATAGGTAGGCACTACTCTGTTTTCTCACCTCAATTCCATTCAAGTCCAATACGTAAGTACTAGTGATGGGTTTTGGTGTCAGACCATTATATTTTTTGTTGGACCGAATTAGTTTGGCTCAACAAAAAAGCTCGGGTTGGACCGGTCTCATATACAAATTCGTTCTAGAACGGTCCAAAAGATATATTTACTCTAGTTCGGTCCCAAAAACAAGAAAAAAAAAATCGGTTTTGACGGATTTTAAAGATAAATTGTTTATAACCTTACATCAAATGTTTTTTAAGTACAATGACGTTATACGAAGTTTAAACAGAGATAGCTCCGGTTAATTTGCCGCCGTCTCTTATATCTATACAGTATTTTTTCTAGAAATTATCATGTACTTTAGTCATTTTTTTTGGAAAAAAATGAATGACTGTTGTTCTAGAAAAAAAAAAAAAAAGTCTCACAATATATGAGACCAAAAAAATCGGTCCATAAATTAAGACGAAAAGAAATCGGTCCATAAAGTGTAACAGAATCAAAATCAGTCTACAAAGTGTAACTGAAAAAAGTTGACCGACAGTCTGAGACCACGGTCTGGACGGAAAAATCCGTCCAAATCGGTCTAGAAAATATCCCTTATGATCGAAACAAAAAAACAAAAAAAAAAAACAATCGGTGCTGGACCGAGTCTCAACACTAGTAGATATACGTTAGTGCTGTGTTGGTCCTTGTTTATTTGGTCCAGTTTAGTCAAGTCTACGAAATGGTCTTATCGGTCTCTGGAACCGGTTATTAGGACTGTCAGTACTAGTACTGATAGTACAAAAAAAAGGTTAAAAGTTGAGGGACGTCGTTATGGATCGAACTGTATAAGTTTTAAGGACTGGTATGCAGGACTGAACTGGTCCAGACGGAGACTTTCACATGATGGGACTACAGTCTTCAGTCCTAAATAAGGAAAAATGCAGCACTAGTTAACAAGGGCGTGCCTTCATTGGTCTAGTGGTTCCGGTTCTTATTTTCGTTGGGTGCATTTTTTAATAACTTTATAACCTTTTAATATTCAATCTATATGGTTGTATTTAAATGAAATACGTCGTTACCTTATTGTATCACGCAACTTTTCCTAATAAGATAAACAAAACTAAAATAAGGCCCAAGATCATCTGGTAGTTTGCAAATAAGTCATCCATACCAACTGCTATTTTTCCTTAAAGTACTACAAGACTATTATTGCCTCATTCTTTAAAATGAATCAGTATTACACACATATATCTATATTTATAATATTAAAATCCCCCAAGCCTCCCTCACGTCACCCTCTTTGAAAACCATTATCTTAAGCAACCTTAGTTTTTAGGGGCCCTGCTGGAACTTGGATCACTACTTATAAGGTACCCGCAGCCCTGTTTCTATCTAATATTATTTCCTGGGTCCGAAGTTTCTGGCAATGTCCTTGTTTTAAGTGCCTGTTACCAAACTGAGCCTGTATAAAAACCAAAACTGGAATTGAGAACGATAAAGCAGAACCGAGCCTCAAACCGTTGAAATGAAAGAACTAAGACCGGGACCAATAGAACTGCTAAACCTGAACCAGGTAAAACATTGCTAGTTACACGTTTTGCTCAATCACAAATCCTCTGCGTTATGCTTCGCCATCTATGATTATACACACTCGTGATTACACAATTGAAGCCATAATGATAAAAGTCTTATAGAATACAAAAGAAACATTCTTTTGGTTGCCAACAATACAAAGCCTTCAAATGTACATCCTTATTTACAAGTGTAAATCCTTGTTGAAATCAAAATATAATTGAGAATCGACATCGTAGTAACTCTTGCCAATATCCTTGTTAGACACGGAGTTATATTTGCACTTAATTTCTTCCTCTCATATCTTCAAATTGAAGCACTACTTATAAAAGGTTATGGAGGATAAATTGTCTATCTTTCCAAACATTCTTCGAATTATCAAAGTTACCATTTTGATTTTCGGTTTCATTTTTACATATTGAAAATGCTTACAATTTACTATCTTTTTAAGATCATATTTTATACAGTTTTACCCATCAACGTTCACTACACTGATACAGGGAAAAGAGGAGGAAAATAACGACAGCTGACAACAAAATAAAGTGTACTTTTCTTTGATTGTTTGTTGGTAAAAATGGTCAGAATTTCCAAAAAGAAGTAACAATCGACTGGGAACAAGGCTGAATCAATTTAATAAAAGACTAAAAAAATCATATTACAATACATCCTTCTATGAGTGTTGGTATATTAAAAGTATTTTGCAATTTATACAATTTTTATCAAATGTAAGTGATGGTCAGAGACTCACATATACAAGTGTGCGACATTGTCCTCTAAAATAAATACATTTTGCAGCCTTGTCGATACAAGGGAAATTCTTTATCCATTGTCGAACAACGTCGTATAAGGTAGACGGTTTTATTTTTGCAAATTTGCAAAAATAAGTATATGTATGTATGTACATATATCCTGACGTATGCTGATTAAAATACTTGTAGAGTGATACACATCTGATTTTTTTTTCTTTTGCATGCTTATACATATCATACGAATCATGACGAAGACAGGCATTAAATTAATAATGATTATTTGTGACTCATTCGTAGAGTTACAACCATATATATTTGCAATGAGGCTCTTATGGGAGTCAATAATCAAATTGAACACGTTGTTACCTTTAATCTATCTTGCAACCTTTCCTCCAATAAGAAACAGTGGAGAAAAGACGACATTATTCAACATCTGTATAGCAAACAATCTAAGACAAAAATTACGAAAGCTCGACCCAGGGATAGTGTAGGTGAACTTTGGGGGTGTTAATATGTATAAATTGCACATCTACTGTTATTATTCATGAGAAGTATTGAGTCAGTAGCTACGTCTGAGTGTGCTAATAAAAAAAAAAAAAAGTAAAACAGAAAAGTAAATCGCGTGTATTTTTTGGGTGGCCTGTTTTTTTGGAATTTTTAATCTTAAGAATGATTTTTCTTTTATTAGATGTATAGATTATTATTTAACTCCAGAGTAGTGAACATCCTTTCCTACTACATTCAATTACATTCTAAACCTGATTAAAGATTGATGTATCCTCATAAAAGACGGAGAGCAACCTTGAGGATTCGTTGCAGGGGTATAATTTTAAATTGTTTTGGACTCCGAGTAGAATTGAGGATGGACATTGGAGTAATTCTTGCCAATGCTTTGTTAATTTCATCTTCCCCCTCATCACTCGTCACAGCTGATTGTAGCTGATATAATGAAATGTCATTATCCTTTCTCTCCTCCAAAACATTTTTCAAATTGTCAGGGTTACCATGTTGATTTTCAGTTTCTTTTTTAGGATGCCCAAATACACACGATTTTCATCACAAACGTTGAAGATTTAACGTACATTTGAATCTTATTACATCTCGTTTTTCCGGTTGAATGAAGGTTTGCAACCCAGGAGTTATAATTGTTCTCATAAGTCCTTGTTGTACTCGGAGTAGAATTGAGGATCGATATCGTAGTACTTTTTGTTTATTTCCTTCTCTCCCTCCTCTCTTGTCCAGGGTTACCATAATGATTTTCCGTTTCTTTTTGTTAACATCCTCAAAATATACACGATTTTCAACTCTTCTTGTCTTCTATAATATTATAAATAAATTTGTGTCTTCGTAAACGCCTAATAACTCCCATCAATTCCGGATACCATCGCTAGTAATATATATAAGTTTGTACATACATAGTAGGTATTCGTAGTATAAGGCGTTCCTGTGCAAAAAATCATTCCTTTGTGTGCCTATGATTAAAAATATTAGGCATTGTTATTATTTGTACATCTATTGAGTATGTAACTATTTATGTGAGTACGTTTATTCCCAAATTAATTCACGTTTTTTATTATTAAATATGTATTTTAAAACATCACCTTGGATTATCCCGAGTCGTGATTTTATTTTTCACATTCAAATCTTTATTTTATTATTATTATTTTTTTATTTTTTTGTGCAAAAATTATAGCTAATATTATACATATTATAATATGAATAAATTTAGTTCCTATTTGAAGATAGCTCATCTTATAACTGATGAAGCAAAAAACCGTCAAATTCCATGGTGTTACTTTCAAATTGGTCATTGTAATTTGGAAATCCGGTTACAATCATCTGATTTTGAGAAATTGCACCAAATCAATATTTCTTGCATCACACCAAATCTGATACCATCCATTTCAGATATCTATTATGGAAATGAATTGAAAAAATAGTTCTTGTATATTAAAAATTGAAGTAATTAACGGATTTTCATAAATCATACCAATAAAAACTCCAGAATGAAATTTCCGGAGCTCATGGACAACGAACTCGAGAGATTTATTTTTTTTTGAGCTCGATGATCGTAGGTTCGTACCCCGGTCATTCCTAGAGAAAGAAATATACTTTATATAAGTGGATTTTACAAAAAGATTCCTAGGTTAGATGGAGTAAATCTAATACTATAATGTTTACTTATACTTAATCAGTGGAACTCCGTCTAACCAATTAAATGAACATAAAAAACAACAAAAAACACAAGAGCTAAATTGTAAATAGTTTAAATTTATAAATTATTCTGTCAAACCATTTTTTTAGCAACATATATTTTCGACGGCAAACGTACGTTCTTCACTACTCCAACGCATAATAGAAAAGGACTGTAATTCTAAGAAAACTTTAGCATGTTATCTTTAGGATGAAGCCAGGCCCACCATGCTTTTACATCCACAGCGTTATGTTTCTTTGACAGCCAAAGACCGTGTACAAAAGTGGATTTTAATAGTAAAAAAACCACATAATATTGTACTCAAGTTCTGTTTTTTCTATGTTGTAGAAAATATCCGAGGTTCACACGACTTTTTGACAAGGCCCGGCATGTTCTGAAACTCTGCTCTGACTCAATCAGAGTTGTAATAAAGCTCACTTTTTATTAATCCAATTCAAGTCATAGTCCTCCTTGCCTTAGTCCAAGTCATAGTCATCATGACTCAGAGTCCTCATCAAGTCAGAGAGAAATATGGAGAAATAATCAAATCCCTACTTAAGTATTACAGCTCTCCATAATGAACTTTGTGCACCGTGAACAAACTTCTATTATTATCTCAATAGGGAATGGACAAACTAAAAAATATATTTATTATCCGCTAGGTGGTGTGACAGTATGTAGCTTTTTGTTTCAGAAATGGCACATGCTCAGAAGAATTTTGACAGCGCCTTTTATTCATAGGGGTAAATACATACGGGGTGGTCCATTAAATCTAAATACTTTGAATTTTAAACTTCAACAAGAAATAATCTATTAATTAGCATTATAATTTCTACAAAAGGAATACTATAAACAGATTTGTGCCTCAGCTCTCTTAATCATTAATGTTGTCCCCTTATTGGCAATGATGGCTTCCAGGTTGCGGCCGAAGGCATGACACCCACTGCAGATGTAGTACTCTGTCATGGTGTCCCAGTGCTAGCTGAAAGTTGCTTTGAGGACCTCGGTGTTTAGATGACGGACACTACAGGCCTTCCCCTTGACATGCACCCAAAAAAGTGTAGTCGAGGGTTTTGTCATCAGGACTGTAGAGGGATCAAAAGTGTCAAAAAATATTTCAAAAGAACTCAAAAACTCATGCAAAAGAGTTTTTTAAAAAGGAAATAGGTTTTTTACATAACTGGTGTCAAAAGTGGCCTCTCCATCTTCACAAGAGACGATGGTCCAGGAGACACCCAACTGCTTGGAGTGCACAAATGGAAATTCGTCGATCACGTTTAAGTGCCATTTTCTCGACTTGTACGTAAGCTAGATATCTCAGGTTTGTTTTGTTTTGTAACTAATTGTTTATGCTTTAATGTAACGAAATATGAATTAATTTCAATCACTTAACCTTCATTAATAATTGAATAAGTAAGAGTTCCAATTTCAATGCAGTTGAAGTAATTATGGAAAGAAGAAATTGACGCAGTCAAAAAAATAGTTGATCATACATTAGAATTATAATGTTAATTATAATTTTAAAACATAGAGGGTGCCTCAAGTATTTTTACTTTTTTAAATGTTTATGATAATATTAATATGTTATTTATTACCAAAACTAAAGTTATTTAGAGATGTCATAGTTTAATTTAGAATTATTGAGCAGATCATTTTATGAAGTATAATAATATTTCATTTAGTTTTTGAAAACATTCATAATGGATTTGGGAGATTATTCCGACTATAATTCAATTTAAAAATCGGAAATGATTAATTCTTAAATTGAATAAGATGCTCCGAACTTTGGTTCATTAAATGCTCTAACTTTCAGGTGTTCCCAAATGATATACTTTTATACGTGCATAATATTTTGAAATAGATTTAATGACTGCGAATACCGGTAGTTGCATAAATACGCGGACTAATTTTTAAACGCTTATATCTCAAGGTTCCGTGACCAGAAATAAAAAATTCCAGCACAAGTAACTCGGTAAATCTTTTGGCTTTGTTTTTGTTTTTCTTACTCGCATCAAACAAAATCGTTTACGATGAATGACGAGGCCAAACGTCATATGGTTGCCACTCTCCCCGCGCCGGTAGGTCTGTCAAGGAGATAATCAAGGACACTGGACTATCCAAGACTACTGTGTTCAAGGTCCAGAAGCTTGTCAAGGAGGGAAAAGATCTGAAAGACCTGCCCATACCTCTGGAATGACTCAGGATTGGCTCGCTGCCAAGATGCCATTTTGGAACAAAAAAATTTGCCACCTCAATCACCTGATTTGAATCCCCTTGACTACAGTGTGTGGTGGCAAATTGAGAAGAAGGCCTGTGCTACCCACCACCCGAATTTGGACTCATTGAAGGCCAGCGTCAATGATCAATGGGCAGCCATGGAAGACCATTACATCATCAATGTGTGCAAGGCCTTCCGCGGGCGCTTGGAGGGTGTCATAGGAGCTGATGGGGGTTATATTCAGTAATTATATTAAATTTTATACCAGAATAAATTCTCTATTATTTAATTCTCAAAAGAAATATGCATACGAATTTTATTACACATTTAATTATTTGCCACAAATAGTCCGCGTATTTATGGAACTACCGGTATATGGTTTGATTCAGGAGATGCATCAAATACATAATCATTAATAAATTGAAAGACCGTATTATTTTTCTTACAATAGATATTTTTAGAATAATAAAACAATAAGATTGTTGGAGCTTATAGCAGGAAATACTATGTATTTGGTCAACTGTCTTTTTTTTTCTCGTCTGGTGTCGCAATGTGAATGAATTTCCCTTGCTATTGCATAGTATCATCACTCTATATATTTTATCTCTATGCTTTTATTTGAAAAACAAACGTTTGTTATTTTTATTAAATGAAATTATCATTCAAGGACTTGGATTATTTTGCCACAATTCATTTCCATGATTTGAGATTTGCAAAATTTTTTGAACGCAAATAACTTCACAAATAATAACGCTAGAGATTTGAAATTGATGTCATCAGAGCTGATGTTATGCAAGGATTATAAATCGGTGCAATTTCTCAAAATCAAATCATTGTAATTGGATTTTCCGTGGAAAAATATGGATTTGTAAGACTTTTGCACAATGGGTAATTACTAATTACACAACCATGTAATCATCCTCAACTATTAAATAAGATAAGCTGCTAAATAAATTTTACATTTTTTTTTGTATAGAATAATTATTCATCTAAAACCTTAATATAAAAAATAATTGAGAGTGAAAATCATTGGATTAAAAAAAATCATTTTTTTAAGATTTATAAATCTGAGAAGAAAAAGTTTTTACAATATGAATTTGACCTTTTCCATCTGCATAAATTTCAATTATATTCAATAACAAACATGTCAGAAACTTGGCTCATTTTTGCTCCTTATTAACATATTTACATTATTATCTTTTTTGGCAAAATAATTTTTGTAAATGGACAATGGTTATATGTGCTAGAAGAATGCGTCATGATTTGCTTGTAAGTTATTTTTTATTAAATCATATTGTGGAATGTTAATAAATACCTGGTTCATGAATTGGTATATGAGAGTACATGATAGCATCAAATAATTATATGAAAAAAATTATAGAAAGGCCTTGATTGAGCATCCTCAAAACAGATCTTGTTAGAGGACTCTTATGTCAAATAAACGACTAGAGGCGTTGTGATAGCAATCAGAGTCAGGCTTTTCAGAGAATGTTTTTCTCTCGGAGTTTTTCACATTACCTATATACTATACCTATTAAGTAGTGATGTTGCAGTCCAAGATCGAATCCCCCCCTTGTTCGGTAATTAATGGTTTTTTCTAAAGAGGCTTGGACAGATATTTCAGTTCAGACCGGGATCTCCACCACCTGAACAAAAAAATATCCTGTGTATTTTGTTGTCAACTGTCGATGGTTCTCCTTCTTTCCCTTTTATCAGTGTTCTGAACGTTGATTGGGCGAATTAGAATGAGCTCTTATTAAGCTGTGATCAATTCACTCAAAAATTATTGAATATATTTATTCCAAAGTTAGGAAAAGTTGTCTTTTTCTTTTTCGTAGGAAAGATTGCGTGATATATTAAGAGTAACGATGTTCCTAATCAGTGTCTAAAGGTTTATTATTGGTTAAATTTGAATTTGCCATTTGTTAAGCTGTGAACAATAACCAACAATTATTGAATATTAATCTCATAGTTTGGAAGAAGTGTGTAATTGCAAACTTGTTTTCGGCCTTTTTTACTGTTTCTTTATTAAAGAAAAGGTGAGGGTAATATAATAAAGATAACGACAGCTGACCATAAACGGGAATTTAAACGTTTTCTAATCGTTGATGGATTTTTTTAATCTCAATATAATTATAGACCAATTTAAATTTTCACAATCTATGGACCATTTTATTAGTTCTCAATCTATGGACCAATTCTCTCTCTTATCCTGACTTGTAAGTTATGCAATACATTTGCCCAGAGTTTCAGTTCCAGAATGTATTTGGGGGTGTAGGTGCAAATTATACAGTGTTGACGTCATCAAGGGAGCTAGATTTATTTGGGGGGGGGGGAGAGGGCTGTTGGACTTTTCTGACAATTTTGTCAGGATGTCTATTTATCTCTATTCATATCACACATGCAGATATATACAAAAAATAAAATAATATAATATATGAATTAGAAGGAGGAATTGCGTTATACTAGCATGAATAAGCATCTTAGCTTAAAATTAGAGCTCCTAGCCAAGACCAATCTAAAAAAAAACAAAGCATTACAACGATCAAATAAAACAATGAAACGCTAAAATGCCACCACCCATCCTTAGTATTTTCAAATAAAAAGCACCAAATCTGGACACTCGACAAAAGAATGCAGAATATTGTTAAAAACATTCACAATCGTTACAAAGATCATAGAAAAAAAAAAAAAACAGTGGGGCGAAATCTGGAATTGAGAAGTAAATTTTATTTGATCAGACAACTCATACAAATAATTCCCTATCGGGTTAGTCCTAGACTCCAGCAGTTTCAATCTTCTTACAAACTTTTGACATATTTTGTTCGATATATTAGTAGATGAAGGCGAAATCCTCATCTTTAATTTGAATGGAATAATCATTTTAGGGAAATTGAGCTTTTTCTTTTCAAAAACTGTTATATTTTTTTATATAAGTGCAAAGGTTTTTTGCCGATAGCTCTTTCCCCTAATGGTTCCGGCAACATTGGGGCAAAGATAAAGTGATAGTACTCATATTGAGCGTTATTGTACCGATGTTCACAATTTTGAAACACACATGATATTATCAAAAATTTATCTATAGAATCCGTCTACACCAAATTATAGAAAATAAAAACGATCCGAACCAAACCGAATTTGTCTTTGGGACGTATCTAGACCGAATTGTTCATCGAGATCGGCCCAGAGCAAATTTCTTTTAAGTACCAAATTAATTCGTTCCATAAAAATCATAACGTGTCACAAACCGGTCTCGGGATTTCAAACCGAAGCCCAACACTAGTATACATAAAGGTCATAACAAGGATGCAAAATAAGAGATCATCTAACCAGATAAGGTGGAAAAACAATACAAGTTCATAATTATAAGTTACAAAATCAGACAAATACTTTTGTGATACATGGCCCAGTATTCTGATGGATAAGGTTATGATCATAATAGATACCTGCATATCTTCCCTGCCGAAAAATAAGGCCTTTCCTAATTTATTTAAATATATACTTTGAACCCTTGGTTTTTGTCGTGTATCACCGTTTTTCAGTTTGTGATTAATTCACTTTGTACTTATCTTGAACAAATATGTAGTCTATTGTTTTTGTAATACAACTCAAAAAAACTTGATATTTGGGTAGGGGAAATGGTTAAAGTTGCAAAAGGTTTCTTTGTTCACTTTTTGAAAATTACACAAATGATTATATTTCAATAAATATAATCAAATTTGGAAAATTCAATGCATAAATATAATCAAGGGAATTCACATTCTCAATTAATATAGACCCCTTTTAACTTAATGACCAGTTCCAGTCTGGTACGTAACTTTGCAAAGCAATTCCTTACAAAACTTAGCTCAAGCAGTAACAATGGCGGCCATGAGAATTGTTATGTATCAGACTCCCGGAAACTTCCCCCTCAGGTGCCTTAAAAATACCAAAAGTCCAGAGTGGAACAGTCGGTGCTATGCGGAGGCCAAGAGTCTGCTTGTCAAGTTTATTAAGGAGGACGATGCAACGGATCTAAAGGCTTCAAACCCCCTAACGAGGAGTTATCTTGTATGCATTCAGGCTTATATTTGCACCCAGAGGTGCATGGTGGTCTGGCTGCTATCAAATTCACGAGCAAGGCCATTGACGGTTGCCTTGGCTCTTCTGTTGTATTCAATAAGTGCCTTTAACTACCTCAACCAATTCTTTTGAGGAATGTAGCTTTGATCTACATAGGCCATGTGGAAGATTTTCACGTGACGATCACGGTTATTTGATACACAGTAGAATGGTTACAGCCCAGCACCTTATCTCTGATAAAAATTTTCCTCGCGTTCCAGAGTTGCAACCCTGCGGGGCTCCATGTTTTTGGTGGTAACGCTTTTATTTCTTGGTTGACTTTGCTTATTTTTTGCTCATAGTTTCTTTTGGGAATTGTATACAATAAATTATAGGGTTAACCATCGAAGTATAACAAATATGACAAAGGCGCGCCATTAAAAACAGTGGTGTATTTTAGAGGAAGGAGCCTGTATCACAATGATTAGATTGATTCAACGAAAAAGTGCCAAATTCCCTTCTTTACCTTTGAGAATTGTCAACCGATCTGTAACTTGTATACATGTCCATAGAAGGCCATTAACATAAATCACCCAGCCTCTGCACACCCCCTTCTCACGTTACGTTTTTATTATTATATTTTTATTTTTGCAAGGTTTTTTATTTTTATAAAAACCAAAAAATCATAAATTTTTTGCTAATAGTTTATTATGATGAGTTTTTGGCATGCTTTTTTTTTGTATACGCATCATAAACCTCAAACAAAACGATGATAAACAAACCTCCCCTCTCTTATTAGGTTCGTGACCAAAAGCAACGTTTTCAGGTAGGTACGACAAGGTATTTTGCATGAGGTAAAATACATACTTATCTATAGGTTGTATGATGCATAAGTTTTTCTCGTCAGAATTTATATCAATAGAAAAAAATCGGTTTTTTTTTTTCAATGAACAAAACAAGTCAACTTGGACTTGCAACTACTCATGGAACTGATTGGATAATTGAAATATGGGGTTTATTAGTCCTCAAACTCGGTCCAAAGCCTTCTTCTAGACCGATATTACAAACAAACTGAAGCAATAACATAACTTTGTTTACAGACATAATTAAAGTGTTTGGCCATTAGAGGCTGAATTATGCTTGCAACTGTTTCCTTATCTTTGTTGAGTGATTAAATGTTCTTTTTGTAAGAAAGATCAGGTCTATATCCAAAGAGAGACCTTCAAAATCCCAGGAGGTCTACATTTGTGACTAGTACTTTTCTTTGAGTGTTTAACAAGCTTAAAATGACATTTATAGTTCAGGTAAATACGGACCAACTTTTTACTGCATCCTGATCAATAAGGGAAGCCATTAGAGGTTTGAAGTTTTATTTACAAGTTTGATTTTTTCACTAAAAAATAGTACAAATAAAAAAATCATGGAAAGTGTTTTTCTATTTTCGCAAATCATTCGCTCGATACGAGGCCTAAAGGATGTGAAGGCCTTGACCCCATTGTCCCAGTACTTGATGATGGAGGCTTTAAAGGAGTTGATGCTGTTGTCTGAATTGTCGGTAAATATCCTTTCTATCTCACCCTAAAAATATAATCCATGTGATTCTTATGGGGGGAGTTAGAGGGCTAGTTCTTGGGGGTCCAAAAATAGTGCATTCTCTTCTTTAAACAAGTTTTGGGTCTTGCACGCCTTGTGAGAGGGGCTGAGTCGTGTTGAAACAGGAACTTGACACTATTAGCTCAAGCTTCCTTCCTTCCTTCCGTTGCTCCTGATGACCCAAAGGTTTGTGCTACTGGGCAGAAACTTGGTCTTAAAGACTTGGGGGCATTATCCCTCTCCATAGCCAGCTGTCTGTCCTTCTGGATGTTATGGGATCTATCGAAATTTAATTGCTTCTCTTCCGAATAAAAGATGATTCGGTTACCATGGGAATTCAAATCCTTCGGCAATTTTCTTCTTTGAGTAGCCCGGCTGGCCTTCATTTTGTCTATAAGGATATGTGTTTTGTAAAGGTGGTATGACTTTATTTCCAGATCATTGTTTATGTCCCTGGATATTCTTGTCAGGCTAACTTGGTGCTTTTTGGTAAGAACGTTAATCAGCGTCCCTGGAGATACCTCCACGGATCGTTAGTGGGCTACAAGGAATATAGGAGTGCGTTTTTTATCACTCTGGGACTCGTGAGTTTTTCTCTTACATGCCCCATCCTCCTTTCAGTGGTTGTAGACGTAGTAGACTGTGCTCTTGGGATACCCGAGCATCTTATCGATGTACGCTCAGCTATGTTCCGCACAAGCCAATTCGATGATGGTATTCATCAGGGTCTCCTCCATAGCAAATGCTAGTTTTGAATTAATAGATGCGCAACCAACTTAAAGTTCACGCTCAACCTCTCACTTTAAAATTGAGATACCCGAGTTAAATACTTTCCTTATTGAGTACGATGTATTTAAAGGTGTTCCAGATTTGCCTGAACGCCCTGTATATATTTAATCTTGTGATTCTTTTGATAACTTATTGTTTTTATACAAAATCAAAATTTGAAATTACTATTCTTTATAGTTTTATGTTATCATTAAAAATTGTAGGATGGTTTAGCATAAAAAGTTAAAATGCGGTCAGAGTTCTGCAGTTTTAGTAGAGTTTAGAAAATAATTTGTTTATATTTCAGTGGGGAGGTACGACCTCTAATGTTCAATTTCGTAATTACAGCACCTGGCCTGACTAATGTAAGACATAAATTACTCAAGACATATTTACCATCTAAAACAAACCTAGCTGCTTTTATTCCACGTGAACTAAAAAAGTGTCTCAAAATCCCAGGTATGAATGTAACTACATACTGAATGGGGCCTCAAAACTTGTGGTAGCATGACAAAATTATGTAAAACTTCATTTTTATGGACTCAAGAACCGACAACTTAAAACAAATTAATGATATGTTCCAAAACTATATTCAATACGATGAAGGCCGTTCCTACGGCGTACCACGCTGTCATGATTGCAGCACAGAGCAAATGCAAATTTGGATTAAAAGTGCGATATATATGTTTCTTCTTTAATACGACCTAAATTGTTAAGTACAGGGGATGGAGGTTAGGGCAGGAGGAGTGTCACAGCGGGGTAGGCCAAAAGTTACCCATATTTTTGCTGCATAATTTACAGTTCCTTTTTGCTGTATGGGGATGTAATGTACTTTTTGATAATGAAGCATCTCTGGATGGAGATGCCAGAGGTCTTTGCAGAATTTCCGGCACTGATAATGGCGCATAGGAAATCGCACAAGACTGGTCTTTTTTGTTGTTTCTCCGACATTTTAAAATTAGAGACATGGGATGAAAACCATTTATTATGTTGTTTCAGCTGTCGTTTGGTTGAAAAATGAAACCTCGTAGATAAAACGTAATTTAATGTTCCCCACACTATATGTTCAAAAGAGTAGTTGCAAACTTTTCAAGTTTTGTAGACAATGTACATTTGGTATGTTCGATTTTTTTATTTTTGTATGTTAGTAAACTTACAACGAACATATATATAGTGTTTCAGCCATATAATGTGTTTAGTTTTTTTGTGAGAGGCATAACGGTTAGAAGTTTTTTTTGCGTTTTCGGTGATTTTTTTGCTTTTGAAAAACAAGGATGAAAGAATTTGCATCAAATTTGTAGAAAAAATGAAATTAAGGGCTCCAAAACATTTGAAATGTTGACGGTGGCATACAGTGAAACTGTTAGTAGAAAAAAAAAACAATTGGTGCAAACTTTGCCAAGATGGCCAGGAAGATACCAATCAGTAGCCTCGCTCTGGAAGTCCAAGCTCGTCAACAACAGATGAAAACGTTGAAATAGTGAAGAAAACTCTTTTTGAAAACTGTCAAACCACTTTCAGAAAAGTTGCTACAGATATTTACATATCAGTTGACTCGTCACATAATTTTTTATCGAGTGAGTGTCAGCGAAGCTTGTTCCGAAACTGCTTCATTTTGACCAAAAGAATCGTCAAATGAGCATCACTTATGAGCTGTTGACAGACGTCAATGATGATCCAGATGTGCAGTTAGGGTCCTAACTAGTGACGAATTATGTGTATATAGTGATGATACCAAAACCAAGGCTCAATCTCCCCACAGGAAGAGTCAGGTGAGACAAGACCAAAACAATGCACAGCAAGTTCGATCCAATGCCAAAGTTTTGAGTACTGTCTTTTTCGACTTACATGGCGGCGCAGATCATCTGGAGTTCTTACCATATGGTCATACTGTCAAATAATAGTGTTATCTTGAAGTTATTTACCGCTGGCGAGAAACAATACGGATAAAACCTCCGGAATTACGGTAACAATTAATGGCTTTGAAGAATGTGACCATGTGACTTTTTTTTTTGTTCCCAAAAATGAAGGTACCTATGAAAGTACGAAGATTTTCAATGATTGAGGAGATAAAGACTGCATCACTGGTAGAGCTCAAGGCAATACCGAAAAGTGCTTCGAGGATTGGAAAAAGCGTTGATAAAAGTGTATTGGATCTGAAGGAAATTATTTTGACGGGTACAGCATCAATATTGATGAATAAATTTTGTATTTTTTTCCTAAAATACAAATTTACCATACTTTTTGAACAACCCTCTTACACACATATATTACTATGGCCTTTTGAAGATAACATTGCCCTTCTGAAGTGTAGGTATAATTGGCCCCGAATAAGAAGGGTCAAGCCTATGTTTATCATCTCAACTGGGGTGTTTACGTAAATCCCCTATACATAGTTTTACGTATATTGTAGATAAACTACATATATTTAAACAATTAAGACCTTTTCAAGAAGGTTGAAGGTCACTCTTGCTCGTATTTTTATTATTATTTTAGCTGCTTAACGATAATGATGTTTGTATATATTTATATTATTTTTTATTTATTCGGTGAAGTGGAGAATATGTGAAGAAAAAAAAAAAAAAAAAAATTAGATTTGCCTCCAAGGTATTTTTTTTTGTCGACCCATTGTTGGTAGATTGTATATTTATATATTATTTTTTTTAGATATGTAAACATGTTAAAGAATAATAACATCAGATAAAGCTGTTGTGCTTAAGGATACTTAACTTACTTACTCAGATATGTTTTTCTGCTCAAACTGAATCATATTTATTTTGTATACATATAAAAAAACAACTTTATTCCACCAACAATGATGATCTATCTACTACTTGTGTTGTGTAGAACCTTATTTTAAGACTGACGGTCCAGCAATTCAGTCCTTCATATCAGTCATAAAACTCATACAGTTTGGTCCTTGATGACGTTGCTCAATTTTATTTATTATTTGTTAAATCAATTATAGCATTGAATGTCCTTAAGACCGTAGGTCTTAAGGACATTCAAGCTCCTTAATAGAACCAATACTAAGACTGTATTGAACCAAATGTTTACAACCACTTTTTATTCGTTCCAGTTCTGTTCCTATCAGTCTTCAGGACATCTCCAGCGCATTCTTAGGACCGCTCCTTCGGACTTTGTAGTAACTAATTAATAGCCCCTACTTCACCGGTTATTTATTTAAGAATCAGTTCTTCTAGTACTGAGTGTCCCAAGGACCGAGAGCCTTAAAAACCGGCTTACCGTTTATTTTTTCCACAACCTCTCCTGTCTTATTTATCTGGTCATATCTAGTCTCAGGACCAGCCCTTGGATCTGTCGGTAAGTAATGTTGTATCAGTCCATAATTATTCGATCAAGTCTAATCTTACGATCAATCCCATCTGTTATTGAGACCCGTCCTTAAGCTGCCAGTCCTTCGAACTGTCGATAATGAGTTGCCAGTCCTTTGGCACATTCCAGTCTTATGACAAGCCCTTAAGACTGAGGGTCCTTCGGACTGCCAGTACTGGATATGATCAAAAAAATAAAATTGAGTACTTCATCCAGGACCAAACTAGATATTTTTTTGGGCTGATATACAGGACTAAACTGTACCGAACCGAGACTGAATTGGATGGGACGTCTGTCTTCAGTCCTAAATAAGGACTGACACATCACTAATTGTCAGGACTAGAACTGATTAAAAAAGAAGAAATAAAGTTAAATGACATCATCAAGAAACAAAGCCTTAGGACTGATATGCAGAACTGAACTGGACCGGACCAAGACTGGACTATAGGGGACTCAAGTCCTAAAAAAGGACCAACATAATACTATGTAGCCTTGATAAGTAAGACTGGGCCTGACCAGTTAAAGTAGGATCGATGATCGTTGAATAAAAGTTGAACGTGTTCTATTTAATGAAAAAAACTTGAATTTCCAACTAAAATCATGTATTTTGTATTTTTTGATTTCCCCCCCCCCCACTTTTTAAGGCCTTCTTCTCTGTAATTCTAGCAAAAAAGCCTCAAATGTAATATTTTATTTTGCCAAATCCCTGAAAACGTGCTCTAAACCATTTAATCAATGATTGAAACACAAATTTCTTACTTTAATATATTATATTCTGCATTTTTTCAAAAACATATTTACCTTTTATGTCATTTTTCACTCTATTTCTGCCAAAAAAGCTTCTAATTCGATAGTTTCTTTCCTCAAATACATAGAATTGCTACCTAATACCTACAAGCAGCTATAATGTGAAGAAATATATCCAAATCTTACTCTGTATCTTGCAAGCACATTGGCAAGAATTACTCATATGTCGATCCTAAATTATTGTCTGAGTCTAACAAGGATATACACTTACAAATTCACTACAAATCCTGAATGATGTTGTTTTGGTACAGTCCAGTTCAGTCCTGCAAATCAGTTCTATAAATAATACAGTTCAGTCCTTGGTTTTCTTACCTGTACCTGAATTTGAATTTGGTAAAATGACCTTTTTTTCGAAAATATATACTTTAAATTTACCCCTAGTTTATCCAGTAAACCCGTTCCGCCCTTCTACAGACCCCGCCATAAGGAGCCAATAAATTTTTAATAGTCTCTTTAAAAGTATAAAGGAAATGCTCAAACCCTTTAGAGTCGTTTAAAAAGGACAGCTAGGTACGGTTTTGGGGTTTTTCATTCCAATAATGATATTAGAGGCAACCAAACCTTTTGTAATGAGGCAGATATGAAAAGCCAAAGCAAACAAGGGTCAGCATATCCTTTTCTATATTGTCACACTAGAGGCTCTCTGGTCCGACTGAAAAGAAGATTAATCGATAAAAAAAAAAAAATCTGAATCGTAGTCCTCTTTGCTCCTGAGTCTCAAGACGTCTCCGGAACTTGTGTATGTTTAACTCAGACAGTGAGAAATCAGGAGATAAATCACCCTTCACCAACTCCAGTAGGAAATTGATGAGGCAACGTCTTGTAAAGTTTACAATCTTCACACACAAATCTATAGAAAATGAAGCTGATAGGTTATGTTCATTCTGTAAGAAATTCTTTCCATTTGTTCTTGAATGTGGCAGAGTTGAGCCCGTGTGGAAAATTGTTGCGAAAAAATAAATAAAAAAAACGGTATATAAATTCAAAAGGAATTTTATTTTAACATTTGGAACTTTATTCCAAAAATAATTGGTTGTATGTTAAAGTACTTAGCCTCTTTACCTATGTTAGATCCATATGAAAACTTTTTTTTAGTCATTTTTTTTCTTTACATGTTGATTGAATTGTAATAAACATATTAGAGAAAAAGAAATAAAAAAAGAATTGAATATATCCAATCCAATTGCAATTGTCAGTTTTTAATAAAATTTTATAGATTACACAATGCAACAGCTTCTCGGCTTGCAGGCTAACCTTAAATTTATTATTGTTTTTTAAGCCGTAGAACCCGAATATGAGCATTACAACTTTCGTCGTATATTGGTTTGGCCTTTAAAGCCTTTTTTGTAACAAAATCAAGTTTTCAGAGTATAACTACGATTCACTCCCATATTTGGACATAAATAATTAATAATAAAATGTATATAGCTACTAAAAAATTGAGTAAAATGAAGTATTTTACTTAGAAGCTAATATCTTTTTATATTTTTTCTTCAAGTTTCTTACTCAATTTTTTTGGTGGTTCTATACATTTTTTATTAATTGTAACCAAGATAAAATAATATATAATTCAATTTTCAATGGCCTGAAAGGTTTGTATTAATTTGTTATTTATTTTTATTTTCATATACATCGTTTTTTTCATGTCCAAATATGGCACTGAATCATAGTTATAATCTGAAGACGCAAAAATAAAGCCGACCACATGCCTCCATGCCAATGTTTACAAACTTTCAAGTTCGAACCTTAAAATATATCGCTTGACAATGTGCGACCCATACATCTCTCAGTGAAATATGAATGTAACTATTTGGAGTAATTTTTTTTGGGGGGGAGGGGGGCTATAGCGTCTCCCCCTGCAGACGCCCCTCGGTGTATCCAATTATGTTTTTGTGGTGCAATATCTTCTGGAAATACTTTTTAAAATGATCCAGAAGATACTTATAAAAAATATGTACAATCATTTAAGTTTTAATGGTACAATTTAAATTGTATTCTTCTTTTCTGGAAAGCATGTCGCGACCCCCCCCCTAGTTTGGGAACCACTGCTCTATATTATAGCGCAGGATTTAACATTAGTTGGCGATAAAATAACCTACAAACACAACAGAGAACAACTGTCCCATTTTGTCACTTTTCCTTCGTTTTTTTTTTGGCCATTTTTCCCCAACAGCTATTTTATTTTAAACAGAACCCAGGATTGCATGATTTTTATATTTACGTCTCTGAGTTCAGTCACAAACCTAATATTATAACTATGTAATTAATGACATAAAACATATCTATACCATAATATGGACTTGAATTAAAATAGTTATAATTAAGAGAGACACGACCCTTTTTCAAGGGAACAGTTATAAGTGTCGTTATGATAATTGAAAAAAAATCATTAATAAAGGATAAATATTTATTTTACTATAAACCACTTTTTTAAGCTACCCTCCATAATTAAAAAAAGGAAGAAAAAAATTTGTTTAAAACGGCTCTTGGGCCAATATCTTCGATACAAAGTTTTTACCGATTGTAAGCTATATGACCAAATTGTAAAAGTTGCAATCAACTAATGAGATAAAGTATTAACTTCCTCTTTCCAAAAGGTAATAAAACAAGTTTTATTTAATCAGAAAAGTTTTATTTTTATGTTATAATGATGGTACAATTTTTGGTTTTAGAGGGACATTTTTTTATAAACACCCAATACCAAATTTCATTGAAAACATATCTTATTTTATATTTCTAGATGATTAGCTGAATAAATAATTAGTGAGTATAGATTTTTTTTACAGGTCTTATCATGTTGGTTTTTCCAGAATAAAACTGATTCTAATAACCTGATTTACACAAACTGCACTAATTTAGAACTTCCCGTAAAACATCGGATCTAATAGCTCCAATTTTAACTCTCTGGTATTATTATTTAATAAGGATGGGTCCCTGATTAAACTTTATTTTGGGTTCGATCTTCTTTCATTTTTTCTAGAGCGATTTGTACCTATATTTTGGTCCAGACAGCGACATTCGAGGGTAGACTGTTATTTAATCGTATTCAAATCGGAACTAATTTTTTCGGACTCAATATAGTTATAGATCAAATTTTTTGATCTACCAATTTTCTTGCTCCTATCCGGATTTATGAGTTGTACAAATATGATTTATACACAGTGATGAAAATTCAGTGAAGAGTGGGCATGTTAAAAAAATAGAAACCAAAAATCAACATGGTAACCCTGACAATTTGAAGAATGTTTTGGAGGAGAGAAAGAATAATGCTCATGACGTTTCATTAAATCTGCTACAATCAGCTGGGAGGAAGGAGAAAAGGATATAAACTCCGAAAGAAATACTCTGATGTCGATTCCCAATTATACTCTTAGTCTAACAAGCACATACAATTATAACTCTACAAAAATCTTCAGGGTTAACCTTCGTCTTTTAAGGGTACACACGAATGTTCAATCAGGTTTCGAATATAATTGAATCTATTTAGGAAAGGATGTTCACTACTCAGGAATTAAATAATAATGAGAACTACTAAGGAAAAGAAAATTCATTCTTCAGATAACCAGTTCCAAAAAACAGGCCAGTTAAAAAATAGACCGGATTTTCATCAACGGTTTATACAACACATTTAACTTGATATAACGTTATTGTTGGTCGATGTTCACAATTTTGAAACACCCCTAACAACATCAACAATCCGTCTATTTCCGTCCAGACCGCAAACTCTGACCGTAGAACGAAATAGTTTCTATGGCGTGGACTGATTTTTTGGTCTCAATGTATGGACCGATTTTCTCCCCTATCCGCTAGTTTTATGAGTTGTACAAAAATTGATTTAGGTAACACATTTCATTGTATATGACGTTATTGTAGATCGAATTGAACAATTTTGAAAAACAACTGACGTCTAAACCGAAATTTTCTTTAAGACCAGTCCTGATCAAACTACTTTAGTAGACGAAATTAGTTCGGTCTACTCAAAATCATAATTGTCTCTATCGGTCCATCATTTTCAGACTTAAGCCCAACACTAACACTTGCCCATTGATAAGGAACCTGACCTTTGCCAGGAGAATGATAGCACCACCAACTTGATGACTATGAACATACATAGATACAGCCATTGCTCATGAAAATCTTGGGCATTGCTTTTGATTCTCAAATAACAACAAGTTTTTAAGAATGTTTGTGTGTGTGTGTCCCCCTGACTGATTGACATATTGATTATTCTGCATTTCATTCCTCCTGTTGTTTTTTGATGGTTTTTTAATTTATTTATTGAAGATAGTACCTCCATGACATATATATTGTACAATGTTTACTGCAAAAGTAAGTAACTTATTATTTACAATTAGTGTTGTGTCCGTTCTTATTTTTTCGCACCATTCCGGTCTTAGGACCGGTCCTTAAAACTGTCGGACTGTCATTCACTGACAAAAAAAAAAAATACAATTGAGTGACATTATCAAGGACTGTTCTTATATAAGTTTTAGGACCGAACCGTGACTGAATGGGATGGGACGTTACTCTTCAGGCCTAAATAAGGATCCACACAACACTAGTGTTATAAAGTCGGTCCTTATATAGGACTAAAGACTGACGTCCGGTTCCGTCCCATCTTGGTCAGGTCTAGTTCAGTCCTAAAACTTACAAAATTCGATTCATGATCACGTCCTTTTAATTTATTCCTTCTTTATTCCGAAGGACCGACGGTCTTACGAACCTGCCAAGGACTGATAAGGACAGACACAACTATGTACAACTACTATTTATTCGGTACATTCCAGTCGTAGGACCGGTCGTATCAGTTCTTGGGACCGGCCCTTAAGACAATGTGTCCTTCGGATTGATTAAAGAAAAAGGAACTTACTAAGTTGAGTGACGTCATCCGTGATTTTTCTAATGTTTTGTTGATCCTTACTTAGGACTCTGAAGACTGAGCTCTTGTCCAGTTCAGTCTTGGTCTGTTCCAGCTCAGTCCTGCATATCAGTCATACAACTCATAAAGTTTGGTCCTTGATGACGTTGCTCAATTTTATTAATTATTTGTTAAATAAATTCTAGCATTGAATGTCAGAAGGACATACGGTCTTGAGGACTTTTAGAACCAATACTACGACTGGAATGTACCGAATATTTACAAATACTATTTATTCGGTCCAGTTCTGTTCCTATCAGTCCACGGGACATGTCCAGCACAGTCTTAGAACCGGTCCTTCGGACTGTTAGATCTAGAACTGATTTATAAAAAAAAATGAAATAAAGTTGAGTGAGGTCATCAAGAACAAAACTTTATGCTAAGTTTTAGGACTGATATGCAGGACTGATTTGGACTGAACCGAGACTGAACTGGACGGGTCTGCCGTCTTCAGTCCTATATAAGGACTAACCCAAAACTATCTGTCAGTACTAGAACTGATTAAAAAATGAAGCAATCAAGTTGAGTGAGGTATTCAAGGACCGAACTTTATAGGACGGATATGTTGGACCTAACTGTACGGCACGTCAGTTTTCAGCCCTAAATAAGAATGGATACAACAGAAATTACAAATAACAACAGTGAGAAGCATTCTCTCAATGTCACATGAATGACATTGAAGGGTGAAGACGTATCTAGGAATAATAATGAAGAAAAAAAATACGTAATTGCACTCAAAGAAAGAAGAATGGGTAATTACCAAAGGGAATGAGGGAGAGAGGAAAGAAAAAGTGTATAAACCATTCATTGAGTTCCCTGAATGGTATTAAATATTATTGTATATGTATGTAAGGCTGTAAGTGCTATTGAAAATGTAATCACCTTGAGGGAATTAGTTTTTTTCTATATAATAACAGGATGAAAAGGAAATAATAGAAATGCCTTGGAATATGTCGTAATTAACACCTGATCAAATACCAGCGGTGATTACATTAATTAATACCATTATTATCCAAATTATTTCGCACGTAGTGTATTATAAGAACCTCTTAGATTATCGAATGACGAGTAGATGTAAATGATCCTTTAAATCATCCATTTTACTTGGTAAAAACAATCTCCGAACGACAAATCTCAACGTAAATACCGATCATCATAAGTTATCCATTAATTTCTCCACTAAAATGTCTTTTAAATGGTGACAAAGGTGTAGTTGAATGCAAAATACAATTGTAGGGTTTTAAAATGTAATATTATTCACTATGTAAAAAAATAAAATATACATGTTAATCCTGATAGTTTGAAGAATGATTTAGAGGAGAGAGGCGTAGCTGCCATGACGTTTGATTAGGTTGGCCGCAAATAGCTATGGAAATAAGGAAATACAGACAAATATCAATCCCTATTTAGCATGAAATTATTACTTTGATATCGATCCTCAATTTCAATCAGAATCAAACAAGGACAAATACTTATAACTCCCAATTAATCCTCGGCATTACTCTTTATAATCTCACGGTGACCCATAAGTCTTAGGACAGCAACTTCCACTTAATATTTCTCCTTGATAGGTCTGTTTTTTTTATTATGATTTGCCCAACCTCCATCTCTTTTTGTTATTAAATAAACTTTTTCTAAGACGTGTTTTTGAACATCTAACGACGACATCATGAAAACGATGACAGTCATCATTTACTTCATTTTGAAGTGAAAAGCCCTTTTGCCATTACCAAGGCCCTGAAAGACCTCAGTCTGCCCAAGTCATCAATCCACTATGCAAACAAGAGGTACAAGGATACTATGAGTGCCGATAAAAGACCCAAGAGTGGTCACCCGAGGTCCATGAGGACACTCAACCTGATAACAGAAACGAGGTCGAAAAACAAAACAAAAACAAAAAAACGCTGAATGAGAAGGATGTTTTGTGAGGCTGGCTTGTTTAAAAAAAAACCATACGTAAGGTGGTCAGGGAGGTTCTGAGGATGAAGTCGTCTCCTCTACAAAAGCAAGCAGCCTCTCAGCAAGACCACAATGGCCAAGAGGCTGACCCGGACAAAGGTACTTTAGAAATTCCTTAATTCTTGTACACACGTTTCAACATTTGGACTGATGAGAAGATCTCCAACATGGAGTTGGCTTATAAGAGCCACAACGATCGGAAACTGAGTTGGAGCATCGAGGACATTCCCCTGGACGAGTGCAGCGTGGGTCTAAATTTAGTAGTGATGGACGATTCCAAAAAGAATCCACATGCCCTTTCCGAAGTGATTTTTGTTAAAAGTAGTAATACATAAACCGATTCTAGAGTTTTTTAAATAATAGTTAAGAGATATTATTTATTATTTTGCTGATAGGGGCATCCACATATTACATTTAAGGGGATGGGGCTTGGTTTTTGGATTTAAAAAAAAAATCAAAAATTTTTTACATATAATTTTTTCTTTTTTAATTTCGAAAATTAAAATTCTTATATAAAATTTTTGGGAAACAACTCACATTTTCACTTTTTGGGTGAACAATTTTTTAAAATACATGGTAACTCACAGACAATTTAAATTTTTTAATTTCAATTATAATCTATGACGTCCCTATTGTTAGAATTTTCAATTTAATGTATCATAATCACTGCTTGGCAAGAAAAACAGATTTTAACAAAACACATAACCACTCATTCACTATGACGTCAATATTAAAAGCGGAGTGGAAGTCCAACATCATTCGTGCACGCGTTAATGTATAACTTTGTATTTCTATTAACCTTGGATGTGACTAAATGACTCATAAGGAAGAGTGCCCCCCCCTGGTTGCGTGCCTAGCTGGAGGAATATGTAGCAGCTTCTAATTTTAAGGCAATTAGAATTGAGACCTCCAATACCCTACCTTCCATGTCTTGAATGTCCACTCTTTTCATAGAGTACTTTAGATATGGCAATCTTTTATTTAGAATACCGCCATCTTCACGTTCATGTCGGAAACTTTTCAGATCCCCCTCATACATGTATGGCATGAACAAACATAAATAAATTATTAAAAAAATATTTTGAAAAGTCCACGAAACAAATGAAAGTCCTCACTTGTGAGAATGTCATGGAATTAGCCCATTTTCACAGCTTTAATTTAATCCAATAGATAAACTACCAAAGAATATATTTTGATCAATAAACAATTTATTAAATATCCCTTCATTGTTTTTTTATTGTACATATCTCATTTGATCATCAATAAAATTTTACTTAATAATAATAAAAAAATTCTTCCTTTCTAGGTCAAAGGATGGATTTAAAGGGATGAAACGATCCATCATGATGCCGCAAGGCATCACATATACCCCAACTCTTCTTCAAGTACATAATTAGAACCTGATATGAAACATTCCTCATTGTTATTGCCCCACCGCCTAAAGGAGTTTTTAATTGAGAAGGAAGAGTAGGAGAGATAAAGAGAGAGGTTGTGTGATGTGACTTGTGTTAAACCAGGGATAAAATCTAATTATATTTAATTCTTCTTCTTTTTTCTTTTTTTTTTTACTAAAAAAAATAAAGAAAGAAAAGAAAAAACCATATAGAACGTTTATTTCAACTTACAACTCCACAGGGATACTCCTAGATACTGTTTTGGTTGTTGCTCTTCGTTTCTATGACCATGAGAAGCAGAGACACCCCATGGAGGAGTGAGAGCCTTCCTCACTCCTCCATATAGACCACATTGACTCCAACCTATAGGTAAAAATTAGAGTTGAGACTCAGTTCAAGACCGAACTTTTTTTAGGTTTGGTGTTATGGGATTTTTTCACATTTCATATAGATTTGTACCGATTTTTGGGTCCATAGTATGATCTTCGATCGTAGGCCGAATATAAATCGTTGCCTCCCCTATCCGTCTCATTTATTAGCTGTACAAAACGAATTTAATTTTATGCAACGTTTTACTGTTTCTTGTTCATTATATTGAAACTAAACTGACTATATTTCGCTCCAGAGCGCGATCTTCGACCGTAGACCGAAATTTGATGTTGTATAAGTAGTTGACCGACTTTTTCGGTCTCAATATAATGACCCATTTTTTTCAGTCTCAATCGATGGAGTGATTTTCTCCCTTATCTGTATGATTTATGTGTTGTACAAATATGAATTATGCCTCACATACACTTCATATGACGTCATGTGGGTCGATGTTCACAATTGTAAAGTATAACTGACATAAATCCAGTTCATTTTTATATTATTCCAGACGGAGTTATTTGTTCAAAGACCGAAATGTAATCCTTTTTAAATCCTGGACCGTTTTTTTCGGTTTGAATATGAAGATCGATTTGTTTTTTGTCTCCATTTATGGACCAATTTTCTCGCGTAACCGCTTAACTTATAGGTTATACATATATAATTTATGCAACACTTAATATGACATTATTGTAGGTCAATGTTCACAATTTTGCAACACCATTGACGTCAACAAGAGTTCATTAGGTCCAATCTATGTTAAGTGAACCCCCTTTTTCGACATGTTCATCACCGATTTTGATGATTTTAGTTCTAGGTGCTTATCCAAACAAAGGAACACTATGTCTGAAATTCTAGACTTGTACGAGCACAAGGGCCTCTGGCAGTCCCTCAATTTTGGGGCCCTTTGGAAGGATTCTTTGTTGTCAAAAATCTTTGTTTTAAAATACTTACTTTAGGAAATGCTTTAGTTTGACTTTTATTAAGAATTATAGCATTCGAGCAAAAAGTACCATCAAAATATTATTGTGAAATATTAAAAAGGACGCTTTAGTTAAGTTGCAAGTTCGATTTTGCATATTTTTTTTTTTGTTAGAGGTATAAATTTATAAAATATGTCCTTGATACCCGTAAAAACAAAACTTTTTTAATAGAGCGAAATAGATCACTTTAACAAAAGTCATAGGGATCTCAGACCAGTCTCGGATTTTCAGACAGAAACTCAACACTAGTGGATAGATATACATATATAATGAATTCTATAATTCTTATTTATAATCTTTAAATACATTTATTATTTCGGGGAAAAGAAGAATAAGTGTCTTTTTACATACATACATACATAGGTTATCATCCATTTTGGTGTTCCTACTGTGATTGTTTTGAAGGAGGGGTATGAAATAATGATATGTAAATGAAAACATATTTTTGTAAAGGACATTTTCTAATTAAATTCCAATTCGAATGAAATATTTATATACATATTTCATTAAAAAGTAATCAAAAAGGGTGTCTGTTAGGGGTGAAGTGCAGCCCCTTTCGGGCTTTTCAACATAATGGAATGTACATAATAACATTAATTACAAAGATTGAAGGGAGGGGATATGAAGGCAGATATGGGGGTTCCTATATTTTTAATAAAACACTCTTTTTTAATGTTTTAACGATCAAAATTCTGCAAAGGGGGGGGGGGAAGGAGTAATGACCCTTATGGTTCTGACGAAATGCTCGAAAAAGAAAAGGCCATTCACAAGTTTTGTGCGAGAAAGACGATTAAATGCTCGTTTTTTGGACATACGAGCCCAGTTTTTGGTGTTTATGTTTGTTTACTTCATAAAACTCGAGTATCGATTAACGAACTTTACTCCTGGAATATGACTAGCGATGAAAATCTGTTTTATTGTTTATTTTTCCCCTTGGAACTGTTAATATGATGAATGAATTGTGTTTTCTGCTATTGTTGTCATTATTATTTAATTCCTGAGTAGTAGTGAACTTCCGTTCCTACTACATTCAATTTAGTATTGAGACTCGGTCCTGCACCGATTTTTTTTTTTTTTTTTTTTCAGTTTGGTCTTAAGTGATTTTTTTCTAGACTGATTTGGACCGATTACTCGGTCCAGAACACGGTCTCAGACCGTGGACCGATTGTTTTTGGTCTCACTTTGTAGAACGATTTTAATTCGGTCTCTCTATATAGACCGATTTTTTGTTGGTCTTTATTTATGGACCGATTTTTTTCGGTCCCATATATTAAAAGAGTCCATTTTTTTCTGGATCAAGTCTCCTTCATTTTTTTTTTTAATAAAATTTAAAAGTGCACAATAAGATCTAGAAAAAATACTGTATACATTTAAGAGACGATGGGATCGAAATTAATCCGAGCCATCTCTGTTTAAACTTCGTATAACGTCATTGTACTTGAAAAAAACATAAAATGTCATCTGATAAACAAATTATCCGCAAAATCGGGCTAGACCAATTTTTTTCCGACCGAACTAGACCGAATTTTATCCTTTGGACCGATTTAGACCGATTTTTAATATGATACCAGTACAGATCGAGCTTTTTTGTTGGATCGAACTAATTTGGTCTAATAAAATATAACTGTCCCAAACTGGTCTAGGGCTTCCAGACCAAAACCCAACACTAATTCAATTATATTCATAATCTGATTGAACATTCGTATCTGCTTAGACAAGACGAAAAGTGACCCTGATAATTTGTTGGTGAGTTATAATTGAAAGTCCTTCTTGGACTCAGAGTAGAATTGAGAATCAATATCGGAAGTATTCTTTCATATGTTGTTGTTTATTTCACCCCCTCCTCCCTAGTCACAGCTGATTTTAGTTTTTCGTTTTTTATCATGCTCCAAAGATACACGTTTTTCATCATTACACATCACTATATTATACAAATCCCGTAGCAGCGACAATTATGGATTACAAAATCAGTCAAGGAATCATCATATTCTCCTGAAGGAGAATAACAATATGTGCTCACATTCCAGAAATGACTAAATATAATTGAATGAAACCTAGAGAGTCGGCAATGCTCTTAAGGACTGTTTTGTGTGGTATGGACTGTTCTGTTGTTGTTGTTGTTAGTGCGTCTTTTTTAAGATTGCGACGCATCCGTTTCAGTGCAACCACCCACAAATAAGTTTATTATTGTTCAGGTACATCATTGTATACATTTTCAAATCAATACTCTTCCTGTTTATAGTTTGATTCAGGATAGCTAAACGGGGAAAAAAACCCATGGTTTAGTGACTATGTTCTTATATATTTACTGCGATGACATACAACAATCTTAAACAACTATTAAGAAAAAGGAAATAGTCTCAACTTTTGGTCTATTGAAATCTGAACACTTGCTAATTCAATTGTTAATGAAGGCTGAGTTGTTATATCGAAATATGAATTATTTTGATATATTCATGTATAAACAATCAGTTACAAGACAAAACAAACCTAAAATATCTCTTAAATGTGATTGACGAATTTCCATTGGCCTACTCCAAGTAGTTGAGCGTCTCCTGGACCACCGTCTACTTTGTCAGCAAGTCCGAAACGTTGAAGAGGAAGAAAAGTTCCGTCAAAAAGTCCTAATTGGACACGAAGAAGTTAAAGAAAACCGCACAAGCCCATCTCCTCGAGTCCATAGAGGGCCAAGCAAGAGATTTCAAGATTGCACTCCAAAATGTACCGAGAAAGTGGGTGGAAAGAGCCTTTTGAGGGTGGGCAGGCCACTTTTGATACTAGCAATGAAAGAAATTCATCTCCACCGTTGCAAGGCTCTTTTGAATGAGTCTTTTAAGTTCTTTTGAACTCTTTTTTTAGACACTTTTAGCCCCTGCAGCACTGATGCCATCCTCCTTGACTACACTTCTGGGTACATGTTAAGGAGGAGGCCAGGTGTGTCCGTCCTCCAATGTCCTCAAAGTCATTGTTAGGTAGCACTGGGACGCCATGCCAGAGGAATACATCTGCAGCCACCTGCAAGTTATCCTTCCGACTAAGGGCGGCTAAATTCTTGATTAAGAGAGCTCAGGCAAACATCCATTTATAATATTAATTTTGTTGGAATTCCATTGTTAATTAGTAAGTTATATATTGTTGAAGCTTATATTTCAAAGTGTTCAGATATTAATGTAATATTTGGTTAACACACTGCCCAATATTTCATAGATATATTTGATTGAATTATAGGCTTATTAATCTAATTTATGGGCTTAGTTAAGATACCCAAGAGTTTTTTCTACAGTTTAAAACCATAATTTAATCCAAAAGACTTACATATTGGGCCTAATATGGCCCTTTTTAAATAAAATATATCAATTTATCAATCTTTTATTGTGAGGATGAATTTTGGATATTTTAAGATGAACTTGCTGTATAACCAAATGTTTAATAAGAATAATTTGTTGATAGGAATTGACCATAGTTCGAATAAGAAATTTAATCCACACTCAATTTTGAGAAATATCATTTTAGCTTGATTTTGTTAGACTAACACATATATAACTATATACATATATCTCAGGCTTGGAGATAGAGTACACCGTTCATTTTGGAGGTATCTGAACGCTTGAAAGTAATAAAATTAAACTATTAACGGAAACAATCTTTGAGCGGCGTTCATTTAGCTGTATATTTTATTCTGTATAGCCTTCTATTTTACAATTTTCTAACACGTCTGTTCCATTATTGTATCTCGCATCCTTTTCTCCAAAAACTGAGAAAGAAATAAGTTATGAAGTTACATATTAGTTAGCTAAATAATTCAATCATTTAAACTATTGTTTATCTCGTATGTGTGTTACCAATCAACCAATGAAGAACTTGAAGTATTTTTCAATTGAATTGTGTATTACAAACACCAAGTCCAAAGGATATACAAACTGAAAAACCAGGTTAAGCGCTCGTAATTTCAAATTAGAATTTATATCCAAAATTCTTGTCCTCTTGAAAATGAAGTCTGTATAATTTATAATTTAATTTATTTCCCAAAATTAAATAAATTATCAAATAGCTATGACGTATCAAGCAAAACAAAGGAATCAAGATACAGCTGACCATCATTTATATATAGTAAATGTTTGTGTTATTGAAATAACCCCGTAATTTTTTGTCCTATAGGAACTCTGAGGGTATCATGAATTACTTAATAACCAGCTTCACAACCTTCATGAATTATGTGTGTGAAGGAAAGAAAAAAATTTCAAGCATCAAGAAGAAAATTAATGATAAAGTGACGTCATCAGTGGTAATTAAAAAAAATTAACTAACTAATTTTTTTCATAATTGAAATTGGCAACAGGTTCTAGTTTGCCATATCCTAATAAACGCGTTAAATTCAAATTTTTATTAGGACAGCGGTTCCCAAACTTTTTGATGCGGTGACCTCTTAATAGCATTAGCCAAGTTTTGGTGACCCCAGGGCAAAACAAAATTATTTGGGGGGATTTTTCTGCACTGTATTTTGGAGCTAACTAGTACTGGGCTATTTATAAAAATCGACTTTTAAATATATGAAAATTTATAGGCACAATGCTATAAACATTAAAAAAATTCCTAATACATACTTTTCTCTTGATTTATCATGGTCAATCTCAAACTTACAGTCTCTCCAGCCAACAGCAACAACTTTTTGAAGGCCTTAGACGATCCCATGCAAATTGTCAGTCAACCTTAGTGGGGCTTACGACCTACAGGTTGGGAACCACTGCCTTGGGCCTTTGGCTTTTGACCAATATACATTTCAAAGGTAGAAAAATAGAGAAAAAACCCAAGGTTTCGCGATAACTTATTTCCATATTAATAAAAAAATTCAATTCTCTCTCCTTTTTCCAATTCTTTTACCCTATATTGAAATACTTTTCTCGTTTGAACGTTTGACATTTTTTATACTACTTTGAGTCTAACTGTATCATTGAAAATATATATACGAGTATATATATATATATATATGTTTATCTCATATGAACCAGGGTTAAATTGAATTAATGTCCTGCCTTATCGCTACATCAAAAAGGAGACCGAAAAAAACAGGGGAGAAAATATTCCCTAAAAAAATACAATGTTTATCGATCCGTTATCTAAAATAGATTTTGAACAACAATTCTTTCCATTTGAGAAATATAGAATGCGTCGAATTAAACAGTCTTTTTTTTTTTTTTTTTTCATCTCTTCCTTACAAAATTACAGAGATCAACAAAATTTTACTTTTTCAAATATCTTTTGAATCTTATATTCAATTTCATTAGTAATTGACGATCCATATTCCAAATGAACTGAGGCTTCTAGAAACAAATACACTTTTCTAAATGAAACCCATATGATTTAAGCTTCAAATGAACTCATTTTGACGTAAAGACAATGAGAAACCAACCGATGCGTTATTTCTTTTCGAACAAAAACCAATTCAATATGGTGATTTTTAACATTTAAATTGGATTCTTTCAATTGGATAATCACATTTAAATTTTAGTTTAAAGCAACATAAAGTCCCTATTTATGTTGCATGCCAATCAAGCTGTAGAATTAGTAGCGTACTGGGCATTGTTTCATTCTAGAGGCAATATATTAAAGTTTTCTTGGAAATATTGTCCACTGCTTTCATTCGTTGGAGTAGTAAGGGCCATACTTCTGCCGTGGAAATAAATATGGGCAAAAAATGGTATGACAGAATATTTTAACAAATTAAACTAACTTCAAGTTTTGTTTGCTAAATTTTTATTTGTGCAGTTGTTTAAAATCTGTTAATTCCTTTAATTTTTTCAAGGCTAGGACTCAAAAATTAGAAATATTGAAAACCGTTTTCACTTCTCCATATTTTAATTTTGTTCTATTTTATGGCAAATTTTTGTAGCAAAAGTTGGTTATTCAACCATTTTCTACACTTTTTATTCAATATATCCCCTCCATTCCGAATGATGGGTTCAATACGGGTACGAACAGGAGCATACCTGGCCATGATCAAGTCTAAGGACATGTTTGCCACTCCTCTGTGACATTCGGGACCTCAACAGCACACCAAACAGGGAAGTTCAGGGGGTTCACGTCGGTTCAGGACGAAGCCAGAAGTCTGCCGGCCAGAAGGCAGCCATGTGACAGAGAAGAAGACACAAAATTTGCTCTTTCAAAACCTGGCCGAATTCTGGGAGAGCAAAATGTGGACCTAATCCTCCCCTTTTTGACTATGGCAAGGTTGGACGGATCTGGCCAGTTGGAGACCATGTCCGAGGACTTTGTCCAGAGGGCGTGCTCTGGCCTTCATGATGACGTTGGAGCTGTATGTGGAGGCCAATGGCAGCCATTTTGAGAAATCTGATGTAAACACGGATTGTAAATTTTTATATAAAGTCATATTGCAAAACATCACCCTTTGTGACGGTTAGTCTTCACCAAACTGTGTGACTGTAGCAAAATGAAGTTTTTGTATTTTCCTTACAAAAATGGCTACATTAATTATTTTTATTTTCTGTACTAGTTCATTAATGTTGATCAATGATAATCACAACAGGTAAAAGGTGAATTGTTTATGCTCATAACCTATAAAATTTAATTTCTTGAGAATGAAAATGGTAAACATAAAATATTCTACTAAATTGGTTTTAATAAGCATAAAAGTCGGGAGATGATCAAACGATAACCACAAGAGAAGAGAGAAAGGAAAACAAAAAACCCACCTAAAAAAACAGAGTAAAAAAATTTCCAATCTCAATGCTTTGCCTATTATAATAAGTACAAATATCAAGTAGTACTTTTGTTAACATTTGCAAATTGGGTTTATTTTGACGTCTTGAGGCTTTTTCCTTACCGATATATTTCTTAAAAAGGAGGGGGGTGGGTCTATTTATGGGTATTCCATCCATTGTTGTAGTTTTTTTCTATTCTTTTTTCGTCTTCTTAAAGTTCGTTAAACTTTTTCTTCCTATTGATTCTCTATTTGTATTTTTGTGGGGGATTTTCTTGACTCTATGTGAATTATCCATCCAATTGGTTTTAATACTATGTAGTGTGCTTAGATGGGGAAAAGAATAGCAACACCGATTTTGTGACCTAGATATTGGTTTACCATTGTGTTGAGAGTCGGTTTGAAAATCATAGACCTTAAACTTATAGTGGACCAACTTCATTTGATCCTTTAAAGAAGTTCTGTTGGAACTGATCTTAAAGAAAAATATGATCTAGATCGGTGCAAAGGAAAAATTGGATATGGATTGGTCACATTTAAAATTGTGTAGAGAAAAACTCTATAGATTAATTGGTGATGACCTCATATGTGTTTCAAAACTGTGGACATCTACTTACGCCATTTGAAAGTTAAATGTGATACAAAAAACTTATTTGTACAACTCAAAAATCCAGATTGATTGAGACTGAAAAAAATTGGTCTATATATGAAGAATGAAAAAATTGAAAACGATTTGAAAACGATAAAATATTAAAATATATCACTTAAGACCGAAGCGAGAAAAAAAAATCTAGGACACTAGTTTTAAAGAGCATTTATGTATGTCTAAATAATTTTAGAGGAATTTTATTGTCCATTGATTCAAGGTAGATCTACACAAAATCTTCCATCAAATTCAGGTCAGGGATCTAGGAGGACAAATATCCTTGAAGAGCCAGTTGAAGCAGTGATCCTAGAAACAATCCCTTGAGATTCTTGGTCTCTAACAGCGCCTTCCTCAACTCTGCAACTCTTCTCCTCTCGGTCTTTGTCAACTTTGAGACCTCACCATTGCTAATATCCCAATCGTTGATCATCAAAATTATACCAGCTTTGACCCTATGTTCTGCTTCTGAAATCGTAAAAGGCTTGAAATCCTCTGTCGTCGACATCATTGACGTATTTTGACTCCTAAGTGAAACGCTAATATGTATATTTCACCTCAAAAAAAAGAATGACGCTATATTGTCATCCTATCTAATGACAAAATCCGGAAGTCGTTGATACACTCTGTACTGTAGCACTGAGGCCAAGACAATGACAAGTCTTTGACTTGATCAAGTCGAGACTAAAAAATGCCTACAAAAATTGGTATATTAACCTGCATCAGTACATATACGGAAAACATTGATCAAATCTAAGAAATAATATGGTCTTAAAAACTCTGTAGACTTGGAATATAACATACCTGTGGTTTCCCATCGTCATTATTCTCATCAAAGAGCCATGAGAATTGGGCTATACTTATTTAATTATGGATTTATTTATGAGTAGGGTCCTTTGTATTTAATAAAAATCAGTTGAAATTCCTTCCTTCTTGAATAGATATGTAGTTGCTTAATTTTTGAGGAGGGACGTACAAATCGAAAGTTTCTTAGGGATACTAATTGGGAATGAGCGTTTTGGAGGGTGGCGCCACCTTGTAGCAAAATAATACAATTTCTTGAATGGTAATAGTATTTAATTTATCTACTATTATTGAATTCAAATTCAAAGTTGTATTTGGGAGTCCTCTTTTAATTTAACATAATTATAAGTTGGCGAAAAAGTAATTGAGTGTTTTTTGCTTTATGTATTTGAATGCTTTATAAGAAGTGCTACAATTAAATAATTAATTAAAGTTTAAAATAAGAGGTATGTGACTAGAATTTACTATTGAACGGTTCTAGCTATTATATATTATTTTCTTCATGTATATACATATTATTCAATCCATCCTAGCTATCAGTGAAGAAATGTTATAAATATACGTAGGAGAATAAGACTGAAGAACGAACGTATCGGTCTTTCGGACCATTGAATGTTAAAAAAGATGGAGCATTGCTAAATGAATTTTGGGAAATTACTTGTACATTCACACCCCTAGTTTGAAAGTTCTTTCACCCCTCTTTATTTCAGCTGTTGTTTGTATTTATTCCCAAGTTTTTCTCGTTAATTAAATAACAAAAAACAAATCCTGGTAAAGAAAAAAATAAGATTTCATTATCAGTGTGAAAGGATCACTCTGGAATGTCTTTTTGGATCTCCCCTCAATCAATGATGCCTTTTGATCCGTAAGAAGAAGAAAAAATAAGTAGTGGCAACCAAGTGGAAGAATTCATTTCTGCACCACTGAGCCTCTCGTCATCACTTCCGATCCTTCTATTCAACATTATGTATACGTACAATATATGAATATAATTACATTTATTCTACATAATTGAAGGAATGGGTATTAAATTTTTTGTGTCAAATATTCTTCTCCATATTTATTTTAACAATAAATAATATTCTGTATGTATTTATTTATTTAACAATTTTGTTAATTTGTTAATTCAGTATACGAGCTGACAATTCAAGGACAACACACTTAATTTTTTTTAAATATATTTTTTGTAAAACAGAGTTTGCACGTTCAATTAGCAATTATCTCTCTCCATGTTTAATTACTATAACAGTATTTACAGTGTATTTGAAAAAAAAAGAAGACAAAAATGAAAAGAATAGTAAAAAATTAATTTAATTAGACCCCTGATGGTTGATGTGAATATTAGTGTTAAGACTCGGTCCAAGACGATTTTTTTCGGTTGAGTCTGAAGTGATTTTTTCTATGTAGACCAATTTGGATTGATATTTCGCTCCAGACCGCAATCTCAGATTGCAAACCTAAATTTAGTTGTATTGAAAATATGGATCAATTTTTTTGGTTTTTTTAACTTGTTCTGATTCTAGGCCCAGGTCGGCTCTCCGATGGCCTTATAGGACAATTTTGCGCAGAAGAGCGCTGCTACCTCAATTATCTTCACGTAATCTGTGCTCATGGTGGCGAATAGGATAATGTTTTTCTTAGCAATCGACAACTAACTATGTGTTCTTCAATATTGGCCATATGAAAATTGTAACAAAATGAGTCTTAATCTCTCAAAATTTGTATAATAGGGATGAGTCACAAATATCTGTTGGCCCGGTATTTATTGTGTACAGATGGTTTAGGCAACAAGTTAAGATTTGTATGACCTTCCTGTATATGGATGTTCACAATTTTGAAAACAAAATTCATGTCATCAACAATATATTTAAAAAAATCCGTAAAGAACATATTTTAAATGAGACATATTCAAACCAAATTTTAGTTTGGAAATGTTCAAGAATGATTTTTTCTTTCTTATCGTAGATTGAGATTTAATCGTTTTCAAATCGTCGACCGATTGTTTGGGTCTCAATCGATGAATTACTGGTTTATGGCGAGTACATATATGATTTGTGCAATATATTTAACGTCACATGACGTAACTGTAAGTCGATGCTCACAAGTTTGAAACACAGGAAACGAAATTAACATTTATAGAATCCCTCTTGGCTGAATTTTAAATGAAACCAATTCAGAGTGATTGTTTTGTAAAATCGATCCGGATTTAATTTTCCTTTATCCCCTTTTAGAACAAATTCTTCTTTCAAACTGGTCTTGACCGAACTTCTTTTCAAACACACAAAACGACATTAACCATTCATCTATTCAATACGTCTAGAGTCTATACCAAATTATGAATGGAACCGATACCGACCGAATTTTCATTTGAGACCGGTCCAGACCGAGGTTCCTTTAAGGACTGAATGGGGTATGAGCTTGTTTTACTTACTATTAGCTTGTACAGAGTTGAGCAGAATTATTTACACAAAACTTTAACGCTCAATGACGTTAATATTTTTATGGTTAAGCAGAGGTTTTTCAACAATCATATTTTAGAAGGATCACTTCTGTACACTTTTTACTCAATATGACTGCCATTAACTTTAATCACAGAGTCCAGACGATGATGCAAGGTGAAGAAACCGCGGTTGATCTTGGCCCTGGTGAAACAATACTTCTTGAGGGAGTACTTTAAGGACACAGTGCTTTTGTTGTAGACTTATTAAGCCTCTCCCTCAGCTCAGACCACAATTAGTTGTCGCAAAGGCTGAGATCTGGTGTGTTGGAAGGTCACTCGCCCGGCGAGAGAAGCATGTCGAAATGCTCTTCCAGGAATACAATTGGCTTTTTTCTTACACGTGAGCTAGAAAAGAAGGTAGAATCTATATGAATTTGGTATCCGGAGGATACTATGAGGCCACCCAGTGTAAAATAGCATCTTGAAGAAGCTCCACGTACCCGATCGTGTTTAACCTGCCCTTCCGGTGAAATATGTAGTGTGCCATTTGTTTCCTGTCGTAGGTGAGCAGACTACATATTTGCTTATTACGATAATCATTTGAATCTGGGCTATCTTGATGACATTGGTTTTTCGTTTTAGTGTGTTTATATCTTATTAGTTTGGTATATTAAACAGCATAAAGGTCTCAGATCGGTTCACGATTTTCAAACCAAAACCAATTACTATTGTAGATAGACTCTTCTTTGCATAGAAGTATTGACTCTTATCTGCTCAAAGACAATGGATATTCATTTATAACATTGTTATTGTATTTTTTTGGTGTTTTTTTCTTCTTCTTTTCTTTAAATTACAAATCAAACAGATAAGGGGATGGAAAAAATAACAAAAAACAAAACAAAATGACAACTTGTTTTTATCTAATTTACAACATGGACTCATGATATGATATTAAATAAAAATTTAATGTATTCTAAAATGTATTTATTTATTAAGATAGAAATAAATGCATGGCCGAGGTCATGATGGTGACTTGATATAATAAATATTATGTGGCTTTGAATTTCAAAGCCATTCAGTTGTTTCTACTAGAGTTGTCAGGATAGTCATATTTAAGTACCCACTCCGGGATCAGAATCGGTATTTTAATGCTCTGCATAATAAAAAACTACAAAATATCGTTCAAGTAAATGAGCATCGGCGTTCCCATGGCTGGAGGGTTGAAGTCCCCCCCCCCAAAATTAAGGAATTTTTGCTTTTTAGTAGATAATTAAATATTTGATTTTTTTTTTTTTTAAATTTAATTTAAATTCTCAATATTTCTTCATAAACATTTAACTTTCTGAGAATAGCTATGGATTTTTTGAAATTTTCTCTAAAAATTTAATAGTTTGAATTTTTTTTCAAAAAATTTTATAGTTCAAATGTAATTTTTTGTGGATATCTGTGGATTTTTGACATTTTAATCCCAAAAAGTAAATATTTGAATTTTTTTTGTACATAGTATGCTCTACTCTGCCAATATTTTCCAGTACAATGATACTGTAGTCGATGTTATGTACAAATTTCACCAATCATTTTTTTAAAATTTGAATCATTTGTCACATATCATAATGCCACCTGCCCTCAATTTTCCGAAAAAATTAATTTTCTCTGAATAGCTTTAGATTTTCGAATTTTTTCCATAAAATGTCTTTTTTTCAATTTTTTTTAAAAATCAAATACCGATTCCGGTATCGAAATTGGTATTTTGAAACTTTTTCGTACTTTTCAGAATAAAAACTATAAAATGTTGTTCTAATCAATTAGATGAGGCGTCCCAGGGGTGGGTTGGAGGGGCTGTAGTCCCTCTCCAAATTAAGCATTTGATGATTTTAATATACAATCAAATATTTAAATTTTTTTGGGAAAAATTAAATTTCTCGAAAAAATTTCCGAAAAAATTTAATTTTTTGAGAATAAGTATGAATTTTTGAAAAAAATTCATAAAATTATTTATTTCAAATGCAATTTTCCAATTTTTTTTTCAAAAAAAATAATTTTTGTGTGAATAAGTGTGGATTTTTGAAATTTTTTTACCAAAACATAATATTTGAAATTTTTCGTGTACAATTGGATCTACTCTGCCAATGTTTTCCAGTGCCATGGCACTGGAATCGATGTTATGGACAAATATCACAAATTGTTGATCATTTTTTTCAAACTTAAATCATTCATTACAAATCATAATCTCCCCCCACTCAATTAAGGAATTTTTAATTTTTATTACAATTTTTTTGGTCAGAATGAAAAAATTTTCAATAGGAGTAATTTAAAAAAAGATATATATTTTTCTTAAAACATAGGTCATATTAGCAATGCAAAAAAATTAATATTTTGTGAATATCTATGGATTTTTGAAAAAAAACTAAATTTTTCAAATTTCCTTATGTAATTTTTTTTCCAAAAAAATTTATTTTTCTGTAAATACAGATTTTTGAATTTTTCTCTATAAAATGTTTTTTTATCACTTTTTTTTTCAAAAATTTAATTTTTTGTGAACCACTGTAGATTTTTGAAATTTGTTTCCAAAAAAAATAATATTACTTTTTTTAATTTTTGAAATTTTTCGTCAAGACTACCGGTTTTTTAATTTTTTTTCGAGATATAACAATTTTTGTACCTTTTTTTAAAAGTAATAATCAACAAACAAAGTAAAAAAAAATATACATATACATATATATAATCTTGCGGACGCCTCTTAGAAAAATAAGATATTTTTCTCTCATCATCCTACTTTTGTCGTACCTAGTCAATACAAAAAGTTCAATTTAACAAATCAAATATCACTCTTTATTATTGTATTATCAAGTAGTATTCAATGCAGGTATTAAATCTCCTTTTATCCGTAAAGCCAGTTGATTGAGCTTACTCAAGATTTATTGCAAATTTGTCTATTATATTTTATAAAAGAATAATAGATCTTATTTGAAAGGGCCATATCAGGCCAATATAAGTCTCCTATATCAAGTAAAGTAAATAAATTAGGTAGCTAAAATTCTTGGGTACATTAACTCATCCCAGTAATTTGATAACAAAGTATATTTTTTAATCAAATATGTCTATGACATATTAGGCTGTATGTTGTATACATGTTTTTATATTGATACACCACAATAGTCACATACTCAATATTTTTTTATATTGTTTAGTTACATACCAAGAACTTAGTCACATGGGGATTGTCAGATTATTGTCGGTAAATACTATATGAACAACCAAAATAAATCAAATCCCAAATTCAACACTCAGATAATAATAATTTTCCATTCCTGAGAATACTGTTGTATGATTTATGACAGCTCATGTGGTGCATAATTAAGATATAAAATGACCTTAAGGGCAAGATGAACAAAGGATGGCCAGAATGATGAAAGCCTTTATACCCTTAAAAATAACAAACCAAAAATTAGATCTATGTACATTAGAGTAGTTTGATTTTCAACTATTTTCGTTATTTCGAATACAGGGATATGACAAGTTGCCATATGGTAGAAAATGACCTATGCAAGATTGCATTGTACTATAAGGTCATCTTTAGGTCACACATTTCGATCAAATTATGGGAAAAGGCAAAAATGTTTTACTTAGTGAATGTAGATACTAAAAATACATTTAAAGTTATTTTGATTAGAATAATTTGGAAAGACTGTTTTTTATTCTATAGAAAATTTGTCTAAAAGTATTTTTCAAAAATTGTCTTATAGAACAGAACACGAAAAAAAAGTTCAGAAAATTTGATGATCGTTTTTTTTTTTTATATTTTCAAAAAGGAAGGATTATTTTTTAATCTAATCCTATCTTTTAGTTGTATCGGGTAGTTGACGAAAATATATAACTTTATTTATGTATTTCTAAAGGGTAGAATAATGTATATCATAATTAATTAACAATAAATAATGACCAATGCCGTAGTTTAATCTTTATTGACGAAATATATAACTATTGGTCTTCTTTCAAACTCTGAAATAGATGGGTTTCCGTAAGATGCCATTGTAGAAACGGGAGGGTCTGTAAGGGGTGGCGTGGAGGGTCTGTAAATTAAATTTTTGAAAATTTCCCCCCAAAAATTAAATTTTCTGTGAACAGCTGTGGATTTTTGAAAAAAAAAAAAATATATGAAATTTTTTCCGAAAAAATTTAATTTTTTGTGAATAACTTTGAATTTTTTTGATAATTTTTACCAAAAAATTTTTCAATTTGTAGCTTAAATTTTAAATTTTTTTGAAAAAAATTTAATTTTCATTGAACAGCTGTGGATTTTTATAATTTTTATTGAACAAAAGTGGATTTTTATAATTTTTATTGAACAGTTGTGGATTTTTATAATTTTTATAAACAGTTGTAGATTTTTATTTTTATAAAAAAAATGTTATTTTTATTTTACCCCCAAAAAAAAAAAATAATAATAATATTTATATATACACATGTAATCCTGCAAATATTACAATTTTTCCGAACTAGCTGTAATTGAAATTCAAAAAAATTTGAAAAACGAACCCTATTAATTTATGAGTACATATTAAGTACTTGTTGCCTTTTTGCATAAAGCATGGAGATTAATTCTATTTTAAAAGGTCATGAAAGGTCAAATCTTCTCTAGATGGGGCTCTATGTATGTTTCTGTTACATAGGCACTTCCTTTAACGTGATAGGGGAAGGGTTCTTATGCAATATTTTATAATATAATTTGTTAATAACATTCTGCTCTATTTTATAGGGATGACTATCATGGGTTAATTAGGGGTCACACACCCAAATTTATGTACATATTACGTCACTATATAAATCAAACAGATTTGTGTGTATATTCATGTGTGTAAAACACAGAAAATGCTCAATTTAGCATTCTCTAATTGATCAAATTAGAGCATCCCTCAAGGTAATATTTTTTTACCTGCATTGTATGTAATTGAAGTAGTCTAATCACTCATTAACTGCATGAGTAACTGCCCTTGATAATGTTTCCACATAAGAAGGACAATGCAATGATGGGAGAGATGGGGAGGGAAAAGGAATGTTTCGTCAGACAGGTGTTGAGTCATTGGTCCATGTTAGATACATACCAAGTTGTCCATTGAAATATATGTCAACACATTGAATTTGAAACTTCAACACTACATAATTTATACATTCACAATAAAATTTCCACAAAATTAATACTATAAACAGTTGTGAATCTAAGCTCTCTTAATCATTGATGTAGCCACCCTTAGTGACAATAAAGGCTTCCAGCTAAAGGTGGAAAGCCTAGCACTGGCTGTCATGGGCTTTGAGGGCCCTGGTATTTGGATGACGGACACTGTATACCTTCTCTTCGGCATGTAGTCAAAAGGTGTAGTCTAGAGAGAAGGCAGAGGGCTATAGGGTGCCAAAAGAGTTCAAATAAATCAAAAGATTAATTCAAAAGAGTCTTGCAAGTTAAGATAAAGGTTACTTTCATTGCTGGTGTCAAAATGGCCTTTCCACCCTCACAAGCCTCTATCTGCCCACCTTTTGATAGATCTCTGGACGATCTGGTGTTCCCTAAGATCTCTTGTATGGGCCCTCATATACTTGAGGGGATTTGTGTGGGCTGTTTTCTTTAACACCTCCGGGTCCAGTTTGGTCTTTTAGACCGATCCCTTCTTCATCTCCAACGTTTGGGACTTGCTGACGGCATAGACGGTGCTTCCTGAGACGCACAACTGCTTGGAGTGCGGGAATAGAAATTTGTCAATCACGTTCAATTGTCATTTTTTCGAATTGTACTAACGCTAGAGAGCCCAGGTTTATTTTGCTTTGTTACTAATCGTGTATACTCTATATAATATACCGAAATATGAATTAATTATGTTAACACATGAACTCTAGCCAACCGATCATCAATAACGTTCTGTATTAGTTGATTGGATACTTGAAATGCATGAAAATGATCCAGAATTTCATCAAAAAATTATCTTACTGATTAGGCCATTTCCACATTGATGGCTACGTCGACAAGCAAAACTGTCAAACCTGTGGTTCGGAAACCCTAGATTTATAGTTAAAAAGCCTCTCCATGTTTGTTGCGGTTTATGGTCCAGCGGTGTAATTGGACCTTACTTTTTCGAAAATGAGGCTGGGGTAACAGTTACTGTGAATGGATTGTGCTATCGAGAGATGATTAATGATTTTTTATGACTGAATGGGATGGTATTGATCTGGACAACGTTTACTTTCAACAAGATGGTGCTACGTACCATACAAGCAACGAAACCATGGTTATTTTACGAGAAAAGTTTTTTGACTGTGTTATCTCTGTAAGAGGTGACTGCAATTGGCCACCGATATCTTGTGATGCAACACCTTGCAATTTCTTCCTTTCGGGCCACGTGAAAGATAAGGTCTACACCAACAGCCCAGCGTCGATTCAAGACCTCAAAGTTGGAATTCGTGAAACTATTGAGGGTATACAACAGCCACTTTGCGATTTGGTAATGGAAAATTTCATAAAAAGGATACGTTCCTTTAAGCGTAGCTGTGGCGGCCATTTGGCTGCTATTGTTTTCCATTATTAAAGGCATAACTTTCTCTATACATTGAAATAAACACGTGATCAAAAAAATTGGTCCATAGAATGAGAACAAAAAAGTATGTCCATGATTTGAAAACGACTAAATTTTGCTCTGAGATTTGTATTGTGGACTGAGCTAATCGGTAATTATAATTTCGGTAATGAATAATTAAGTTACGTTCGAACCTGAAGAATAATTTGGTCTTGGATATGTCTCAACACTAATAGTTATGTAGTATATTTGTACAATACATATTTTGTAAAAAGATACCTTATGAGGAACAATATTGTTTATGTCTCGAACAATATATTATTATTGACTCAAAAGATCCAGGGATACAGGGTGACGCTTAAGTTTAGGGGCACCCGGTTTTTTTTTGGGGGGGGGGGGAGAAATTGAAATTTGGATTTTTTTTGAAAAAATTTCCAATAAAATTAAATTTTTGAATTTTTTTTTTTTAAATCTATACCTTTTCAAAAATAATTTATTTTTCGAATAAAAAATTACAAAATTCCATAGTTATTTACAAAAAAATTACACTTTTTGGAAAAAAAATCAAAAATCTATAGCTATTATTACAAAATTAATTTTTTTTTGAAAAACAATTCAAAGATTTAATGTCTGGCTCTACTAAATAATTTGCCCCAATGACGAAAACAATTCTAGTTAAGTGCAAAAATTCCTTAATTTGGGTAGATGGGGGCTATGGTACTTCCAGCCCAACCCCTGCGGACGCCCCTTTAAAAAATCCCCTTTATTTATGGAAAAAAAGTCAAAAAAATTAGTCTGTTTCAAAATATCCTAAAAGTTTTATTGGTCAGATTGATATTAGGGTTTGTTTTTCTAGGACAACGTTTATCCGGGAAGCCCTTTACATAAATACTTCATAATATAAACTTCAACTAATTAGTTTGGGATTTGTATTAAACAGTTTTTCCATCCCCATGTTCTATCGTAACCGATCAAAGAAAACTTCTGAAATTTGACAATATCTATTTTAAAATAAAGGTTTATTGAAGAAACAAAATACTTTTTCTCCATAAAATTGATTTTTTCCAAAAATGATGATGTACGTCAATGTCTATCATGGCAATGAGCATCAAAGAAGGTTGTGGTGTCAGTCTACCTGTCCAAAAAGTACTCCTCCTGACAAAAGCAAAGATGGTAAAAAAGTGGACCATTAGTATAGGCTCCGTTATTTTGGCAAACTCACTCATCGCTAAATACTATAATCTCTTGAATACCGAGTGGTCCATTAACACTTTGAATTGTAAACTTCAACATGATATAATTTATTAATTAACTTTAGAATTAACACAAATTAATATTACAGATTGATGTGTACTTGAGCTCTCTTAATCATTAATGTAGCCGCACTTCGTGGCAATGATGGCTTCCAAGCGGAGGCGGAAGTTTCAGCACCTACTGCAGATATATTCCTCTGTCATTGCGTGCCAGTGTTGACTGAGGATGGCTTTGAGGACCTCCGTGTTCGGATGAAAGACACAAAAGTTCTTCCCCTCGACATCCACTTAAAAGGTGTGGTCAAGGGGGGAGGGGTTCATCAAGGCTGTAGCGAGGCAAAAGTGTCAAAAAGAGTTCAAAAGAAGCAACGAAGGAGATGGGTTTCATTTATTGCTATAGCATGCTTTAAACGATATCAAATACTACATTAAAAAATATCAAAAGCAAGATATAAACTGTAAATTTTACAGTTGTTTAAACACATTTTAGTAAATAAAAATCCTTATATACTCGTATGACGTTTTAAAAACAATGAATATATAAAAATAGGTATGTATGTGTCTAATAAAATTATAGAAGACAATTTTTTAATCAATTGTGTATTTATAAATGATTAGCTAAAAGTACGAAAAATAGTGAGATAACTCATTGGTAATTATGTCGTTGACCATTACGAGTTATTCAAGGTATGGCTATACATATATTCTGTCATCTACATTGAACCATTACTGAGACATTGATATTCCATAGCCAATCCGTTTGGTTGGTGTTAAATATGTTTATAATGTATTAATAAAGAATTTGTTCATTATTTTCTGAATAAAATTTTTTCCCCAGATCGATAATTTGTCCTAAATTTATTTGTTTCGAAAATATTTTGCAATGTTTGTCCGTATTATGACCGTTCTATACTTGCAATGAGAAGTGGGCCGCACGTAAGTATAAGCAGCAATGCAGCTCGTAGGAAACGCGTAGAACATCCCTGAGTTAAGTCGTTCATTTTATCTCAAAAATTTGCACAGCATGTAAGAATATTAAAATTTTAGTTTATACTACTGACAGTCTGGAAAAGTGGGCGTGGCTGTACTTTGTCCGGGGTTCCAAATTACCAACAAATGCTTCTTCTTCCGTATAGACTACGCCTCTGTACGACTATGATACAATATGACTGTTATTAGTTTAATTAATTTCCTTCACTACTGATCAAGAATCCGGATAATTCTCTCAGATCCATAGAAAGACAACGTCTCGGTGTTACTTTAATACAAATCCTTCCTTTTAAAATATATTTTGAAGCTTCATTTTTCTCCCACGTTTTTTTTCATATCCTTTCCTCCCTCCTTGAGTGCATCTTGGATGTTCAAATATTTTCAATTACACTACAGTAGGTTTGCCCGGTGATGCACCGGACATTAAGAAATTAAAATAAATTGATAATTCTTCTCCTTAATATAATAAACAAAAAATAAAGAGAGCAAAATGTTAAGAATTATTCTCGCTGCATCTTGGCGTTGGTATGTATCAATGCACTTTATATATACATATATATATAAGGAGATGGAGTATGTTGGGCAGCGTTGTCAGGGACATTAAGAAGTTAAAATTAATTATAAACTCTTCTGCTTTTTTTAAAAGAAGATTATAAGTTTTAGAGAATAAAATATTTTCAAGTTGAATTACCGTGCGCTCATCTTTGATATTATTGTCAAAAATCCTTTGTCTTATTCTCTCTCTTTTCTTCTTCTCTAAATCTTATAATCTCCTTTTAAAAAAGCGCAAAGATACATAGCAAAATGTAGCAAGACTCATTCTTAAAATTACACGGTCTTTATTTTTTGTCGGATATGAAATAGTTGTTTGTTAACCCAATTTTCGAAAAATACCATTTAAACCCTGCTATGGCCTTAATTTTTTTTACCAAAACTATCTCTTAATCCTTAAAAACCTACATTAAATGATTTATCAAAATCCATTCATTGATTTGGTTGTGATTCCTGTACAAAAAGGATGTCGTGTTGAGGATATGTCAGATAAAAATATTCATTTTATCTCTCAACCTTTCCTTCAAAAAGAGGAACAAAAATGATCCACAAATCGACACTCATTTATGTATTATTTTTGAAAGGGATCCCATTGGGGCCAATATACGATCATCTTTCAATAAGTAAGGAGACTTTTCAAATTTCACGGTCAAGGTACATTTGTTATGCGCAGATTTACTATATCGCCATGAACATATATTTACTATTTTAGCTATATAATATGTTTAGTTTGTTTATGAGAGGCATAACGCTTAGAAGTATTTTGCGTGACCGGCGATTTTTGCTATTCAAAAACATGGATCAAATAATTTGCATTAAACTTTGCGTAAAAAATGAAATTAAGTGCTTCAAGACAAACGTAAATGTTTACAACGGCATATGGTAAAACTGTTTTCCGTAAAAAAAATGTCTATAAGTGGTACAAACTCTTCCAAGATGGCCGGAGAGATGGCAATGACTAACCTGACTCTGAAAGCCCAAGCACGTCGACAACAGATGAAAACGTTCTTACGATATTGGCGTACGGTCAATAAAAAGTTATTATCTAGAAGTTAAACACTGCTTCTAGAAGCCATACGAAGAAAACGTACGGAATTGTGGAAAAATAATTTATGGCTTTTGCATCACGATATTGCCCTGCTCACTCATCTTTGCTCGTGAGGGATTTTTTGGGCAAAAAACAGCACAATCATGTCTCAGTTACCATAACATCGAATTTGGTCCCATGCGACTTTTTTCTTTTGTTTCCAAAACAAAAGAAAATACCTATGAAAGGAGGGAGATTTGTAACGAATGTGTCGATAAAGATTGCATCCCTGGAAGAGTTCATGGCTTTGCCGAAAAGTGCTTATGATAATTGCTTCGAGGAAGGGATAAAGTGTTGGCACAAGTGTATTGTATCGGACTACATTGAAGGGAGCAACAAGAATCTTGATGAATAAATAAATATTTTTACCTACAAAATACTAAGTCACCTTACTTTTTGAACCCACCTCCGATGTCTCTTAAATTAAATAAAAGTTTGAAAACCATAGTTAAGATTCATTGGGATCTTAACTCATCCCAGTAATTTGAATAAAATGTCTATAAATATGTAATTCAAATATATCTATGAAAATATTGAGTTGCATGTATATTTGAAGTAAATGAATAGATTGGGATTTTCTCATTTTCTGGACTTTTCTTTAATATTTTCGATATCTTAAAATTAAATATGAATTACATTTATATTCTTGGATGAATATTCGTCAATTTCTATAATCAAACTATTTGTGTTAACCCTTTGGGGCTGCTGCAAATAGCACTAAAAGAAGCTAAAAGTGAATAAATTAAAGATAAATTGATTGACATAATATGAATTGGCCCATATCGGGGCCAATATAAGTTTCTAAAGCCAAATAAAGGCTCTAAACTAATGCTACAATGATTGGGTATCTGAAAATTATTCCAGAAATTTGACTATATAGACCAACTTTATGATAAGTATGTCTATGAAATATTGAGTTTTATGTAGGTATATATGAAATAAAATGATAAATTGGCATTTTCTCTTTTCTTTTGTGTTTGTTCAATATTGTTTTTATATTGACACACCACATATGTTAGTTAGTCAAATAATCCCGTGACTATTTTTATAAACATATTTTGTACATAGATACAGATCACAATACCAGAGGATGAATAATATTGTTTATCTCCCGTATTTTTCTTGACTCAAAAGATATATATATATAAATATATACATCTAAAGGACAAAATTCATACAAATTCCTTTGACAAATTATTATTATTATTTATTTTTTTTAGAAAGAAAAATAAATAGCATTTATCTGCATATTTTCCAACAACTATTTGGTAGAAAAATATACATATTTATTCTAAAGGAATATATACATAATTTACTGTTTTGAGAAGTACAGATAGTTGGAACAAGTGGCGTAGCTAGCTTAACCATTGAATTATATATACGTCATTCTCCCCCCCACCTGATGAGTCATCGATGATTCTTTTTTCATAAATTTTGTACAATTATATTCCTTCGGGCATAATTTGTATTTACAGAATCTTAAGTGTGTGAAATAGGATCTACCGAGTGGTCCATTAAAATCTAAACACTTTGAATTTTAATCTTGAACAAGATATAATTTATTAGTTCAAATAGAATTTCAACAAAATTAGTTCTATAAATAGATGTGTACCTGAGCTCTCTTTATCGTTAATGTAGCTATCCCTAGCCGGAATTATGTCTTCTAGAGAGGGGAGGAAGGCCTGACGTCCCCTGTAGATGTAGTACTCTGTTATGGCGCCCCAGTGCTGGCTAACGGTAGCTTTGAGGCCCTTGGTGTTTGGATAAAGGACACTGCAGGACTTTTTCTTGACATGCACTCAAAAGGTGTAGTTGAGGGAGTTAATATCAGGGATGTAATGCGGCCTAAAGTGTCGAAAAAGAGTTTAAAAAACTGAAAAGACTCATTCAAAAGAGTCTTGCTACGTAGGAGAGTGGTTTCTTACATAGTTGGTGTCAAAAGTGGTTTCTCCAGCCTCCCATGGCTTCTTCAACCCACTTTTTTTAATAACTTTTTTGGCAAACTGGTGTAAAATCACGAGATATCTTGCATGGGCTTTCATGGACTTGAGGGAATTGGCCTGGGCTGTTTTCTTTAATTCCTCCGGATTCAGTATGCCCTTTCTTACAGAACCTTTCTTCCTTTGCAACGTTTGTACTTGCCGAGAGCGTAGACTGTGGTCCTGGAGACACCCAACTGCTTGGAGTGCACGAATAGAAATTCGTTGATCACCTTCAAGTGTCACTTTCTCGACTTGTACGTTAGCTAGAGAACTCAGATTTATTTTGTTTTATAACTAATTGTTTATGCTTTAATATATAGAAATATGATAATTAATTTCAATCAGCCGGTACTGTATGTAAAAATATAAGGAACCTATAAAAAACTTGGTAACCCTGACAATTTGAAGAATCTTTGGAAGGAGAACAGCTAATAGTTTAAAATTAGTGCCCAAAGACTGTGTCCCTCTATAGTAACTAAAGGTTATTCAAAATCTATACAATAAGTAAACAGTAAAAAATAACTCATCAATAAAAAAATTAAAACGCTCTATAAAACTAAGATAGCAAAGGCTTGATCATCGTGATAGTTGCGTCTTGACAATACAAATAAATATAGATAAATAGACCCTCCAGACTCACCCTCCACCACCCCATTTTGCACTCAAATATTTCCGTATTAAGTAAAACTTTGTTCAAGTGTCATTTTGGAAAATTGCTTTATTAAAAAATAGTTGTAATTTTATATAATTAATATCTTATTTCTATCAAAAATTGTCTAGGGATTTTTTGAGGATGTAAAGAGCAATAAAGGCTCTGCCCGGGCACCGTTCTGATAAGGAAAGTAGGACTTCTATAAAATGATAGTAAAAATATATAAAAATACCATGCCACATAGTGACAAATAATTTTTCTAATTTCCCCTTATTCTAAAATATTTGTCTATAATTACAAAATAATGTTATCATTGATTTATTTCCTTTTAAAAAATTAATTGTATTGTTTCGTAGATCTAAATTTTTTTTAGTCGTTCCTTATATTAAATTTTAACTTATTCATATACATAATTTACGCTTTTTAAGGACGGGTAAGTGTGACTAGAGTCGATGGGACCGGACTGCGCTGCAGTTCTCGGTCCTAAATAAGGACTTAACTAACCTTAGTTAATTTGGTTGTGATATTTTCATTTAGATTAATAGGCTTTGCCTTTTGACTATCTTTTTCCTCTGGCTACGTCACTCTGGTTGGAAACTATGTTAATTTGAGGATCCACTGGGGAGGAAGGAGGAGTTGTAATCCATGAAACAAAAGGGGATTTGACTCTAATCAAAGAAAAGAGGCGTGGAGTGAGTGATGGAAAAAGGACTCAAAATGGAATGCCATTTACTCAGGAAGGTATGCATGCAATTCCTAATTAACTCATTCTTTTCTTCCTATGGCGCGGAGTCAGGTGGGGTTAATGAGAGACCAGGGGTCACACCTTTTCATCTCTTTTTAATGTATATATACAAATATTTTAGAAGATCTTTCTTGCTCATCTGTCAATCAATATAATAATATTGGTCATACTCCTTATTCAACTGTCTAAAAAAAATACAACTCAGGATTTCTTTTTTGAGCCCTTGTCAAAAAAGAAAATGGTTGACAGAAGTCACTCATATGCGTATAATATCATCTTATTGATGTCATCTTAAGATAAATACCATGTCCATAACTACATTCCATTCATTCAGCTGTCCTCCCTCATTATCTATGAGGGCGACCCTTATTTCGTTATGATTAGGGGTATGTCGAGTACAGTCCCACTTGTTGAACCTTAAAGAAGCTAAAATCGATTCCTCATTCTCTACAAACTGTTATGTTTAGAACATTCCAATAATGATGACGACTGATTAACATATTATTTACAAAACTATATTATATTATAACACTCGAAATAATTAATCAGTACATTAAATATACAGTCTCATGGTCAATCCCATATTAATAATCATTCTCCTCTCCCAGTACCTAGTGCTAGAAAGAGTGACTTTCTAACTGGTTTCACAAACTACTAAAACCCCAACATATCCCTGGTTAGTTCAAATCCATATTTTACTCTCAAAAATCTTTGGTTTCTTCACAATATTTTGCCGGACACTAATCGGACGCGCTAGCTTCTATTTACCCCCTATTTCTAGAACTTCACATACCATCTTCTAATTCTATAATTTTGTACAATTACATTCTGTGGTTCCCACTTCTTACTCAGGTAAGTCTCTTGTATTTAAATTGTAATAATTTATTTCCTTTTCTCTACGTCTCTCCTCGTCCACTGATTGAGTCTGAACCGTTGTATCATAATAACTTCTTCAATGTTGAGGTATGCTGGATTGTACTTGATGACCAAATAACCTTTCATTAGGTGATTTTCCGTCAATCTTCGGGATACTTCTAAACTCTAGTATTCCGAGAAAAAACTGTTTCAGACCCATGATTTCCATATACTTTTTCTAATAGTGCCTTCATTAACTTGACTATACTTTCAGCGTGGCCGTTACTTTGAGGATAATGAGAAGATGATGGTCCCCATGTTAATAACCATTCTCCTCTCCGAGTACCTAGTGTTAGAGAGATCGACGTTCTAACTGGTTTAGCAAACCACTAAAACCCCAACAGAAACATAATATCTTTAGTTATGAAAATCCAGTGTACTTTTTATCTCCCCCGTTTCTTGGCAACCTTTTTTCCTTTTCGTTAGCTGTTGTCATGATTACGTAACTCCAAAGGAGTCAACTTTCTTATCTACTACATTCAATTATAGTCAAGAACTGATTGAACATTTATGTATCCTCATAAAAGACGGAGAGTAACTCTGAGCAGCTGTTGTTACAGAGTTATAAGCCCTTGTTTGACTCAGAGTTGAATTGAGGATCGACGTCATCGGAGTAATTCTTTCCAATTTCCTTCTCCTCCTCCCTTGTCACAGCTGATTTAATTAAACGTCATCACAGCTAAGCTGCTCTCCTCAAAAACATACTTCAAATTGTCAGGGGTATCATGTTGATTTTTAGTTTCTTTTTTTTTTTAAACATTTCCAAAATACACACGATTTTTATCACTAAATATGTTATGTCAAGTATCTTTGGCATCAAAATTATTGGAACGAATCAAGGAAACCAAAAAACTCTGTGACTGGCTATTAGAGTACTGTAATATTGTATTATAACGAAAAAATGAATATTGCTTACTCAGCAAAGTTCCATCCATTTTGGACGAGCAGTTGTTATATAACAGTTGTTTGAATGAGTACTTTTTGCGAAAAGGAACAAAATAGAGTATACTCAGTTGGCAGAGTTCAGGCGCGCTAAATTCAAGTTTTGGGGCCGATTAGTTAAATTACAGGATATATGTTGGATACAGAATTATACGCCCTAAACAAAAATACCGTCCAAACAGTAGAATGCAAAAATTTTCTTCAAATGAAGAGGCAATCACCTTCGTGAACAATTTTTTTGCAGATAAATTCGCCGAGTACTATTTGGATAGGTTACGGAGATGGGAACATGACTCGAAGAAGTTGGTAGAGTTACTTAGAGACTATGTCGAAAAATAAAAATTATGAAAAAACGTCTTGTATCTTTGTTAGGTGGGAAACTTTTCAAATCAACCTCGTATATCATATACTTTATTTGAATTAATACATCATCGACATTTTTATAAAAAATTCCAAGGAAGGGCAGTTACGAGTGGACAGTACTAAAGGCCGATAGGAGCCGTCCTTATGACTAGACCTTACCGAATAAATACGGACAGACATATCACTAGTTATGAGTTCTACTTACTATGTAGATTTATATTCCTACTATAATTGAATTGATATTTAAGTCGTGACGGAAATGGTGGAAGGCGGAAGAAGTCCGTAGGCCTTTTCTGTATAATAAATCCGTAAAAAAGTATAAATACAGTCATACCTCGGACTGTAAGTATTTTAGATTATTCCTTTCAAACACATAAAGGTAAGTATTTATTGTTTAATATTGATTTATTTGAGGGGTCTAGGATCAAACTAACTACGCCTAGAGGGACACTGGTGTATGTTATAAGATGATTCATGCTGAAATACTATGTAACTAATGATTCCCATTCATGATAGTACGATTTTAAAACATCAACTGTTAATTATTAATCACGAATTGCAATCATTAATTAATTTAATTATGAAGATGTTTCAACAATGTCTACACAAAATATACTGTGTGTTTTGTAATCCGTTAGCGAAATTGGGAATTCTTCGTAGAATATTTTTTGTACTGTTTTTCAAAAAACTTGTGCTCTTTGCTTAGTGTAAGTTTCTCGTCAAATGACAAAACATCTTCTAAGAATTGTAGACTTGGAGATGATTATCAATTAATGAACACTAAATCATTGTAATTCGTGGCTATCATCAAACATTTTATCTTTTCAAAATGAGCCCCCTCAACCAAAATTAAGGATATTTTGTTTTATTTCAAAAAAATTAAATATTTTTCCAAGAATTAAATTTTTTTTTCAAAAATTTAAATTTTCTGTGAAAAGCTATAGATTTTGAAATTTTCTGTCCAAATAATTTTATATATTGTGACCACTGTGGATTTTTTTATTTCTTATAAATATCTGTAGACTTTTTACAACCAATTACGAAACAAAACAGATCCTCTTAAGTGGCCATAGTATGTATCAAACAGCCTCTGAGAATACATATACATATATGTGATCCATTGGTACAAAAGTAAGCTAGAATGAGTCTTGCCCAAATTGATTGTGGATTAAATTGGTATTCATCGACGAATACTCGTCAATTTCTATCAAAGAAATTGTTTTTATTAAACTTTCGGAGTGGCGGGAAAATTTTAAATAAATTACCGAGAAATGTTGCTCGTCAAAACAAAAAATCATCTTCTTCAGCTTCAACTTAGTACTTCCCTTACTCTGGTACCAAAACTTCCTTAGTGTGCCTCTTAAAATATGTGGCTAGACCTCCGCTACACCTCTCATTGAAATATGAAAATAAAATTTGGAGTGTATTTTATGTAAATATATAATATTCTGCTGGATAATTTGAATAAAATTAACTTATTTTTTTTTTTCAAATCTTAATATTTTTCCACCTCTCTTTTCCTGTTAAAATTTTTTCATCCTGCAAAAATTATAGTTAAAAGCAAAAACTCCTTGATTTCCCTCCGCCCCCCCTGCAGACGCCCATAGGGGTGTCCAATAGGTTTTTGTGGAGCACTATCTTATAGGAAATATTTTTTTAAATGATCTAGAAGAGACTAATAAAAAATATGGACATTCATCATTATATATGTCTTGATGCCACAATTTAAATTGTATTCTTATTTTTTGCAAATCATGTCGGAACCCCTTACTTGTTTCCTGCGATCCCAATTTTGGGAACCACTGCTTAATTATAATGAATGGTAATCAAAAGTTAAAGAATCTGTATTGTCAATTTTTAAGTTTTTGAACGTTTTTTTTTGTTTTTTAAGATTTTTCTTTTTTTAAGCTTGACAAGCTAATATTTTAAATAAATTACCTATCTATAAGAGATATGAATTATTATGCTTGAACTCCCCAACTAAATCCTTTCTTTTAATAATAATTATCATAAAAACTACATAGACAAAGTGCCAATATCATGTTGCAGTTTCAATCACAAATGGTGGCTATTCTTTAAATGGCCACGATTTAGTCGTAAATAACATACACTATTACAAAAAAATCATAAAATTTGTTAATATAGAAAATGTAGACCCATCTAATCCTTTCCTTTATAGTTGCATATTTGGCCTATCAACACAAAAGCAAACTAGAATATTTTTCCCAAATTGATTCTGAATTACATTTATATTCTTTGACGAATTACTTTTTTATTCTATTAATAAGTTAGTCTTATTAATCCTTTGCAAAAATTAAACTCTTAAATTAATAAATGAGAAGTTGAAATATGTTATTTGAAAGGGGCAATATTGGGGCCGATATATGTCTCTTAAATCAAACCATATGTATCAACTAAAGCTAAAGTTTTTGAGTATTGAATTCATCGCATTAATTGGAATAATAAGCTTATAATTGAGCGATATATGCCCATGAAAGATAAAGGTATCTGAAGTAAAAAAAATTAAATTTGGATTCCTCCTATTTTTGTTCAAGATTGTTTTATGTAGACGCACCACAAATTTTTTATGCTAGGGCCGTGCATTATTATATACATATTTCAAGAATATGATTGATTAAATACCAATAACAAATGGGGAATTATGGTATTGTGTATCGTGCCTGAGGCGGAGGCTTGGGACTAGCCTTCATCACAAGATCAAAGACTCTATACAAGGGTGACCCGGAAGAAAGTGGGCTGAAAGGCCACTACCCCTTCCCCCCCAAATTTCCAAAAAATTTAATTTTTCGTAAACAGCTGTGAATTATTCAAATTTAATTACAAAAAATATTTTTTTTTGTAAATAGCTATGGATTTTTGAAATTTTTTTTTCGAAAAATTTTATACATAGTAATTTAATTTTTGTGAACAACTGTGGATATTTAAAATTTTTTCAAAAAATTAATTTTTTGCTGTTAATGTGTTTTTTCCAAGAAATTTAATTTTTGAAACTTTTTTTTTTCTTTAAAAAAATCCAAAGGACCGCACCCACTAAAGTAATCATGGGCACTCATCTGCTATACTCGACTTGGATTCAATATAAATGACCCTTTAAAAGTATATATTATTTGCTGGAAGGCTTGAACTGAGCCCGATTAAAATATTCAAGAACATGGATATGTGAGAAAAGGCTTGACTTGTACTTGTAGTACAAGGACTTTTTTCTACCTATCTTAAGTACCTTAAGTTTGTTTATCACATTAATAGAAGACCAAAAATACACATAGTATCCCTACTGTTCAAAGGTAAAAAGAGAAGAAAAAGAAAATAACATAATGACTAGGTACAACTATTCATGAATATTTTGTTTTACAAAGAAACAAACAAGAGATTCATTATCTGTACATTGTAGAAAATGAATCATATTTTAAAAATAGTTTCTAAAAAAATAAATAAGTAAAACTTAATTTCGTTAAAAAAATATTTACTATATTATCTAACTACGTTATCTCAAAAGCTTTTTTTTCTCTCTGAAAAGACAACTGAGGGAAAAGACAACTGGTGCTGAAATAGCAAGGGCGTTAGGAAGGGGAAGGACTTGAGGGGCTGTAGTCCCCCCACATATTAAAGACTTTTTGCTTTTTCTAAAAAATTTAATATTTGAAATTTAACTTAATTTCTCAATTTATTTTGGACTAATAAATTTCTATGATTAGCTATAGATTTTTTAAATTTATCTACAAAAAAGGAAAAATTATATAATTTTTTTCAAAAAATTTTATGTTAGAAATGTATTTTTAAATTTTTTTTTAGAACATCTGATGATTTTTAAAATTTTTTCCAAGAATTTTTTTTTTTTGTCAATAGCAGGGGATTTATTTAATATTTGAGTTTTTTTTTTCAAAAAATTTAATTTTTTGTGATTAGCTTAAGATTTTTGGAATTTTTTTCGAAATAAATTATTTTTGAGTGAATAATTTCGGGTTTTTAAATTTTTGTAAAAAATTTTAATATTTGAAATTCTTTTTAAAAAATTTTAGATTTGAAATTTAAGTTTTGAAAATTTTTTCCAAAAAATATTAATTTTTGGATTTTTTTCACAAAAAAATCCATTCTATTGTTGTTTCTTTCCATATTTAGCACAGATGACCGTGGTACGGTCGAGTTCCACTTGTCGGTCCTTAAATAGTGTAAAATGGATCCTTCATGATGTCTTTGAGGTTTTTTTTTTCTTTTCTTAGTATTGATTATATAACTAAGAAAAAATATATAACACATATTTTGAAAAGTCCCAGATATAACTAAGAAAATACGTTTAAAAAGTGCTGTGGGTAGTGTTGCTTCAATCCATTTTTGTTTGGTAGAGTCTTAGAACCGTTCCTATTGGTCCTTGAGACCGGTCCTTAAATGCCATTCCTTGGAATTTTTTCATACAAATGTCGATGATTTAATCAGCCAAATAAGATATAATTTATATTTGTTAAGATTTTATTTTTTTTCAATTTGCAAGGTTTATTGAATGAAGAGGCTATACCAAAAAGCATGGAATGAATTATAAAAAATAAACTTGATCTTATATCCTAGTTTAAAAAAGTCCTATGTGGCATCATTACTCCTAATTCCATGGCTTTACTGCTCTACAAATAAAAAATTAAACACACACTTGTAAGTGTTTTAGTTGATGATAGTAAAAGTTTTCAAAAATTATCGAAGGCCATTAAAAATTGAGGTCAAAAACTAAAGGCATCTTTCTTTTATAGAACAAAATTCAAATAATAATTACAACATAACTTTTTAATGATTTATTTTACTTGCCTAACATTGCTTTTATTTTACGAGATTCAAACATTAATCAAAATGACAAATTCTTCATCTTTAGGACCTAAGAAATCAGAGTTGGATTAAGTTACAGATCCAATATGTGATTTCGGAGCTGTTCGCAAATACCGCATTTCTAATTTGAGTTAAATCCGTTTCCTCGTGAAATTTTTTCATGGAATGAACCTATTTATAAACAATGTACAATGACCCTATTGTATCCAATCCCACAAATAAAGGCAATTGTCAACTAGAAACTGGGCCTCTTATTTATTTAAAAAATGAGGAAATGCTTAGGCGTGTTGCCATGAATGGAAATTTGACAAATACGCCCACATAACTCCCTCACTCGATGTCCAATTGACAACTTCAAAGTATGTATCAATGTATCTATACAAACATAGGGCAAAAATACACAGTTACTAGATTCTTTTTCTGTTCCGTCCTTTGGAAATTTTTTCTTGGCATACTTGAATCAATATTTGTGTCCAAACCCCCTTAAATTTAATCGTTTTCAAATCATAAACCGATTTTTTCCGTCTCAATATAATAAAGAATTTATTTATGGAATTAATCCACAACGAATTTTAAATAAGACTGATTTTTTTTGTAAGATCGATCTTGACCGAATTTTTCTTTGGGACTGATCTTAATTCGTTTTGAGAAAACATAACAGAGACGGGTTGTAAAACTAAGACATTTTTGGGTCGTCGTGAAGCACATTTTCGGACTCCAATATAGAAATTGGTGGAAAAGTTCGAGTTGTTGGGACAGGTTAGTGATGTGAAGAATAAAACCCGTAAACGTCGCTCAAGAAAAACTGAGAATATTGGTGCTGTAGCCCAAAGTGTTGAAGAAACCCCAGGTTTGGCCATTTCTCGTCGTTCTTCGGAAGTGGATATTGATCTGAACAACGTTTATTTCAGCAAGATGGCGCTAGATGTAACAAAACACAAGCAACGAAACCATTAATCTATTACGGGAAAAGTTTCCGCAACGTGTTATCTCTCGAAGAGTTGATTCTATTGGCCACCAAGATCTTGTGACTAGACTCCGTGTGACTTCTTCCTTTGGACCCATATGAAAGATAAGGTCTACACCAACAGCCCAGCGTCGATTCAAGACCTCAAATATGGAATTCGTGAAGCTATTGAGGGTATACAATAGCCACATAACGATTTGGTGATGTAAATTTTCATAAAAAGGATACGGTTCTATAAGGGTAGCTGTGGCTGCTATTTGGCTAATATTGTTTTCCATTATTAATTCCACACCTTTTTCTTTACATTGAAATAAAAATCCGATCACCTACATCAAAAAATGCCATTTTTCTTTGAACATCAAAATAACACCCTTAGAGGAGAACCCTTTCATGGACAAAATTTCGTAATATAAATAATAAAATGCCAAATATATATATGATGAGGGATCAACCAGAAATTATGTCCCTCTCCTTTTGGAAACAGAGCCTAAGAACCGTACATTTTATTACTAAAGAAGGGTTGCATGTGTAAAAAAACAACTAAGTAGAGTTATTCAAAATAGAAAAATGGTTGACGCGTGTGCTCTTTGTTCTTTTTCGTTCATTATTTAATAAGTCGTGGATGTGTTAACATCTCCCTCTGAAAGAAGAATCCTCACCTTTCTTTAGTGTAAATTGATTTAAAATGAATACTTGAATAAATGTAAATAAACTGAAATATAATTCGGATATTTTTTCTCTTTAGCAATGCTATTTTAAACAGGCAGCTGATATTAACAAGGGACTTAATTTAAATGTATTCTATGTCACGCTCCCGCCTTTTTCTTGCACGCTTTTATAGAAACCCCATTTCTAGTTATCACATCGTTTATTTATCAAAAATAAAATGATATAGCCATGACTAGTGCTATGTCCGTTCTTATTTAGAACTAAGAACCGCCGCGGTCCAGTCCAGTCCCACTTGTCAGTCTTTAAAGAAAGTAAAATAACTCCATCGTGACGTGAATGAATGGGTTTTACCTTTTTGAATGATTTGTGTGGAATAATCTGAATAAATATTTCATATACCTTATTTGGCTTCATAAACCTTCGATATTTTTATGAAAAATTCCAAGGACGGACAGTTATGAACCAATCCAAGGATTTTCAGTCCTTAGGACCGATATGAATGTTCCTAAGACTGGATTGGACCGAATAAATAAGGACTGACACGACTATGACTTATCAAGTGAGACGAGGGAATTGACAGCTGACAACTAGGTTTTTTTTGTGTGTGTTAGGGAGGTAACATCGTGATTTAGTTTTCTTTGAGACTGGTAAAGACTGAGGTATTTTGAAGAACCGAATTAATTCGGTCCACTAAAAATCATAACGGTTTCAAACCGGTCAAGGAGTTTCAGACCCAAACCCAGCACTACTATAAGTTTACCTATGTAGGTATATACAATATAACCTTTTATGGTTTTGAATTTAAATAGGCACATAGATAAGTAGGTAATTCATTATAGGAACGAAAGAAAGGTATAATTAACAGAGAGAGAAACAAAGAAATCCTATCAAATATCTAACATGACTCATTGTTAAATAATTATTATTAGATAAGATTAAAAAAAAAAAAAAACATCAAAAACTGAATACTAAGCAAATATTAGGGTTGTCATGGGATTGTTTCCCCCTCGTTTTCAAAAGGAAATTGCATGCAAGACAAAGAGTGGAAATAAGCATACAAACTACAAAATATACACGCCTACAATGTACTTATGAATGTATGTGGGTACGCTCATATATGGTGCGTAAACATAAAAACAATCTTGGACATCATTGAAGATTTATTTTTCTACAGCATATTTATAGACGAAATGTTTCATGGACATATTTTGAGCAATTATAAGCGTATTATTCAAATTACTGGGAAGATTTAAGACACTCAATATTTTTATCGATTATATAGATCCTTCATTTGATGTAAGAATATTGGCCCTGAGATATCCTTGTAAAAAAAATCTATCAATTTAACATTCATCTCAGGAACAATTTGAGCTATTTTATGTGTAATTTGCAATGCACTCAAAGGGTTAATTAGAATGATCATTTCTTAGAAATTGAGGATAATTATTCATAGAAGAATACAATTGTATTCCACCTACACTCAATTTTAAGTCATCTGCAAACATCCAAACATTATTACAAACTTTGCTTTATTAATACCTACCTACCTAGAGCCCAATATTTAATAGACATATTTGGGTAAACTATAAGGGTTATACTCAAATCACTGGGATGAGTGAAGATACACAAGAATTTCGACTATAGTTTAGAGCCTATACTTGATTTAAGAGACTTATATTAGACCTGATCTGTCCCTTTTTATATAATATCAATCAAAATATTTAACACTTTCAGTTCCCAAATGATTAAGCATGGAAATTGAGGATAACTATGTGTTGAAGAATACAAATGTAATCCTTCCGAAACTCATTTTTAAAGGTACCCGCAAACATCCAAACTCACCCCGCTTTAATAATATTATAGATATATTTATCGTACCATATTTTACAAATATATTTGAGTGAATAATACGCATACTATTCAAATTATTTAGATAGTTTAAGATGCTTATGAATTTAGGCTTTAATTAGAACCTCTAATTTGTTTATATTACATACATATATTGGTCCCAATGTGGCCCTTTCAAGTAAAGCCGACCTATTTTTCATTACCTACATAACGCAGTAGAACGGAGGTTATGTTTTTGCCCCTGTTTCTCTGTTGGTTCGTAAGTGAACAGGATTACGGCAAAAGTTAAGGATCGATTTTGATCCAACATTGAAGGAGATCATGTACTGGGTCATGCAAAATGGATGTACCATTACTATAGATTAATTTTTAGAGGTATTGTGATTGTAATTCATAAATTTCCTATATTTCTTGCGACAGCTGACTTTTTAAGCTTTTGAATGAGCTATTGCAGTTGCTGCTATCATTTTTACAAGCAAAAATGAATCAGGTTACTGCTTTGATTTGCGCCTGCCATAGTACACCAGAAATTGTCAAGATTGTTAGGATCGAGAGGCACACCGTCGACCAGGTCAGAAAGCTCTTGAAAGAGGAGAAAGCCTTAAAATTGAGCCCAATAGTAGAAGCCCGGCAAAATAACCCCAAAAGTGGCCAACAAGGTGCTTGAGGCCAAACCTACCATTCAATGACAAAAAATTTCCAAAAAGGAAGTCAGTGGCTCCCTTTACCGTGTCCGTATCGATCAAAACCGCCGAGGGAAATTCCAAGAGGTACTTGGAAAGACCATTAATGACTTGAGAGCACCAAAATGTCCGTTTGGAGCGGGCCTAACGCCTCCCGAACAAACTGAAGCACTATGGGAATCCTGAGATCGTTTTTTCGGATGAAAAAACATTCACTGTTGACCCCATTTTCAACAAGCAGACCCATCAGGTTGTTTGCTTTGAAGACTCTTCTGAAGACCTCTCCGACGTGTCCAAGACGGGTGGTCGGGTATACCATCCTGCTCGAAGACATTGGATGCCTTGACCGACTACTTCGAGATCTTGAAGACCAAGGTCCTCAAGACCACCAAGAAGTCGTGCAAGGCGCCTTACGTCTTCCCGCAAGATGGAGAACCCGCCCACACAGCCAATGTTGTCAAGCCTGGATGGAAGATAACTTCTGACCTTCCCAGAACCCCAATCTGAATCCTTTGGATTACTCTATCTGGTGGCAAGTCGAGCCCAAGGCCTGGAGACCACGCAACAGAAATAATAACCGCCCCTAACTTTGGAACATTTGAGATTCATACATGAAATTTGATTTAAAGCGGAGGTTTTACGCTCTACCGAGTGCTTATTTTAGTTCTCTACGGTTTGCCCATGCCTACTCAATAGTAAAATATAGTATCATTTTTTTGCAACCTCTCGTTCGAGAAGAAGAAGAAGGGGAAAACAAAAAATTATTATGTCTGGGCCAATTATTCCAACCTATAGATTTAGAATTAAATAATTGAATTAAATTTTGAGAGGTCGAAGTAACACCACAAAATGAAGAAATGCGTTATGGAGCGTAACTTTGGGGAAAATTTGGATACTTGGCTTAATTTTATTTGAAGGAAAGGTTTGGCATTCTTTCGAGTGCCTACTCTAGTTTTTTTTTTACTATTGCGCCGTTTAATTTTGACTATTTTAAAAGTGCAATTTTGCATTTTGTTGATGTAGTTTAGTTATTTTTTGGGTTATTCTGTTTATTAAAAGAAAAAGGAATTAATTAGGGTAGCTATTAAAAAAACATTAACAATGGGAGTTCAAGAATAGTTTCTAAATCTAATAAATTGGTAATTTATGTAAAATATTAGTTCGTCAAGCTAAAAAAAGAAAAATATTTCAATCGAAAAAGCTTAAGTGAACTATTAGTCTTCAAAACTGTCAATATAGAGTTTTTAGCTTTTGATTACTATAACAACATATAAATGAGAACTAAATTGAAGCGGAATAAAAGGATTTTTTGTGGATGTGCCACATTTCTCGGTGATCTTTTAGAATTTTACGGCCACCCCAAAGGGGTTTGAAGAACAATTTGTTGATAGAAATTGACGGTAATTATTCGCATAAGAATACAAATGTAATTTTAAAAGATTTTATTTCCCAAATTAGTTTCCATATAATTATAATTCTGCAAATTTGTATCCGAAAAATTTTATATTTAATTTTTCAAGTTTGTTTAAAAAATATATATAAACCTGCGGACGCTCCAAAATATACTCATAGTCTATCTATTATATTATACACTATTGAGTATGTTTAATTATACTTGGAGCTTACTACCCAAACCATACTTGCCTGAGATCTCTCAACATGAGGTAAATACTTGCCTTCTATCTGTACAATTAGAATATAATTAACTAATAATATTTAAGATTTCTATCATTAATTAAATTACTTTTTCGGCAGGGAAGAGAAATTAGATAAATTATTATTCATGTAGAGCGCCTTCACTAACTTCAAACAGATTCCAACATAAAATAAAATCAATGCCATTTCTCTAGGCTTTGAGATTAAAAAATACCCAATGAAATTTTGAAGCTACATTATTTAATTACTTTAAAAAATATATATAATAAACAGTGTATTAAATCAAACTAATACGAGGGTTGTTTGAAATGTTCATGCAAAGTTCGAGAGATGGCACGTCTGGTGCGTATCGAGGTTATGTTTAGTTAGTAGCATTCTTGGAGGAACACAAACCAACTTTTAGCCAGATCGGTCTATATTCTTCTGTTTGGCATTCTTTAGAATCGAGCAAGTGGAGGGATTTTAAAAAAATTGACAAAAAACAAATTTCTGTGCTCAATATACATTACTGTATGAGAGGCAAAACTCCTCAGGAGACTAAAAAGAAGGTTGATAAACATTATGGAGATTCTGTACCATCGATTAGAATAGCTTATAAGTGGTCTCATAGTGGTCATTTGGGCATAAGTGACGCTGAACGTTCTGGACGCCAATTTGAGGTTACTTCTCCAGAAATCATTGATGAAATCCATTCAATCTATTATTCTATCCATCTATTCAAGAAAAATAGGATAATTGGAGAAAAATATAGTATGTAATAGCTCAAATACTGTATACACCCGGGGTTTTCAAACTTTATTTGAGACAAAAACCCCTTTGGTTCTGAAACTTTCCTAGATAACTCGAGATTATAATATGTTTTCACAGGTCTCCTGAAGATCTTTTAGGATTTCCATTGAACCAACATTAGAAACTTGTGGTTGAAACTTTGCAATGATGAATTTATAATATGTTAGGGTCTAGATTGGTGGCCAGGGGTGGTTACAACAGTTAAAAAATTTCGAATTTGAGTTAGAATTTAAAAAAAAAAATAATAAATACGATTTTTTGATGAATAAATAATTAAACTGTTCATGGATTTGAATGATTGATTTCCCATAATATTACCGAGTGGCTCATTAAAATTTGAACACTTTGAAATTTAAACTTCAACAAGATATCATATTAATTAATAATAGAATTAATACTATTACACAAAATTATTACTATAAATAGAGGTGTGATTAAACTCTCTTAATCATTAATGTAGCCTCCCTTAGCGCCAATGATGGCTTCTCCGTGGCAGCAGAAATCCTGGCATCCACTGCAGAAGTAGTCCTCTGTCATGGCGTCGAAGTACTGGCTGAGAGTGGATTTGTGGGCCAAAAGAGTCTTGCAATGGAGGAGATGGGTTTCTTTCATTGCTGGTGTCAAAAGTATTATATCCACCCACTCTTTACCCACTTTTTGATATCTCTTACTGGGTCCTCAGTTAATACTGTAAATAGATGTGCTTCAGAGGTCTCTTAATTATGATGTAGCCTCTCTTAGCGGACTGGCACCCTCTGCGGAGGTGGTCCTCTCCTATGGCGTACCAGTGGGGCCTAAAAGTGGCTTAAAGGAGCTCGGTGTTTGATGAAAGACACTGCAGGACTTCCCCTGCATACAAAAAATGCTGGTGGGGCACAAAATTGTCAAAAAAGAGTTCAAAAGAACTCAAAAGACTAATTCAAAAGAGTTTTTGCAACGGAGGAGATAGGTTTCTTTCATTGCTGGTGTCAAATCTGGCCTCTCCACTCTTACAAGGCTCATTCTATTCAAATTTTTGGTTGCTCTCTGAACAGTTTGGTGCAAAAACCTAGGATCTCTTGCACGGTACTGTCATATGATTGAGGGAATTGGTCTGGGATGTATTCTTCAACCCCCCTAGGTGTGGTTCTGCATATTTGATAGAGCCTTTCCTCCTCTCGAACGTTTAGGACTTGCTTAAAGTGTATATAGTGCTCCTGGAGACGCACCCAACTGCTTGGAGTGAGCGAATGGAAATTTCGTCAATCACATTCAAGTGTCATTTTCTCGACTTGTACGTAAACTACAGAGCTCAGGTTAGTTTGTTTTTTAACTAATTGTTTATGATTCAATATATCTAAATATAAATTAATTTATATAACTCAATCTTGGTTAATTATCGTATTAGCAAGTGTTTGGATTTGAATGGACCACCCAGTATACAGATATTTTGATATCAATATGCGTCCCATTACCTCCCAACTGTTTTTGGACCTTTTTTTCTTTTATTTGTTATAGGGTGAGACATGTAATTGAAGAAAAAGAAAAAAAGTTTCATTAAATCCCAGGGAACGACGTTACCTCTATAAGAAAATGAATTATTACTATATTTCTTTGTCAACAGTTAATTTTCTGGCTTTTTTCTCTTAATCTGTGTTTTGAACGTTGATTGATTGAACTATAATTGGCTCTTATTATAATAGTCTCTGAACAATTCCCATCAATTGATTGTTAAATATAATAATTCCACACACCGGTGAAGAATTCGCCAACTATCAGCTTATAATGGGCATTTATTTATCTTTCTTTTTAGAAGAAAGGTTTTAAAATACTATATAATGTGACTGTGAATATATAGATTGACGATGTTTCATTTGAAGGTACACTACTAACATGATTTCATGTCATTATTTACCGGAGGAATTTATAATATTATTCTAATTAACTATTCTAATATCACAGTTAAAGTTTATATACATAAGAAAGTTCCTCCTCTAACAGCTGAAATGAAATCATGCAGTTACAGTTCTAAAGTTTTCTATGTATATATGTGGTGTGTCAACATCAAAACAATTGTGAGCAAAAATCAAGAAAAATCAAATTTATTATTTCATTGAATATATACATAGGCCACAATATTTCATGTGCATATTTCAGTCAATTATTGACTTATCATTCAAATTACTGGGATGAGCTACGATACCCAAACATTTTAGCTATAAGTTAGAAGCTTTATTTAGTCAAAAATAGTTCAAAAAATCAATTTATTTATTCATATGTTGTAATAATCAATTTTGGCTATTTTTTTTCTATAATTATATAGATATATACAGCCAATTATTTTATAGAGATATTTGAGTTCAAGAATTTAAGAAAAACCATTCTAACTTGCTTTTTGTTGACTGCCCATATACAGGGTAGGGCAGAAAAACTTGGACTCTAGAGATGGACTTAAAATACATAAATAATTTTATATTTTCAATAATAGGCAAAAAATAATGTTACCAAGACATGTAGACAAGGTTTTTGCAAAGCTTATTTCACTCAATATGACCATCTTAATTATCAATCACAGCCTTTTTACGTCGCCTGAAGGCCAAGCAGGAGTTGATAACAAACTCCTCTGACAATTTGGCCAATGCAACCAAATGTGGACTTCAGTAAGTCCACATTTGGTTGTGAGTTCTTGTTGGTTTCCCTCTCCAAAGTGCCCCGTATAGAAAAGCCAAGTGAGTTCAAATCTGGCGAGGAAGGGGGCCATATCTCTTTGGACCAGAATTGAGCCTTGTTATCTTTGCAGAACTTTTGGCACTTGGAAGATGTGTGAGTGGGGTGCTGTCCTGAGTCTACACTTAGTTATCCTCTGGATAGTTGGTCTTCAGCCATGGCAAGACTGTGTACCTAAGCACCTTATAGTAGGCCTCCTGATCGATTGTCTGTCTATCCTTGTAAAAGAACGGAGGCATCTTCTATAATCAGAGGCAACAATGCCAAGGACCATTGTTTGGGCCGGATAATTTGTGTAGTAAACCCCTTTGATCTTTTATTTTGTTTCTGCAAGCCAGAAGTGGAATTGATCAACTGTGAAAATCTTCTTGTCCGTGAAATTTTTTTACAATTCACCCATTTACCTTCATCTACGTGAGGATTTTCTTGCATCTCTAGGGCCTTATGGCTTTCATGCCCTCTGTTAGAAGGTGACATGAGGTCCTTGTAAAATAAACTAATCCATAGTTTATAGGCTTCCTGATGGTCCTAGGCGCCACAGAGAAGTCGTTAGCGAAGAAATTCATCAACTTAGTGGGGTATTCCTTTATATTCTTCTCCAAACTTAATAAGAACTTCGTATTCCTCTTCAAATTATGCCCTCCACTTCCTGACATCCTGGAAAGGTTTTCTCCATTATTTTTTTTTTCACCTTGGTTAACTTAAAAACCAGGCTTCTAGAACACTTAGCAAGGTATGTAATCTTCATCACTTCAACTCCAGCATCTAAAAGATCTGAGAAGTGTTGCCTATTTGCTTGTTGTTCGCTCATTATGATGGAATGACTAAATGATTATTTTATTTTGTTTATGTAAAAAAGACGGCGGAAACAGAATATCAAAAAATAATCACTCAACCTTTTCATACTAATGAGAAAATAAACATTAATTAACAGTACACGTTTTTCTGCCCTACCCTGTACTACATATGTATAAATCGCCTTCTGATAAATGCTTAAAAGTATTCTGAAATACACTAAAAGTAGGCTCTAAACATAGATAATAATAAGCTCTCTTTTTCCAACTAATACGACTATGTAATTCGTAATAATTGATCAAAACGAGTACTTATTTCAATGCCTCATTTATCATTCTATAACCATTCGCAGAGTTAAATAAAGGAATATGAATAATATGCTGAAGATGGAGAAAACCCCGCTCATATTTTATTTCATGTTCGTCTTTCATCATCCTTCTCATCATAATTATGGGCCCTAAGATGCAATCTACGAATTGTAGAAACGTACGAGTTATATTATACTATGGGTACCTATTTATATTTAAAAAAAAAAACTATTTTCACGCAAAGAAGCAGTTACAACTAACAAAATGATGAAAATATAATTATTTTATGCGAAAAAGTATACTCTTGCATTCTTCCTTTTAATATATAGGATGTGAATGACGTCATTATTTCTCCCCTTTTCTTTGATAGTGAACACGGCACATGAGTTCCACTAATATATGGAGTGAAGCAAGGCGGAACCCCTCAAGTTGATTTAAGTGCACTTTTTATGGATAAAAATCAAATGGCAGAACCTTATTGACTGGCCAATATTACTACCTTGTTTTTTAATCTACATCAAAGAATCTCTGTGAAATCACTTCCTACAATTAATATATCTTCGACGAAGACAACACTTTTGAATTGAATTAGAAGTTAGCTGCTTCGTGTCTTTTCTGTGTCCTTAATCAACCCATGGGCCCGGGATTTAATTTGAAATATATAGAGGGGCCTTAAATACTTTTTGAAGTGTTAGCCGTGGTTTTTAACCTGCTTGGTATCTTACTCAAGCTTTAATCAACCCATGTACCTAGAGTTCATTTTGAAGTGTTTGGAAGTATTGTATGAAGCGGTGGCTTGGTTTTTAACTTGCTTGGTGGTCCTGCCATTGCATAAAACAAGTTTTGGGGTTTAGGGACTATTATTTTGTAGGTTAATGACGGGAAATATCCACATTGGCCAAGGTAGATTAAAATACAAGGCCAGACCATCTTGTGGAATAAAATACATAAATTGATGATTTAAAGAAGTAGTTGCTGACGCCACCAATAAAGAAGAATTCGTTGACCAAAACATTGGCATTGAAGTAGTTAGATATATATTAAAAACAAGGAGGGCGCTTTAAATATTCTTATATTTTTAAATGTTTATTCTAATAATAATTACTTAGTAGCATAATGTCTTTTGAAGAGATTATTTTATGAAGCACTATTAATATTAATATTTATTCCACTTTTTGAATTTAAATATAATTTGATTTACCCTTTCAAAAATAATATTGTTGGATCTGAGAGATTATTTTGACCATAATTCTATTTAAGAATCAATCATGATTGATTCTGAGCATGAATTAGGTTCGTGCATATGCTCCTAACTCTTGGATCCTCTCATTTTCACGTTTTCCCAAATGATATAATTTTATGCCCGCATAACATTTTAAAATAGATTGAATTAGTTGGAATATATAGTTTGATTAAGGGGATGAATCAATAACATGAATTTTGGAGGTTACTTATAGTGGAAATTATTGGCTCGCTCAGTATCATTACTCTATGTATTTGATCTCAATGACACGGACAATGAGCTCCACCAATATCTAGAGTAGAACACGGCTCAGTTATTCATCCTCCTCTAGGAGGAAGTATATTTTTATGGTTAAAAATGAAATTGCAAAACTTAATTGACTTATTCCAATATTACTCACTTGTCCCTTAGAAATTAAGAATTCATAGATTAAATAAGATTAATAGTAAAAATCTAGCCATTTTATAGAGATTTTATGTTTATTTTACAAAGATTTGAAAGTCATATAAATTATGTGACGTCACTCCCCCCGCCCCCATTATCCATATACTAAATAAACCAAACTAAGGTATTTCAATCGTCAATTATTCTTTCCCTTTCCCCCCTTTAAATAACTTTTTATGATGACGTTTTAGAGAGATAACTATCTTATACAAAAAAATGTGAAATTTAGTTGACAACAATTTTAATTTAAAAATGTGGATGATAAACACATTCATTAATTAGTTATTAGCAATTCTTCAAAGGTCTTCAATTTAAAATTGTGGTTTTTCCTTAAATAAATCCGGTTCCAATTACTGGATTTGAACAAACTGCACTGATTTATATTTCTTGAATAACACAAGATCTGATGACATTGATTTTAGTAATCTACCATGATCATTCACTTGTAATTCTTGTTCAAATAATCTTCTAAATTTATAATTATGAAAATGAATTGAAAAAATCCTTTTTTTAATATTAAGATTAAGTAAAAATGGCATCAGGAGTTAAATATTTTTTAATTTTATAGAATATTCTCAAATTTTTCGCAATTATTAACGACAAACACGTTCCTCAAATCCAACGAGTAATGACAACCGTACTTCGAAGAAAACTTTTGAGTATATCCGCTAGAATGAAACCACATCCAATCCGCTAGTTGTACAGTCTGATGATAATAAAGTGGGTTTTGTTGTCTCGCAATCTGAACATGTTACATAATTGTCTTTTTGGAGGAAATATTGCAAGATAGACTCAAAGTAACGACATGTTAAATATGACTTTTGACTTCCATAAGAGCATTGTTTCAAATAGATACAGTTGTAACTGAATGAGTCACAACTAATCATTATAAACGCCTGTCTTCTATGTATAGAATGTACAATGTGAGTAAACAAGTCGTGCCGCGCCAATGAGAGCTCCATAGAACCATTATTAATTGCAATCGAAGTTGGGTTATTAAAACAAATTCTTTTGTACATTTATCATCTTTCACACAGACTGTATTATTGGTTGCGATACGTCATCAAACAACGACAATGCACGGTGTTACGTCACCAACACGAAAATAGCCAATATATTTTGTTTTTAGCTGTCAATTCCCTCGGCTCACTTGATACGTCTTGGCTATTTCATAAATTGTTCTTTTTGATAAATAAACTAAGCAATAAGTTATATTAAACTGATGCCGTTTCCAAAAGGACAGGATTACAGTTCCTTGTTGATCCTTTGTCGTATATATATATATATTGATCATTTTGTGAAGAAATTTTGGCTATCACATACAAATGTATAACCGCTAACTACTAGTATGAGCTTGCCCGTTCTATGAGTACATGGGATATGATAATGAAAGTGTGGTGTGATGTTTGTTTCGTAGTGTATCGATGCATGTACCCCATTCAACATAGTAAGATGACGTTGTCTTAAGTAATCAAGAATAAATGTTACCAACGTAATATGTCAAATTAGTTAAAGAATGTCACTATTTGACTTTATTAAACAGATTAAGTTCTCTTTCGTGTTTATTTGAATTGCAAAATTCCCTGAGGAATCAACTGGTTATTGCAATCCATTCTAATTTTTAATAGTAGAGTGTAGAACAAAAAATTATGCTAGGCAGAAAAAACGGAGGAGGAGATTCAAAAGTTTACTTTTGTATAAATAAGATGTTTTTAATACAATATTACTAAGCAATATTATAAAACTGTATCGAATAAAATCTATTTAGTTTTAAAAATGGTGGAAATAATGTGTCTTGTAGGACTTAAAGATAAATTGCAGTGTGTATGATTGACTTATTTGGTAAACTACCAGATGATTACTGCCTTTTCTTTGATTTATTTTTGGAGGAAAGATTGCGTGATACAATAAAGGTAACGACATGAATGGAGGCAAAAAGACAACGGTTTGCAGATCTTCTTTGCACCCATCACTCTATAAAGGAGGTCGCAGATTTTGAAAATTGCTCCATTGAGCCTGTTCATAAGTTCAGGAGCTTAATAAACTATCTTTAAGGTGTGCTTTTAATATTATCTTTCAAATTAAAATACTAGCAGGTCTTTTGATATTTTAAAATCCATTTGATGAAGTTTAAGTAGCAAAAACATCAATTATAAGCCCGCACGATGCCGTCGCCTTCAATTATGATACAATTTATGACAAAAGTGAACACAATCTAATGCTATATATGATAAAAATTGGATGTCTAGACATCCATTCTATCCGTCACAAACATCTCAAATTAGATCAACTATAATCCTTGTAAACAGTATATATATTATGTATGAATTTATATTTCTCAGTCTCTAATAATACGACATTTTAATTGATTTATTTGTTACTTTTAAAAGGTTATTTATTTATATCATGGTGTGTCAACATAAAAACAATCTTGAACAAAAATCAAGCAAAAGAGAAAATATGAATTTCTGTGTGGATCAATTTCAGCTTATTTATGTGAAATTTGCGACACTACCAAATTGATAGAAAGAGTAATTTGTTGATATTAATTGAAGATAATGTGTATAATAATACATATGAAATCCACTTGAGCTTGCTTTGGTGTTGACAGGCCACATTTTACATCTTATAGACGACGTACATATCCTTATAATTTAGCTTTTTTGTATAGTACAAATAAGTGTTATAAATGGTCAGTTTTTTGTTTTTGCTTTATTTTTGTTTTCTACATAATATATAATTTGATAAATTATTCTAATGCATCCTGGTCTGGAGATGTAGAACTAATTATATAGCAGCCTATGTTCCTTATAAGTACTTCAGACACAAATACCGTTTCGTTTGTTGAATTTGTGATTCATATATTACGTATAAATAATTACCTACGCAACACAGTTGAACAGAGGTTATGTTTTTGTACCTGTTTGTGTGTTATTCATCAGGATATATATGGTCACAGTAAAAAAAACCATTAATTTTGAGAGATCAAAGTCAAAGGTCAAGCTAACACATACTGTATAATCGATCGCAACTTTGAAACATATTGAGAAACATTACTCAATGTGATAATTGGCGGAAGTTTCCAGAGTGCTCATTCTATATGGTATCAGGAGTATTTTTTTGTATCGTTATACCTTATAGTTTCAACAATTATTACTCAAAATATCCTCCTTCTACGCCACCCTGACCTCCAGTCCAGGCCTAAAGACCTTGCACACCTTGATAACGTAATCATTGGACATATCAGCCCACTCTTTCTCAACAAAGACCTTCAGAGAATCAACTTTGTAGTGGGGGGCATTACAGGCACTGCTCTCCACAAAGCCCTATATTGCATAGTACAGTGACAAGGTGTTCAGTGATGAGGGGCCACAAGTTTAGAGACCAAAAATCGGTGAGGTATTATTTGCACCAAACTTGAGTTGTTGTAGTCTTATGGCTAGTTTTTGAGTCTTGCTCTCAACAGTAATCCCAGGAACCAGGGCATCACGAACCTATTCATCACCTCCTGGTACTCCTTCGCTCCAATTTGAAAGGCCATAGGTGTCAAGACGCCTTCATGACATTCTTGTTGTCTCCTCCATTTGATGTCTTCCTAGAGAGGCTTTCGTCGCTGTTAATGAACATCCCAAGTCTTATGTATTTAATATGTCCTTTCTGGTTTTTATCTTCTTGTATATTCGTCTATGTATTATAAGTACTGAGTTTTACGTATTATAAATAGTCTCGTCTTTTGTAAATATATTAGAGTATAGTTAGAATACACATGAACATATAAACAGTGTAGTTTCATTCCTCCACGGAATTCTTCTCCTCATTTCTCTCGGTCATCCTGGATCTCTCCTATTATAAATAAGTTTGTGTCTCTCCCTCGTCAAGACGCAACACCAAGCAACCAGGGCTTCACAAACTCTTTCATCACCTCCAAGCACTCCTGACCTCCAATTTCAAAGATAAAAAAGTCGTCAGTAACAATCTTGTTGTGACATCCACTCTGTGTCTTCATGGAGAGGCTCTTTCCGCTGTTAATGAGCCTTCAGACCATACGGAGAAACAACAGAGCAATTCACAATGTATGTAACCTCCTTTACATAGTGATGGGTGTGGAGAAGATGCAATCCCTTGCCTTTTGGCCGTCATTGTCGTTGTTTGCTAACGTATCGCAACCAATAATACAGCAAATGAAAGCTGATAAATTTTAAAGCAATATCTCTTTAATAACCCAATATTGATTGCAAGTAATAATGGATTTATGGAGCTCTAATTGGAGCCGTGCATACACTGTATGTAGACTTCACTAGTGAACGGGGAGTTTGTTTGTAGATCCTTGTTTTTACCACCCTACATACATAAATTAACTGTACCTATATATATGTATATTGTTTCCCCTCTTAATTTCCCAAGATTGATCTCTTTGTCAGATTACATATTTAACTCTTCATTAGTCGGTCTACACACAAGTATGACTTCATATAATAAACTATGTAATACTATAAAGAGAAAACACCTCAACCTCAATTTGATCTAAGTATTTTTTCGTGGGTTGAATATAAAGATGTTTATATTCTTATTTTATATACAAACTCGTCTCATAGCTAGGTACATATGTTGTTCATATCATGTATTATTTTATAGGGTCATCATTTGAAGTCACGTTGAATTGGACAGAATGATGGAAGAAAGAGATATTCAAGTGGCATGGGTTGTCTATTAAAATATATGATGTACTTAAATATATTTTGATTGTAAAGAACAGCAGATGGGCAACGGATTCTTTATAGGAATGAAACAGAATTCGATACTTAACAATGCAAATAAACTACATTTTTTTATATGGGCTGTACGTATGACTAGGATTTTCTTTGGGGGAGAATGTTGGACTTTTTTATTTTTTATAAATACCCAATTTAAGACAAAACACTTTTTTGAAAATTTAGAGTAATTTTTCATAAAAGACAAATGATAAAAAAATTAATAAATACATTTTCAAACATTTGCCTGAATTAAAAGATTGTTTTAGGTAAAAATGAACAAGGAATAATATACTTGAGGGAAATAAGAAAAAAAAAGAAAAGTACTGGCCTCAGCTACAGGTTAAGATAAAGGCATGTCTAGACAATCATCAAGGCTTGGGTTTAGAATAAAACAAAATTTTAAAAAAAATTTTAAAAAAAATTAAATTTTTATAAAAAACTATTAACAAAATAAGAAATCTTTTTTTTAAAAATCAAAAAAAGTTAAAATTTTTAGAAAAAAATTTGAAAAATAAATTTCAAATATTCATAGAAAAAAATTAAAAAGTTTTAATCAGAAAAAAATTTAAAAAAATATTGAAACTTAATATTTTTTTTCAAAAATTTCAAATACAAATTTTTTTGGAAAAATCAGCTAATCAGAATCATAAATTTATTGGAAAAAAATGGAAAAATTAAATTTTTATAAAAAAATCTATTCACATAATAAAAAAAAATTTTCCCAAAAAAATTTCAAAATTCCAATACATAATCATTGAAAATTAAATTTTTTAGAAAAAAATTTATAAAGTATATAGCTTATCAGAAAAATAAATTTATTGGAAAAAATTCAATAATTACATTTTTGGAAAAAAATTATTTATATTAATTTTGTAAAAGCAAAAATATAGCTTAACCAGAAAAATAATTTATAAATGGCCTGGAAAAAAATTCAAATCCATTAAGTCATTTTTGTAAAAAATTAGTTTATAATTGCCGATGGTGACAGAATTTTGACAGCAATGCAGATAAAAAAATTTTGTAGCATATATAAATATTTAAGTAAAAAAAAAACTATTTATATTAAATTTTGTTTCAAAAAATTATTTATATTATAATTTTTGAAAAATATAAAATTTGACGTTATATTAACAAACTTTTGTAATTTTGAAGGACTCTCAATTTTTATATTATTCTAGGTTTTAGTTTTTTATCCGTAATTAATAACGTATAATAATATAAATTTTTAACTAAAGTTCTTCATTAGTGACCCACAGTATTTATTCAGAATATTAAAACGATGATTTTTTAGAAACGTTGTTTAAACCGAGGCCATTTTTAGATTATTTTAATACGAGGCATATAGTAGGTGACCACCATAGTTGACACCATCCCAAGCAGAGTAATCCGCTGTTCCCACATAATTTTTCAGGAGCTGAAGAGAAAAGTAGTAAAAGTACATGGTTCCTCCCCCCCAGGAGGGGGTGCCGGGGCGTCCTAGATAAGGTACAGGATTGGTCACGTTTGCGAGAGTCCTTCATTTTAATAGCCATCGGATTTTTTCATTTATATGGTTTTCATTTAAATAACTTTTTATTGAGAGTTTTTAGAGAGATACAAAAATATTATTAAACAAAAATACAAAATTTAGTTGACAAGATACTTTATCTCATAGTTGTGGATGATTAGTTCATCACATAATTATTAATTGGCAACTTTGAAAAGGTCTTAGTAGTGTTATTTTTTCGAGAATAAATCCGATTCCAATTACCTGATACGAATAAGTTGCATTAATTTAGTATTCATATACAAAATCAGATCTGATGACACGAATTTTAGCTCTCTAGTATCAGTATCCGTGGAATTATTCACATAAATAGAATTTAGCAAATGTTTAATTATGAAAATGAGTTGGAAATAATCGTATTTTTTATTTATATATATATTAGAAATTGAAGCAATTAACGGATTTTAATAAATCCCACGAACAAAAACTCGGAAGCTCAATTGAAGTTAGTCGAAATTTGTATAGAATTTCTCTCAAACCATTTGACAATATTTATTTTCACGGCAATCGCACGTCCCTTACTACTCCAACGCATTATAGCGACTGACTGTATTATTAAGAAAACTTTATAATCTACGTGATTCGATGATATTTCTTGTTCAATTTTTTTTGTAAATTTCTAATTATGAAAGTGAATTGAAAAAATCGTTTTTACATATAACAAATAAAAGCAATTAACTGATTTTCCTAAATTGCACCAAGGAAAACTCAAGGGCACGTTCCTTCCTGCTCCAACATATGATATCCACGGACTTTTTTGCCAAGAAAACTTTAGAATCTTGTCTTTAAAGTTAAACCACACCCACTTAGTTATTACTTCTACTGCCTGATTGCCAAGAATGATAAAAAAGGTTTTTTTGTTGCAACATCTGTATTTTGTTGATGAAAAGAAAGGACCTATGATATTTTTCTTTAATGAAGTTCTTCACTACCCCAATGGGGTGATATCACCTGACGTTCTGTTTAAAATAAATTTATATTTTTTAGAGTCTCATCTCTGGAATAAAACCACCCGCTACAATTTCAACAGACTGGTTGCCACAATTAATAAAAATGAAAGTTATACTGCTGCACTCTGTATAAGAATGATATGCAAGTTGCACCCTGTACTAAGCAATTTTTGTGTATTGGTTAATGCTTACTACTAAGTCCATAATGCATTTAGGTATATAGTCAATTAGGCTATAGTGGCATTGAAAGTCATTTAAAACGCAAAAAACGTGAGAAAATCGTTGACAAAAGATTTTGTTGTTATTTCTCGTTGTGGTTACTAGTGAATGATGATTGAGATGTAATACTTATATTTTCCTTACCTATTGTGTAGAACATAAATGCATGCCAACAATTTGAAATGACCTTTTATGGAGTCCAAGATCTTTTGACTAGGGAGGGGTGCATCAATATTGATTAATTTAACTGATTAGGCATTTTGTTCAAGTGGATAATACATTTTTATGAAAAAAATTAAAAATTAAATAAATAGTAAAATTTCTGGGAAAAAAATTCTAAAATTAAATTTAAAATATTATATTTTTTAGAAAAAATTTCAAAATCCACAGCTATTAACAAAAAAAAATTTCAAATACTAACTCTTTAGACAATTATTTTGAAAAATTCACTGCAAATCATAAAAAAATTAAATTTCAAATATTAATTTTTTTTTCCAAAAATTCACTGCTAATCCCAAAAAATATTATTTTTTCGAAATTTTTTTCTAAAGTCCAATTCTATTCATAAAATATAAATTATTTTAGATTCTTTTTTTCAAAATCTACAGGAATTTACAAAAAAAATTCAAAATTAAATTTTATAATTACATTTTTTGAAAAAAAATTTCAAAAAATCACATCTATTCATAAAAAATAAATTTTTATGGATTCTGTTTTTCAAAATCTACTGTAATTCACAAAAACAATATTTTTTTTCCAACAAAAAATTCAAAATTAAATTTTTAGAAAAAAATTTCAAATTTTAAATTTTTTTGTAGAAAATTTCAAAAATCCATAGCCATTCATAAAAAATAAAATTTTTAGGAATTTTTTTTCAAAAATACATAGTTATTTACAAAAAATCAAATTTTTCGGAATAAAATTTTACATTTTCATTTAAAAATCACAGCCCTCCAACCCACCCCCAGCGGATGCCCCTCATGATGTATTGAAGAGTATTTAAACATGCGGTTATGTTGACGCGAATATCGAAGTTTAGAAATCTATAGATGCAAATGTAACTACTCCATCAATGCAGTGCCGTTTTAAAGGGTCAACTATTGGAGGAACTTATCCTATGCCCAGAAATTGAACGCAACAAACCCCATGGTCTTTCCTATAGAAGGAAATATACTTTATTTATATGGACTTCAAAGGATAATTCCTAGGTTAGATGAAGTAATTGTAGTACTTTAAAGTTTACTGATACTTAATCCATGCGGCTCTATCTGACCAATTAAAGGAACATTAAAAAAAAAATGGAGTCTCCATAACATTTTTCAAGTCTTAAATATTTTATAATCCATTGTTTTAGAAATATATCCACGAACTAAAGAACAGATTGTTATAAGATTTTAAGGGGGGGTCTTTAGGTTCTTTTTACTAACTGATAATGAGATGAATAATAACTATTAAAAAGCGCCCTCTATGCTCAAATCCCATGACTTTTCTCCCCACGTGCTACTTTCCAATATTCTGGAAGTAATTTTTTTACGGACATTAACGCAAAGGTGGCTTTTATCGGGCCAAAAAACAAGGTGATCAATCATTTTCTCATTGAATGTGACATTCTCTGTCCAATATATAAAGCCATCTGGGAAGTGTTGTGTTCAAGGATATTATATCTGAAACTCAGAGAACATAGGTTTAACTTGACAGGCATGGGGATTGGGGGTCAAAACAAGACCAAAACTTTGAGAGATTGAAACAAAGAGGAAAAAAAATAAATCAAAAAAATATTTTTTTAATCTAATAGCTTTGCTTTTAGTTTTGATAATGATATCTGGGACTGTCAACTGTCTAGGGTTGATATTAAGATCAACCTCGATAACTACGTATGTATAATGTATAGAGTTGTAAATCCTAATCATTTTCGCTCTGTAAAAATAAAGAAACCGAAAATTAACCAACAATTTGAAGAATATTTAGGAGGAGAGATGATTTAACTGACATGACGTTTCATTAAATTAGCTGCGAATAGCATTGAGATGAAGTAAATATATATATATAATAGAAAACCCACTCTGTATCCAGCAAGGAGATAGGCAGAAATTACTCCCTGGTCAATCCTCAATTCTACTACTGTTAGTCCAAGGAGGACTTGAAACTCCTGAATTAATCAACAATGATACTCCCCATCATTTATGAGCAAACACACACACACATGTTATGTCAGCTAAGTTGTTCACCTCCAAAACATTCTTCAAATTGTCAGGGTTACCATATTGATTTTTGGTATTTTTTTTAACACGCCCAAAATGGCCAAAACCTCATATGTCTTGCATTCTATGTGAGCACACTAACATGAGATTACACTTTATAATTATATGTTCTCTCCTCAAGAATGAGGGGATAATGATGTTAGCTTTATAAAGACAAAACACGGTTCAAGATGCCAACAACTACAAAAAGAGGAAGGAAATAAAATCAAGTCCTACAGCGTATATATTAGGTATATGGTCAGGGACTACTTCCTGTTGATCCTCCATTCTGTTCAAAGTCCAACAAGGAAGTGATAACTCTCCAACTAATCCTCATTGTAACTCTTAGTCGTTTAAGAGCACAAACACTCCTGGTTACACTTTATAATTATATGTTCTCTCCTCAAGAATGAAGGAGTAAATTTAACAGCTTTAGAGAGGAAAAACACGGTTCAAGTTGCCAAAAAACAACGAAAAGCACGCCTGAAAAGAAACAAACGCAAGTACCACTCTGTATAAAGTATGGACATATGACAGAATTACAACGATGACGATCTTCAATTCTGCTCTGAGTACAAGAATTTAAACTTTTACCTCCCAGTCAATCTTTACTGTTACTCTCCATAATCTATGATCCTGTATGTTCAATGAAAGGAAACCGAAAATTAAAGGGAGTCACCCTGACAATTGGAAGAATGTTTTGTAGGAAAACAGATCAACTGTCATGAAGTTTGATTTGATTATCTGCAAATAGCTCTGACATGAAAAAAGTAAGGCCAAATCCCACTCTAGCAATGAAAGCTAGATAAAGGAAATCTAGCAATTAGTAATATACGAAGAAATTATTCTGATGTCGTTTCTCAATTCTGCTACAAGTACAACAAGGATCCACAACAAATCCTCATATTTACACCTCGTCATTCATGACCACATGTACAACCAATTACTATTTACTTAGACGTTCCCTTCTTAATAACTACATTACAATGATAACAGTTTTAGAAAATACAAAAACCTGTTCCGATTGCATCTGCAACAAAACTTGGCCGCTCAAAAATGCTTATAATTTACAACCTCAACAAAGAACATAAACATTGATAAACATCTTTGTAAATACCTTGATATGAAAAATATGGATTTTTACAAGAAAAAACAAAATGGATAAACAATGGTTAGTTAGTTATACTGCTGCTGTGTAATGGATCGGGTGGGTGGGTGGTTGGTTGCTGAGGGAATGAGTCTCTTTTGAATGAAACAATAATAATAATGTTTTATGACTTGATTGGTCTGTTTATTACCCATGGCCTTTAAATTCCTTTCTATAATATTAGTGTATTCCACCTCGTATTGAACTTTATACACATTTTGCTCAAATCAATATCTCCCAATGTTTTTTAAAGAAGCTTACTTTTTTTTCATTTGTAGGTATTTAAAATATTACGTATTTAACCACCGTTGCTTAGTATATTATGTCAAGACAGGGATAAACTTCATAGAAGAAAAATACGAGAAGTCCTCTCTGTTCACCAACTCTATACCTGAAAATACATAATTTACATTTTGTTAATAATTACCTCCGCCAATGAAGTTGAACGAAAGTTATGTTTTTGCTATGTTTGTCTGTCTGTTGTCCATAGGATTACGGCAAAAGTTACGGATCGATTTGTGTCTCACTTGATGTAAAGATTATAACTTGTCAAAGGAAACGGCCATTAAATTTTGAGATACAAAATGGGGGAAAAATGAATTTTCGAACATAACTTTGGAACAAGTTGAGATCCATAACTCAATTTGATTGTAGGCAGAGGTTTTGCTCTAAACCGAGTGCATATTTTAGTTATTTATTATATCAAGTATCTACGAAGTTATAAAACACACTCAAAAGTGTCTTATAATAAAAAGGGGTCTTGGTTCTTGAAATTTTTTGAAAAAAAAAAATGGGAGAAATAAAATTTGAAAAAAAAATTACAAATATTAAAGTTTTTTGAAAAAACTTTCAACATTCCACAGTTATTTTGATAAAAAAAAAAATTAGATTACATTAATTAATTAATATTATTGAATATTATTTGATACAAAGATGGTCCATATAAAATGCAACAAAACGACAAAAATTCATAATCTACAATATCTTTGGAATAACTTGCGGTACAGAGCTCAAATTGGTATCATTATGTAGGCTTATAAAAATGCATCATATAACTAAAAATTCAAGGTCAAACTTATTGGTCAGCGTCACACAAAAGGTCCAAACGCTTTATCAACCATCCCTTTTGAACAAATTGGGATAATCAGTTGAAATCATCTCTTTGTGGTACACCAAACGCATAATATAACATATACTAAAGTATGTATGTGATAGATATTGAATTCAACATCCCACATACTTGACTTTAATATAGGCAAGAAATGATATTTCTTGAAGTAAAAATGACTATAAGTGGTGCTTTACGCCCTATGAAGTGCCAATTATAATTAATTATCTAACTTAGAGATTCTCTACCTTTTTCTAGTGATGCACCGCTTGTGAAATATTTATTTAACCTAAGTACCCCCTTACCAGCAAAAAGTATTTTTATCTTCAGTAACGGGGGCTTGGGGTTTGGACTTTTTTTTTTTTTATAAAAGAAAATCCAAAAAATGTCATAAATCCATAGTTATTCTCAAAAAAATTAATTTTTTTCCTACAAAATTCAAACATTCATATCGTTTCTCCGAAATATAGGATTTTTTCCCGTTATCCAAAAAAATTACCTATATATATTGAATGTGTGAAAAAATTCAATGGGAAAATTGGTAAAATTTTTTTTATTTCAAGTTTTCTTTTTTAGAAAAGGAAAGGTCATTTTTTAAAATTCATTCTTAGTCCAACAGAGTTTTTAGTCTCTTTTAAATAATTAATCCCCCCTCCCACCTCCAACAAATAAAAAGAAAATATCAGCTCCAAACAATCCTTCGGTTTCTGAAATCCTTTGTCTAGACCCCACTTAATATTACCTATATTCTTTCCTGATAAGAGAACAAGTTAAGTTATTAAAACATTTTTATCATAATCTTCTTAACTTCTTTGATGTGTACACACATATATTTGTAAAGAAAAAGATCCAAAGTGGTTCTCAAGGCCCGACTTTTAAAGATAAGTTGATAATAATTAATTAATCCGTCATTTTGAAGCGTCTGTTTAACTCATTTTTGTATGCGAATATATTTATCCAATTACGTTATCATAAAATGAACGGTTCACCTTCTTTTGACACTATCTCCTCATCTTCTTGAAACTCTACCTTTCTTTTAGTAGTTTTTTTTCTTCTTCTTCCCAAGATTTCATCACACTCAACCGTAGTATTATTATTAACATTGTCTATTTTGAAGAAAACACTGGAAACAAAATGTTTATTTAAAAAAAAATAAACATTGTCTATGTAAAAGTAATTTCTCACGACTTTGAGGCGGTAACCGTCATTTTCCTCTCCTAGCCTACCTATTCAACCTATGTGCTAGCTATACGTGACTGTTTATGTATGTCGTAATGAATAAGAAAGGGGCGGAGGAGTTGAGAGGGGTTAGCTTAGCTTCAAGGGTTTTCTTGACCTCTTTCATCAATCATGACTTCTACAATAACAAAATCCTTCACGTTTGTTTTGATATCATAAGTGAGGTGCATATTACTTTATATAGGCGTAAGTACTCTTAGGAAAAGGTCAAATGATGAAGGTCGCCAATGAGTAATAACCAGATGAATCAAAATATGTGGGAGGCACAAGAGGGATTTTTAGCATAAAAGCTCACTCATGGATGTCACTCTGTGTCACTTAAAGATTATTTTGACAATTGTGTATCTCATCCAAAGATTAAATAAGGAAAATTAAATTAGTAGAGGGTGTTAAGAGGAAAAGGGCTTTAAAATTTTTTTAAAGTATCACTATGGCCACATTTTTCCGCGGATTTACATGTAAATTGGCTTGAATTGCTCATTTAAATGTTGAAATGTATCTCTCTCCCCCAACATCAATAACAGCCTGGATCCGGATACAGAAGGAGGATCAGGCGTGGACGAAGTAGTTCCTTGCCATATTGGAGATTGTTTCCTTGATGGAGGCAATCAGAGAGTCATTTATGGCATGAAGTGGTCGATTTTGTTATATTGAACGTAGTCTCTGATAAAATGATCCATCGACTTAAGATCAAAGCTAACTTAGCCACTTGAGTGACCTGTATGAGGCATGATCAAGGTTCTAAGTCCTTTGTACGGTCCAAATTGGGACGTTAGTCATATTTGAGACCTCCCAGTTTGAAATCCCTATGTTGTAATACACAAAAATCATCAAAAAATCGAAGTAACACAAAGGGAGAAAATATGCCCACCAAAACTTTCAAATCCATTTTTCGTTAATAAAATATCTTTAATCAATTTGACAATACAAATCTTATTTTTTCCCCTCAGACTTTGTGGTCTTTTTTGTAATTAAAGTTTATAAAACACAGTTTTCAGGATATGATTTATATAATGAATTTATGAAAAAGAAATTACATCAGCGCCCTCTGATGGTAAATCAAGAAAGTACTCATAACATGGTACACGTCTTGTTCGTTATTAGTAAAATAATAATCTTACAATTTAGGAGTTTAGAGAATAAAGAATGTCCTATGAAATAATAATAAAAAAGAAAAATTATGAATAACAAATGGGAAAAAAATTCGCAGTTGGCAGGGTTCGAACCTGCGTGGGGAGACCCCATTAGATTTCAAGTCTAACGCCTTAACCGCTCGGCCACAACTGCTAGGGGATCTTGTCTAGGTTTAAAAATGTACTATAAAATAACTAAATTTAATGGCTAGAGAGTTTTTCAAAAGTATTTGCATAATATATTACTATTTAAAAAAGAATTGTTTATTGCACCCTTGTCATTTGCACATTTTATTTACATAATTATTAGTGTTGGGGGTTGGCATTATTTTTAACGGACTGAACTAATTTGATCCTTTAAATAAGTTATCAAAGAAAAAAAATGGTCTAGAACGATCTTATTTAAAATTCCATCCAGACCGATTCAATAGATGAATCGTTGATGACATCAGTTGTGTTTCAAAATTGTGAATCTCGACCACCAATAACGTCATATGAGCTTTAATATTTTGCATAAATCATATTTGTACAACTTATAAATAAGGAGTGAGGAGTAAATCGGTCCAAAAAAATAGGTCCAATATTTAAAAACGATTAAATTATAGACTTTGTACAAATCATGTTCTTCGTATTTATAGGGTCATGGACAAAACGTCAAATAGACAAAATGTCGACCGACAGAACGTTGATAGTAGAATATAAAATAAGGTGTTCCTACAAATGGTGTTGCAATATATCCCATTCAGACATTTCCAGCCTGAACCGTACCCTCCTCATCACCATTCTTATATAAACTATCAGTAAGGGGCCCTCCTATCCCCCTTATACAGTATGGCACTTAAACTTGATGGTATTAAACCCACCACCACTATTTAAGCAACTAAGAGCCCCTCAAAACTCCTATTGCCCCCAAATGTTGGGGCTGTCTTTGGGATTTTTTGGGATTAAACCCACCAACACTATTTAACCTTGCTAGGATTGAATAATATAAAACTTGAAAGAGGTGTTGTTGAGCAGCTGAAATAACATACTTAGTAACTCCGTCATTGGGGCTGTTGTAGACCAATAAGGACCTGTCTTAGGACTGACACATTTTATTAGGACTGTAACAATAGGACTGCAGTCTTTCTAGACCGATACAAGCACTACTTATAAAGCAATGAAAGCCGGGTTTGGAGGACCGAGATATTTATTAGAATATAATCATTTACAATGTAGTCTTTCATATGGTTGCTTACTCCATATTTGGTACATCCTTGAATGGTGACCTATTCGAAATATTAACTCTATGTACTGATTTTTTTAAAAGGGAATTTAATGGGTTGATATTTAAAGGTTTCAGCTTGAGACCCCGGCTTCGTTTAAGGAATTATTGTATTTCACATTTAATGAAATAAAGGCTGTCATAAATAAACATCAAGGTCGAAGTCACATATGAGTTTATCTGGTCCTTTTCGTCATCAAGCATTGATATTAAGACGAAAAATGAGAGTCATTCGTTCTAGTTAGGTGATTAAAGAGAATTTCTCTACAAGTTTTAGTTGGGGGCTCTGAGGCTATCATTCACCGGGGCCTGAATGTATTTGCAAGTGGGGGACCAAGTAATTGATACGTCATCACGGGACCCTGCATGATTTTTTTATTTTTTGAGTGAGGCAAAACCGTTTGACGTTTATAACAATTTCGAGAGAATGTAATTATTATTTTTTTATAATAGTAAATAATTTTTCGATTAAATAACGATTGCAAAAGAGGAGAATTTTTATTCAATAAAAAGTTAAGATTCATGTCCATACCATGTCCGTTAAAAATCCTCATTGGTGATTCAAGTAATTAATTATCGAGATTTGGAAAAACGAAATTTTTTTTTCAGAAAAATTCATTTTTTGGTGGTCAAACTTCAAAGAGTGTTCCAAAAGACATTATCAACTATGATTCAATTTGGTCGGAAGAAAGATGTTTTAAAGAGAGTTTCCTTCCATCCCTTTCATATCTAATTAACTTCAAATCCTTTATTTCTTTTATTAGTGAATATGAAGAAAGCACCTTATATTAAAATTCATCGAAAGAAGACCTTTTTGAAGGACCATCCATGATATAGTCATTATATTGTTAGTCTCTTGATAAAACTATTTTTATTTAGAGATTAAACTTCATTTAATAAAATAAAATTATTCATTGAAACACAACCGTAATGGCTATAATAGAGATGTTGTGTGATTTTAAAAGTAAATAGTTTATACAGATGTTAAGTAATCCATACAGTTGACGTGATCTTAAACCACACTGGCATCATCAAGCAATATATATACTATGATCCAAATGAACATATCGTGAGAGAAAAAGTTTTTCGTAGTCAATTGAATTTTTCACAAAAATTGAAAGTGTGGTCGTTATTTTGTTTAAAACAGAATGAAACCGAAAATAATTAACGAATGTGCTCCTGACCGTAGGGAAAAATTTTGAACCAGAGATGTTACTCATATACTTATAATATCCATAGATTTTCCACAAAATATCTTAAGAATCAACATTAAAATCCCATGAATATAATAATCATATTTGGCACTCAGCCTTAATCAGTTATATTTCATATCCCATTTCACCTTTAATAATCTCTGCTGATAAGTGTATAAAATCATTTTTTGAATTTTTTTTTAAAGTCCATCTTTGATGAACATTCCCCATCTCAAGTTTTGTTATTAGGGCTCTAAGAAAGCTTCGAACATGTTCCAATGTTCTTTCTAACATATTGTGTAGCCAAAGTTAAAATGAAACAAATCACAAACATGACTAAATTAGTGATAAACTTTTAATACTTTAGATCAAGTGTATCAAACTTATTTTGGTGTGGGATTTGAATGCAGCTTCATTTGATCTTAAGGGGACCTTACACCCTGTAAAATCATTGTAAATTTAGATGAAATTACGAATAGGTTTACTTTTTTCTTTGCATTAATTATTAACTTTAGTTATTAGTCAAAATAAGAATAAATAGATTATGAAAATCTTAAATATACTCAAGAATTTTCCTTTTATTTAGTCCTTAATGAAGAATCTAAGAACTCAAAAAAAGTACGATTACAATTTTAACAACACTTGTTCTTTGCCCTGTATGTTTGACACACTTGCTTTATATAAACAAAGTTTGGGGGTATAATGAATATAATCAAACTAAAGTAATCTATTATTGTTACATGTATAAAATTTTGGTTCAAATCATCCCTAACGTAATGTTAGATATTGGGATAAATCCCAAGGTCTGCAGGATTATACATATATATTTTTTTCGGGAAAGGGGGGCTTGTTTTTGTAATTTTCTATAAAAAAAATCCAAAATTAAAAAAAAATTTGGAAATAAAATTCAAATATCAAATTTTTGGAAGTTTTTTGTCAAAATTAATAGCTATTCTAAAAAAAATTAAATTTTTTGGAAAAAAATTCAAAAATGAAATTTAAAATGTTAATTTTTTCATCCTGACCAGAAAAAAACTATAATTAAGAAGCAAAAATTATTTTATTTGCAAGAGAGGGGGCTACAGACACTCCAACCCCCCTTCTTTGTGTATGCCCCTTCAGGGATTGTCATCATTGGTGTAAACGCCTCAAAGCCTGTTCGTAATACACGAAAATTCATCTCTTTTCCAACGGTCTTTACAAAATAGTTATGTGTATGTACCTTAATGAAGATCCCTAAACAATAAAAAGTAACACGGTCAGTTATGATACTTTTGACTCACTCCTTTTCCCAAAAAAAATAATATATATATATTTATATAATTGATGCTCACACAGAACATAAGAGTTTCTTTCCCCATCCCTCATCTAATTGTCTTTTAAAAGAGAGTTAAAGAAGTAACAATTAAGTGTAATTTTGTATTTAGGTTCCTTCTATGGTTTGAATATCATTCACATATACCTACCTACCTATGTCGGTATTTGCTATTCTCATATATTTCATGAGAATTCCCACAATACATATTTGAATGTTCATCCTATATTTATGGCTAAGAAAAAAAAAAATTCAAACCATGTTGTATGTACATTAGTGTTGGGCTGCACAATGGAAATCCCGGACCGGTCTCAAAGCGTATTAATTGTAAGTAACTAATTTATTAGATTTTTTTTAAATAAAACAAAGCGTTAAAACGCTAACACAAAAACAGCCTACTTATTCTGTTGTTTGCTGTCGATTCCCTTATCTAATTTGATATGCCAATGGTATTTTTAATTTATTCTTTTAAATCAATCAACGAAGTAATAAAGTATATAATAATTATGCTCTGTTTCCAAAAAGACAGGTATACAATATCTTTTTGATCCCTCGTCGTTTATACAATATATATATATTGACCATTTTATAATTTATATGATTAAATTTTTGGCTGTTCTATAGAAATAAAAACGTATCGCTCCGCTTTTAATAAAATATTACGAAGGAATATTATATACGGAATCCAATAAAATACTATGTAGGATTTAAATATTGATAGGACTAATGATAGTCTAAGAGTTCTTACGAGATAAATAACAATTGATGGGATTGCCTTATTTAGTCAACTAATGGATGATTTCGGGCCTATTTTCTGTTTCTTTTTGGAGGAAAGGTTGGGTGGTACAATCAAGGCAACGACGTGAAAAGAACAAAAATTTGCAATTTTAACTTATTTTAAGGACATTTTGGTCCATGCTTTAAATTTTGACCCACAGCTTCAAACTTTGGTCTAGACCAAAATATAGGTCCAAATCGCTTAAGACAAAACCCCTTATAACCAAACTAAAACAAAAACTCGGACTTGGATTAGTTTTGTTGAAACTAATCCACGCTATTTGTACAGTTGTAAAAAATATGACAATGCCCGGGTGTGATACTTTTTGTAGTGGCAATCTGATCAGCGTTTTTACTGTTATAATGATTACTTTAATTTTGAAGATATTACATCTAAGTATAAAGTAGTCACTAGTGAGTGAAAGACGGAGAGTAACACTGAGGATTTGTTGGGGAGTTATACGTTTACGTGTTTGTTGGACTCAATATCGGGATAGTTCCTCATTATATCATTGCTAGATACAGAGTGGGGTTTATCCTTATTTCCTTCGTTTCATAGCTACTCACAGAAACATCGTGACAGCTAAGCTTGTCCCCTTCCAACTATTCTCAAAATTGGTAGGATTAATATGTTGATTTATGGTTTTTTATTTTTTTTAGAATATTGTATCGTCCTATTTTTTACCACTATACAGCGTGGGGAACCAAATTGGTGAAAAAATCCCTAATAATTTTGACATTCTAATAAGGCATAAAAGTTAGATTTTAACAATTATTTGCAATAGGTTAACGGTAAATACAAAGTGTATTTCTCGAAATGTCGTCCCCTGCTGCTAACATTGCCTCTAATCGACCCCGGAACATATTGGCCCACCCACTTTAACTGTAGCTTTATGGTCTGCCACATTCTTCTCAACTTCACCCCACACAGCATAGTCGAGAGACGAAAGGTCGGGTGATGAAGGAGGCTACATTTCCCATTTTCAGAAACCTGCCAAGTTTTTATTACACTCATTTTGGGTCAAGAAGCTTCTGTGTGACATAGCTAACCATCCCAAGATCCGTTACAGTTGATCAGATCATTTGGGAGGGAGGGTGGTTGGAGCAGATTTGAGGTCATTAAGAGTCCAAAAAAAACACATCCTTTCCCCTCTTTCTGATCTCTCTTCCCTGTTTTCTTCTACCTCTTTATCTTTCTACATCCCTCTCTCTATCTCTTTTTTTCTACCTTCATTCTTAGTTTCTACCTTCATTCTTAGTTTCTACCTTCATTCTTAGTTTCTACCTTCATTCTTAGTTTCTATTCCCCTCCATTCAGCTCAGCCACCCGTGTATCCTCTGCTATAATATATGTATATATATATATATTAAGCCTATTTATATCCGTAATTATATAACGGTGCTGATTAGATGAAAGCAAGCAACGCCCAAGTCACCACCACCAAGACTCCTGTTAAAGTCCCTTCACCCTTCTTCACAGTATCCATACGCATCCTAGAGCGGGGAATGATTTATGGTTGATTGTTTTGTGTCCAATAGATCTGGCACACACTGCATCTTGACCTGAATCTTGAATTGAGATGTAGATAGAAAAGCATTCGAGGGATCACAATTGTTACGTTTGAACTAGTTAACACGCTGATACCCTAAAAAAAAAAACGTATAAAGAAAAACTATGGAGATACAGAAATCAAAGTGATGTTTCCGTTGTGATTACCACACTGTAACATGGAATGTTTATATACCGGCCCAACAGTTATTTTTTACTCATCTCAATTATGCAAATTTTGAGAGGTTAAGAGTCCTTTTTTTTACAATGTTCATATCAGCAATGTTGTATAACATATAGTTACCTATCAGTTGCTCAGAAACATGTAGTTATAGTTGTCACCCTGAGCACACAGTACAAGAAGTGGATTGATGGTATGTGGGAGCAGACTGAGGCCTCGAGGAAAACGATTTACAATGTATCCATGCAGTTGAAGGTTAGGAAGTACTTCAGACACTCTTTAGGAGCAGGCAAGAAACCTCCATGTCTGTCAACTGCCTGAAGCCGAATTCCTCAATTGCTGACATAGTCAGGAAGATGAACAAGACCCCATCAGGGGTGTCCAGGGCTCTAAGCAAAGCAGGAGGAAAGTCTCTGCAGCGTATTTCGCGCCTCTGGGTACAAAAGAGCAATGAAAAGTATTTTGTGATGAGAAAACCTTTACAGTAAACACTGTATTTAACAGGCACAGTGAACGAGTAGTGGCATTTGGGGATGATGCAGAGGAGCACTGTTAAGTTTCATCCACCAAACACCTTGATTCAGTGATTATGTTAGGCCTGGCTGCATTCAGCAGGAAGACCATGTATCCCTATGTGGTTCCTTTTAGGATACAAGCTGAAGGCTGATGAGTACGTCAAAAGTATGGAGACCAAGGCTTTCCCATAAACCTATCCATCGTTAGCAATTCTCCTTAGGTGTTCCATCATGATGGAGAACCTGCACAGACGACAAAGAAACCCCAAGAGTGTCTCAAGCATAACATGCCCTTCTGGCTGCCGCAGTGTTCAGACCTCAACCCCCTAGACTATTCCATATAGACGTATGTGTAGTCTAAATTTACTAGTGATGACGCCATGACAGCAACCGTGCCGTGAAGACCTCCTTCAACAAGGCCTCCATGTGACCCAAGTACATTCAGAGGGTGGGTCTGCAGCAGATTCTGCCACCACCTGGAAATCACTATTAACTCTGAGTTTGGATACATTGACTAAACATATTCTTTGGGTTTCAATGGATAATTAACAAATTTCTTTCCTAATTCACCCAGGATTCTGCCATGGACTTCAAAACTTTATGTGTTAAAATGGGTAAATAATAACAGTTGGCTTGGTAGCTAATGAAATGTTCCGTCACTGGTTCGTGGTTCACATCCTCTACATAAAAGAAATCACTTAAATAAGAATGGTGTTGTTGTTGCATTGATGTTATGCGGGTATGAGCGGATGAACAGAGATATTTCAACCCTGATTGAGCCACGACCTGAGAAGAAAAACAAGGGAAACAAACAAAGTTGTACGAATGGAAGATTTCCATAGTTTCAATGAATAGAAATGATTAAGTTGATAAATGATCATGAACTTTGTTTAACAATGATATCCTTGATGAAAAATAAATAATATGTACTTTGTTAAATGTTTACGGGTCTATTTATCATGGGGGTTATTTGTTTAAGAAAGAATTGATCCACAATGGCTAGTTTGCTGTATAGCTCAGTAGGAGTCAATTGATGATCATATAGGTAAACACATTTAAAAACTTTACAAATAGTGTGTTGAAAATCTAAGATTGTTTAGAGTAAATGTCAATGAAGATGTTAGTAAAGTAGGTGTAGACATGGAATTATCAATACATGGGAGTATATGGACAACATCTCTCCCTCCCCTTTTCTTTCCCGCTGAAGTCAAAGATCCATCTTTTTATTATGTTACGTACAAGTTGCCTCTTCTACAAACAAATTGTGCAAGTGCCAATTTCTTCGTCTTAAAATGCTTAATTTAATTACATATTGAGATTCAAATTAGCTAATACACATTTCCTTTTGGTCTAATACAATTACATGGCAATTTATGTATTTACTGAGAAAGGATTACCCAGCGTTGCTCAGGCCAAGGAGGGAGCGGGAAATCACATTGACAATGGTCAATATTATTCCTTCTTAATACCCCTTTGGTGTGGGCGAGCATTATCATATATTTATTATTATGATATAAAAAAAAAAATGTTTTATAAACTTCAAATATACATGAAAATTTTGTTTGCAAGTACATTTTTGAACTGTGTCAAAAAATTACCTCATCGAAATTTACGAAGTAAATTAGAAAAAACTTTTTTGCACAAATCTTTCAAAAAAATTAGTCAATAACATTGATTCGAATTGTAAAGAGGAACACAGATCTACCAAGAGGTTTTTCGTACTTGTAAAAACAAAGAGAGTTATGGAAATAATGTTATCGACAAAATAAACCTCGATAACTCGTGCTTTTTTGCCAATATTGTTCTTTCTTTGGAGAAAAAAAAAAAAATCCATAATATCCATGTTAAGTCGTGAGTTTTTGTTTAAGGCTTAAAATTTTATTTTTTTATAAAAAACCATAGTTAAGATTCAAATTTGTCATCAAAAAAATATGTGGAAGACGAATTTTTGGAGAAATTTTAAGTTTGACATTTTATAAATATGTCTTGTAGTTATTCCAAATAGTTTTATGGTAAAAGCATAAACGATGGGGGAAAATATCTACATATTTTAGCCAAGCCAAATGATACTCGAGCAAGTAATTTGTTTTTAACATAGGAATTAATATGTTGATTAATTTTTTTTAAAGTTGCCAAAATTAACATCTATTAAAAAAAATGAAAAATTTCTATTGTATGAAAAAAAAAGTTATCAAATAAAAAAGTTTTCAAATTTTAAAAAGTGCCTAATTTTTATTGAATCGTTTACTAAAGGATTAATGTCTATTTTTTTCCACTACTCACTTCATCCAGAAGTACCATTCTATATTAGAAAGTTGAGAAATACAAATTTGGGAACTTCTCACGAAAGTATTGATGCTCAAGATAATGTGTCAATTATAGAGAGGGGCAATAGGGTTACTTTAACTTAAAAAATAGGAGCTTCACTCAAAATTATTCTCAATGAAAAATTTAGGTTAAAAAAAATTCATCGTTCCAAAAAAACGAAGTTTGAAATTATTTTTAATTCTTTATAAAAAGAAAGATAAGGGCCTTGTACAATGTGCCATAGGTCCCACTCACAGTAAAACCAGTCCTTGCTCAAGGTCTAACATAAATTAAATGTTTATTTGAACCCCGTTAGGGTATATTGTAAATAACACTTTGATCAAATGTGGACCATATCTTTAAAAAAGAAAAATTGTAGATAAATTAACGATAAAATTATTTTTTGGGTACACCAACCATCATTACTCTCTTAAAGAAAGACAGAGATAATATGAGAAACGCATAAAAGCGTTCCGTCTCTTCCTCTATCTTTATATATTCACATAAAAGTAAGTGAAATGAAATTGTTATTTTTGACTAACCTTTATAATCAACAACAAACCAGCTCTTCAATATGTACTTTTAGGATGTTCAAAAAAGATAAAAGTAATTTACTTTTTTGAAACAACAACTATTCTGTTTGTATTTGATATCAGTTACATAAATATGAATTTTCTACTCTCTAAAACAAGGATAACAGGTGCCGACTGGGTTGATATCAAAATATATTTCCGATCCAATATTGTTGAATAATTATTTTTCGATCCGGTATTTTACAAATGATTAATGGACCCCGTATTCCAGAGAGTATTAGTTTTATTAAATCACAATTAATTAAAGTGTAAGGTCAAGTCGGCATGGGTTATTGGCAGTGATTAAAAAAATATGAAGTTTGAAGATAGCACTTTTTTATAGTTGTTACCTAAAAATGATTTTTATTTATCAAAGGTGGCATCATTATTCTTTTATTTTGAAGAGAGAACAATAGTGATAAAGTAATCACTCATGTGTGAAATGCAAAGAGTAACTCTGATGATATGGGATCAATTATATTTGTGTAAGTCCTTGTTGGACTTGAAGTAGAATTCAAGATCCACATCAGAGGAATATGTTCGATGTCGATCTTCAATTCGACTGAAACCACTTCTAGCAATATATCTTTGCTAGAGGTGGTTTCAGTCTTGGCCCGAGCCCAAAATCCCATCGTCCGAACCTAATTCTGACAAGGTCGAAGAGTCCTTGGCCCGAACCTTCTCATCCCACATTTATTCTCAATGTTAAATCAATTTGACACCTTATGAAAATGAAAATAAGCTGATGATAACATTATTGATTTGTGTAAGTGTTATATTTACAAAATAATTGATACCATGTAGTACTGTCATCCAGAAATGACGATAGTTATGATGACATAGAACGGTATAGTTGTGTTTTCATACATTTAATTATAATAGAATGTGTTTCGAGGATACTTATTCTCTCCTGGACGACACAAACCATCAATAAATTTCATCTAATAGTAAAAATCCAGAGATTTCTTAAGAAACAGCAGGAGATTAAATTATGACCGAATCCTCCTCACATCATCATAAAAAAAGTTATAAAATGCTGATGTTTAGGTTATACTTACATGCTCTCACGCGAAGACATTGTATTACCTAAATAGATTAAATTTGGATATTTTAGCCCAAAAGCTACCGGGCTGGCTCAAAACCCAATATCTCTTAGCCCGACTTCGACCAAAAGCATAATATTTTCTAGACCGTTCCACTTCTAATCATAGATGAATCCGGAATTGGGATTTGAGTTTATTTGCTTCATCTTCTAGATGCTTGCTCCTAATATTATGAAACCTCATGACAGCCAAGTTAATCTTCTGTCAAAGATTCTTCAAATTGTCAGGGTAATAATCCCTTTCATTTTCAAATTAATTTATTTAACATACAGATAGGTCAAACTATTTGAATCTAAACATATAGTACTGATTACTGACCTTATAGAGTAGGGATCGGCAACCTATGGCACGCGGAGGCATATTCCCTGGAACACGCAAATTAGAACATATTCCCATAGTTTGTGTATGTTTTTTAACATTATTGTTGATAGTGCCACACTCATTGGCACTCCATGTCCCAAAGGTTGACTACCCCTGTTGTGAAGCTTTGATTTAACCATAAAAAGCTATAAACTTGTAAGCAAAGGCTCAAGAACTGAGAAATTACTTCAATGACAGAACATAAGTTCATCAGGCCATTTGTCGTGCATTTGTCATGTTTTTTGTTTTTTTTTACAAAAAAAAAGTATTTATCAGATTTAAATAGTCAGACATATACAGCTATATAAAATATTCAGGCCGGGGAAATTCATAAATCACAGTTTTTATGGATTTATTTAATTCCAATATCAAGCCTATCAGAGGACTATTTTATTTGACTATTTGAATAAAATAAATGGGTCTTTTTAAAACAATAAAAATATGACAAATGGCCTTAAGAACGTATCTTATGTCAATGTAGTAATTTCTCAGTTCTTTAACCCCATTTGTAGCGGGGGCGCTTGGGCATTCCCTTACAGGTTTTTTACAGCTTATATAATTGAACTCTGATAGGAGTAGAATTCAGGATCGACGTGGGGTTCCAATTCCAACCTTTATCATTGCTTGAGTAGGGAGTTGGGTTTGCGTTCATTTCCATCATCTTAACGCTGTTTGCAACTAATTTAATAAAACATCATGACAGATATGCTGCTCATATCACAAACATTCTTCAAATTGTTTAGGTTTCTTTATTTTTTTACATAGAGGCAAATCATGTTATTTGAATCTCCATGTATCCTTGTTCTACAGCAGAAAAAAAAATCATAATTGTGTTGCTCTGAACAAATAAATATGGATTATGATTTTTATTTTAAATTACTTATTTTTTTGGGACGTCATTATATACATTGTACATATAAAAAGTTTTTATTTTTTTGTACCTCTCCAAAGGTATACACATTATGTGTGAATAAGTATTAGGTATACATTTATATAATTTTTAAATTTTCATTCTTTTTAAGTAGTGAATAAAATTGTATGTTTGCACCATGAGAATTTCCATTCTCATGGTGATGAAATTAAGTACCATGTACTCATAGATATATTATTTATGTAATCTCAACCAAATGAAATAATATAAAGCCTTTATGTGTGTACATAGTGATGAGGAATATCATAGCTTATATTATAGAAAATATTCAATGTATGATTTAATAAAATATGCATTTAAAAAATATGCATCTCCAAGGTTCCATTTTGCAGTTTTTTGATGGAGGTGTAATAGCAAGTTGTCAACATTATCATCAATTTGTTTTCCGATTTCAATGGCAATTTCATGACGTCATGTCTTGTAAAAGGAAGATCGAGGCAATCAAATGAATATACTTCTAACTTAATCATGCATCTCAAGAGATGTTCGAATCCGGATTTCAAATTCTACAAGGGACTACGGGAGGAGAATTCAACCGAGGAAATCGACCAGACCTCGTAAGGGAGTAGAGTGGACTACGTCCTTGGGAATGAAAACCAGGATCGAAACAATAAAGCGATCTATACACGATGAGTAGATAATTTTAATACATATTTCAAAATGGGATCACTTAATAAATACAAAATGGAACAAAAATCTGCCCATTTTTCAAATATATCTTTTTTTAAATTATACATACTATAAAATCCATCATCACTATGGTTAATGAATAAGTTATAAGGATCTAAAGAAAAGTGTCGTTTTTATCATTTTTCAGCCTAAAAATAGAAATATATATTGAGTTCAGAGCAAGAAACAGAATCAATAAAAACATTATATAGCCATAAAAAACACTTTTACATAAGTATTATTAATCCGACTTTTAATTTGGGGATTGTATTAAGGGCAAAAATAACACTCAACGATAATAGTCCCGAATTACTTTAATCCCATATACTTCAGAATTTAGATGACTGAGAGAAAAGCTGAAATAAGTTTTGGATTTTCCGCTCAAAGATAAATTCATTTGTTGGATGAATTTATTTGTACGAAATGAGTGTTCCCCTGTGTAATCAATAAGTCATCTATAGAATCTGTCTAGACCAAATTTTAAAAAAGGCTAATTTTTTGATCAAATTAGGTTGGTTCACTAAAAATCATACGGTCTCAGAGTGGTCTGTGGGCTCTACTTTTGTCAAAAACAGGGTCTTAATTAACTCGGAATCCCAAAAATAAAACAATGGAACGTGCTTGGTTATTTTTTACGTCTAGTTGCTAAATTTCAGAGTGTGAAAACATCATAGACAGACTTATTAATGCATATATAGTATATACATACATTCTATGAAAAAAGTACCGGGAACTGTTAAATAAAACACAAAATGCACATTTAATCATTCAATTTTATTTTGTCGCCTTCAAAGTAATCTCCATTGGATGCAAAAATAGACATATGTCAACGTTTTTTCCAGTCCTCGAAACATTTTTTTAGGCACTTTTTGACATGGCCTTAAGCTCCTTCCACAAAATTTTGTTTTATGAATTCAATAGACTCCAAATGGATTCCACAGAGTGGCAATTTATTTTTGGTTGAAAAAAAAAAGTTACACGGAGCTAAATCAGTTGAATATGGTGGTTGATCGATGGTATTTATTGCGTGTTTGGCTTTGAATTCACTCACAATGGTGGCTCTGTGCAATGGTGCAATATCGGCGTGTTAAATCCATGAGTTGTTCTTCCATAATTGTGGCTGTTTTTGTGGATTGTCTTACGCAAAACCCCTTGGTATACCCAAATAGTTTCATGATGCACCAGACCACAGATATCAAAGAAAACTGTTTGCATCACCTTGACTTTTGATCTCACGGCCCTCCTTGAACGCTTTCCACCACCCATCATATGCAAGGGGTTTGGATAAAACTGATTCACCAAAAGCTTTTTCTAACATTTTCAAAGCGTCAGCACATGAGATTTCGTTCGCAAGACAAAATTTAAGGTAAACTCTTTGTTTAATAATTTTGTTCATTGTAAAAATGGCGGAGTGATGTCGACTGACTTATCTAGCTGTTGCAAGCAAACTGGTATACATATCGCGCAAAGGCTTGGCATCATGATGGATGACAGGGCCGCGGACCTAGATTTTTTTTTTTTTCAATCCCTTCAGCGTGGGCAATTTAAATTAACCATTCCCGCTAATTTTTTGACAAAAAGTAAGATATGATAAAATCTTTGAGGGCCTCAAGCCCCCCCTCTCTCTCCTACCGACACCACTAGATACAAGGTACATATATATTAATTGTATATATCAAAATACAAAATATAATTTTTTTAAAACATAAATAATAATATTATTAGAGAGTACATACTACCTATCGACACAAAGGATTCTTGGAAACGTGTGTACATATGATTCCTGTTCACATATCATCATTATGTACACGTTGTTGAGAGTCAATTCGGTGAAGGTTAAGTATCTACAATGAACATACTCCCCACTTCAACCCCACACATCTTTGAAAAAAGAATTTATAGTCGACTCTATAAATATGTACTATGTAAATATTAATGGTAAAGTTGATCCATACCAATAATAATAATATTATTATTACTAAGAGTATATCATCATTATAAGAATAATAAACTTGTGACCTTTTGTGAGGCTTGAGATGTTTCTTGTACATACATGGGTCCTGGAAATGCTCCATGTGAAGGTTACATATCTGATATGTTTCTTTAGAGTAAGAGACCAAAACCTACAGAAATATGGATAAATCAATTACGAAAAAAGTGAGTTTATATGGAATCAAGAAAGGATAACTCAAAACCAATTTGTGATACGTTTAAATACTATATTTACCTATATCTTATATTCAATATGTTCTCCTTCATAAACTGTAGCAGCCTCAATACGCCAACAAACAGATTGACAGCTCTTGATGATGAAAGCTTTGTCCATGGTGTAGTACGTTGTAATGAAGACAGCTTGGGGAGAATCCAAATTTGGATAAGAGGTGTGGGAGATTTTCTTCTATAAGACTTTCCAAAATATACCAAAGGGGATTGTGATCAGGGATGGAGAATACACATGGAGGCTAGTCAGACATATTGTTGTTGCAGAAGTTTTGATTCTTCTTGTCTGGATGGGGTTGTAATTCAGTTATTAATGTTGCAGGGAGATCTTAATGGTTCTTGCAGTCTTCTCGCCACTGACGCCATGCTGTTGCTCCAATGATGAGCCGTCCAAATTGAAAAGGGCCAATGCCAAGGATCTGAATTGTTCTGAAAGGCTGATCAGTAAGTGTGGGGCAGAGGGTTTGCGCTACTGCCAAAATAAGTATCTCAATTGAAATAAAGATTCGAAACTATAGTTAAAATTATTGGGTATGCTAACTTATTCCACAAATTTGAATACAAGTCAATCAAATGACTCAAGTATCTCTTTGAAATATTGGACTGCAGGTATATAATTAATTAGGATTTTCTCCCTTTCTTGAGTTTTTTTTTTCATGATTGTTTTTATGTTACGGTAGAATATATAAAGTGATTTTGATTGAATAGCCTTTGGTCCTTTGAGACTAAAAACTTGTGCAAAGATGCCAGGTATTCCAGAACGATAATAACCCAAAATAAATGCCCATGTCAGCAAAGGAGTGACTCGAGAAGAACCACAGTAAAGTTTTGGAGTGGTCTACAAGTCTCCGGACCTCAATCCCATATAAAATCTTTGTCAGTGGAAAAACTTACAAAATCGGCAAGGGATTAAATATTTATTTCCTCCTCGTTACATACAGACTTATATTTCATAGACATATTTGTATACAGTCAAGGTCTATTATTTAAATTACCGTGATGAGTTACGATACCCAAGAATTTTAGGTATAGTTTGGAATCTTTATTCTACTTAGGATACTTATATTGGCCCCGAATTGCCCCTTTTAAAAACAAATCAGTCAGTTTCTCATCCTTTTATTTTGGTGATCCATTTTGAATACTTTAAGTGCGATTTGCAATACACTCAAGGGGTTAATAAGAATTAATTCCTTTATATAAATTAACGATAATTCGTCGAAGAACACAAATGTAATCTGCATTCCATTTTAAAGAAAACAATTATTCTAGCTTTCCCTGAAGGGCGACTTCATACACGGGAACTTTATGCCACTCTCTAGCAGAGGTCATGAAGCCCAAGAGGCTCGAGAGTCCACGTTTGGCTGCCCTAGACTGCATTTAGATTATACGTTTTTAGTAATAAATGAGTATTTATTCTTTATCATGATGACCAGGAATAAAGTAGGACTTTATGACTCATAACAGTATACGATTAAACTATAAGTAAATAGTATTTGCCTGTGCGTATGTTTATTCAAATACCGAGTGCGACGCGGAAATCTGAACACTTGGTTATTAGGTAATTGAGAGGTGATTGTTTCTTTTTAAGAGACGGACATAATAAATTGAACATTTCATAACGCTGCGCTTATCATTTGCTTATATTTTTTTAAGTTATCAAGAAGATGGTGTCAGAACGTGTGACTTGCATAAAGATCTGACGGTTTATCAATAACATCAATTTCTGGATAAAAGAAATAAGGCCACTGTATTCATTCGATGCCAACGCTTTGAACTACGCCTTTTGGTTGTGTGTAGATTCCAGGGACTGTACCCTTAGACAATCATGGCCATGAGGGCGTTTATAAACGAACTCTGGCCTGATATGTCCAAAGAAAACATACGAAATGTGGCTAGCCTTCAGGAGGTGCCTTATGGTCATCTTGGACGCCAGAGGGGGTAAATCAAAGATTAGAGGAGACAATATAGCGTTACAGTTGGTCACCAAACATTTTTTGTACAGGTCTAGTGGCTAATGGAATATATATCGTTCAAGTTAAAAGAATTGATAGTTCAGATTTCTACCACGCACCTGGTACTCAAATAATCATTTCACTGAAGATACCGTCACATCAATTTAAATTTCAATCAAAATTTACGACCCATATGGTCCAAATATGTAGTGATATGCCTATTATTTATTTCATGGAATGAATCTCAAGTCAAGTTAAGGTCTGAAAAGTTTTCAACCTAATAAAGATATGTACAAGGCATTTTTTCTGAATTTTTTATTTCATTTTTCAAAATTTTCTACTTGTAACTCTAGACATCTCTCCCTTCAAACTTCTCATATCTGTAACCCATCCAAATAGTGCTCTGCCTTTTTTTCTACAAAGTAATAGTTCACAAATGTAATAGGCCCTTCATTATGAAAATATTAAGCCGTCCACTCTTTGGACAGATTTTTGTTTCGGGCGGTGAATTAGTGTATCCACTGATTCATTTATAGTAATTAATCAGCGCCAAAACTCGTATTTATTACCCCTAAACTGCGCCAATATAGTGATATTCGATTTTATCCATTTTCACAGAAACACTCGCATCAACGACTGTTACATAACTACAGCTTGTCCAAAATGGCTGAAACTTTGGTGAGTAACTGATGCTAAATAGATGTGAATAGCTTTTATTTACAAGTGCTCTCATTTTCCCGTTTAGATCGGAAACTTTTCAGACCACACCCGTACAAAGTACCAATGCAGGTTGAAGGGTGGAAGGATTTTTAATTTACGAATGATGGGCGTACTTTATGAAGAGAAGGGATTAAAGAAATGTATTCTTAAATTGAATTGATATCAAAATATTAACACCCCATTCCCTAAAACCGTCACTGATCAGCCCACGTGTCTTCTTTTTGGGGGAATCAAATATACCCACCCTATTGCAATATATATATAAATAATAATTAATGGATTAACTAGGTTATATACACTTGTAACACATTACACGTGATCAGCAGGAGTTTGAATTGAAGCAATCAGAAGTTATTATGCAATACAATGGGACATAAATTAACTTACGTCATACCTACAAACTTCACCCCTCAAAAGGACTTCATTTATACATCAATAAATAGAGAATTTTATGATTATGGGTACAATTTGATTTGATATCTTTGTCTATTGTCTATTTACTTAAGTAAATATATGTACCTAGTTTAAATTATGGCACTTAAAGGGCCTCCCATAGATTAGCTTGCCAATCCTTTCTTCCCTCACGCCCCCAATAGTTGAGTCAAGTAGTACTTTGTCATATTACACTAGAGAGTTTTTATGTGACGTCATCATTGTTATGTCGGCCATTTTGGGAGAGGCATAAACGACAAAGACTTATATCAATAAAAATCTTTTTTTTTATTATTAAGATGAAGGAAAATAATCAACTATGAGATGTAAAAATGGGACCAATATATGCACATAAACTTTTGCCTTCTATTGGCTAGTTTTATTATATATCTGACCTTACAATATTTTATTGGATTGGTTTTTGATTTTTTTTTTCAATAAAAATCTAAAAATTGAAATTTATTAGAAAAAAATCCAAAAATTAAATAAGAATTTGGAAAAAAATTAATAAAATTAAATTTTTGTATAAGAATTTCCATATTGGGGATACGAATATTAAATTTTTCCGAAAAAAAATTCAAAAATCGACAGCTACTCACAGATAATTAGATTTTTGAAAAAAACTTATAAAATTTGTAGCTATTCTGAAAAAACTTATAAAAATCCACAGCTGTTTACAAAAAATTTCAAATATAAGATTTTAAAAAAATATATTTGAAAGTCCGTAGCTATTCCAAGAAAATTTTTTTTTGTAAATAAATTCTTTTAAATTTCAAACATTAAATTTTCTAGAAAATTATAAAAATTCCTTAATTTGGAGGTGTCCTAAAACCCCTCCAGCCAACCCCCTGTGATGCCCCTGGGTATACATTCTAATTTCCATATTGTGGATACGAATTAATTTGTAGAATGTAAAGAATTTGATGTTGTCAATAATTGATCAAAAAATATTGATAATTGTACAAATTAGACACTTAATAAGGATTTTCAGTACATATGACTTTGATTATATTCAATTATCACTGTTTATCATTGGCATCAAGTAGTATTCAATGTAAATGTCAAGTCTTTTTTATTATTAAAACCATTTGATAAAGTTTTATCCAGATTTATTCAAAATTTGTTCATTATATACATATATTCTAAAAATATCGACTATTAGCCCTCAAGATGATGTCACCTTGAATTACGATGCAATTTATGACGTCATTTAAAACTTTCTATATTATCAATGATCAATTCATCATGCGTATGGGCAGGGGCATCCCCAGGGGGTGGGCTGTAGTCCCTTTCCCACAAACTAAGGATTTTTTTGCTTTTTACTAGACATTTTTTGGGTCAGGGTGAAAAATTTGGAGGCGAAACGGAGGTGTTTAGATATTGGTGGACCACTCGGTAATATGAGACATAATCCCATTATTACCCAAACTGAAAACAAACATTTAATGCATTTTATGCTACAAATTATTGCATATTTTGATTACAAAATTCAAAGGGAACATCAATGTCAAACAAAAATAGACAATAATGACGCATACACTTTATTTATTTATATATTGAGGTGAAATATCCTTGAGACAAAATGGATTTAAAGCAAAATGTCCTGAATCAAAATAGATTAAGTCAAAATTAACGGGCACCGTGTGTACTATAGAGTTATGATGCAATGCTCATCATTATCATATAGTACGTATATAATCTTTGGATAATAATACTGTCCCGGATTTAACAAAAACAGCTAACGCTATCTACCAGTATGACCGATGCCCATAATTTGAGATGATCTTCTTGATAATAATATTGAATTCGCTAGGAATGTCAAATAAATTATAATTATTTATCTGATCCATTGAGTAATTTTGATTGCATCTCCTCACTTTTACCACGTGTGTGTTGTGGGTGATCCATATTACTATTGCTATGACAAGTGAGTGCTCATTTGAATTCATAGAAACTATAACAATAATCATAAAATATCATAGCTATAAAAATGGAACCGTTTTCCATTGACGAAAAAAGAATCCAATTAAGAGTCGTGTGTAGGTTTATTTTATTTTTATCTTTGAGGGTAGGATATGGCCATACTTATTATTAGAATAAAACCCGTACATTGTGTCTTCTTAATTTGAAAATTCGTTCTTGGGTGATATGCGCATTGCACAAAACTAAGGTAACAAGATATTGTATTTGAATGTGAAGTGCGTTAAAAGAGACGTGGCAATTTTTCCTACACACGAAAATTGGTCATTTCTTAAAAACCCTGAGACCTAATAATCAGAGACTACAAATTCAGGGGCGTCCGCGGGATTATAAACCAAAAATTAAAGGTTTCTGTGAACAAAATTCAAAAATATTTTATTTAGAAAGATACTTTAAAAATCCACAGGAGTTCACAAAAAATTAAATTTTTGGGAAAGAATTTCAAATATTAATCTGTTAGTAAAAAAAAGAAAAAATCTTTAATTTTGGGGTAAGTTACAGGCCCTCCAGCCCAACCCTTGCGGACACCCCTGTAATTGAACAATTTTTACCCCTTGGTGCGTAACCCCGATGACACAAGGATGAAGGTACTTTCCCATTTATACGACTAAAACGCAATGAATGAAATTTGACAGTCGGCCAGACCCAATCTTGCAACTGATTCCTTCCCCCAACTCCACAAGTTCATTCACTTTATATACAAGGGTCTTAATCACGTCTTTAGCAGTACCTAATATTTTTACTTTGTGGCTATTGTCAATGAGAGCTCCAAGACATCCACATTTTATTTTATTTCCATTTTTGTTCGTAACTAAGCTAACGTAGAGCACCCTGTCGTAAAGCATTGATATTATCATTTTTGATCAACCAGGATTTTAACAGTTATATTCAACGCAACCTTTTATAAATTGTGTTTTAAATGCATTGGATAAAAAATACCTTTTGGGTCCTTGTCTCTTGGGGATTAGACTCCAGCAGCTGGCAATGCTATACTTTGTAACATCCAACACCTTATTCTCTAGATTAAAATATTAGTAAGACAGATACAAGTAAATTGTCAGAGTCTGTATTTTGAATTTCTAACCGCTAATAGCAAAAAATGAACTTTATCCTGATCTTAAGGGCCTACCAAAAAAATTATACAAACTAATGTATCATCCCTTGGAAGATCTTTGTGGAGACCTAAAACTTGCATTATCATTTAATTACAATATTATCCCAATTTTCTTTTATTACTAGGTTTTATTACGCAATCAATCGACAGCTGAAACAAAAATAAACAAGTTTTGTTTTTATCCCCTGTCTCTAAGTGTAACACTGTCAGAAATAAAAACCCAAAACTTCTGTATCAATCATATGACTCACCTCTGGCCTGCTTCATGTGACCAACCTCCAGCCCTCTGACCTTTACAGTTTGGAGTGTCATGGAGAACAAAGTCTGTTATTCTCCTCATACAAAGTCAAATGAGTGCCAAGCTCCTGGCATGACAGGTTGGTACATCCTGGACACGACCTTTATCGTCAAGAGCTGCCAATCTCTTCGCCGGTGTGTCGAGGCTGTTATTGCTTGTGAAGGAACACATATTGAATACAAAATATGGCGAAGCATAATTTTTAAACATATTACAAATTGGTTTTCAGTTTTATCTCTTTGATTCCATATAAATCACGTTTGTTCTTATTCAGTCATGCGTCTGTAGGTTTTGGGTCCCCACTTACTAAGCTTTTTAAATGAAGTATGAATTGCCTTCTACATTTTAGGCTTTGAATAAATGGGCATTTTTTGTGGGCAGACAAATGTTATGTGCGTTTTTTAAGAGCGCTGTAAATATAAGGCCATAAAAGGAGTTATGACAAACCATTACGGAAAATACGGGTTTTGAATATAATTAAAAGTCTTTATATGTCCTTAAGATTTTAGGATTTTCCTTTTAATAACCCCATATTTGAAATTTTTTATCATTAACTTTTAAATAAATATTTTTCTGTCATGTTTGTGCTCAAAAATAGATCACCACTCTCATTAATATTCGTCTTACAAAAGAAATTCCATGGTACAAATAATGCCAGTCGTGTCAATTATATTTTGTATGAAGATTGGAATTTCAATAGCTGCTATATATTTAGAGAGAAGTCATAAATTTCACATTAAATATGTTCATACACTCAATAAGGGTCAAAACCTATAGCTTCTTTCGTTATTTGACAATCATAAAATATCAAAATCCCACGCATTAATTCCAACATGCTTGTTATTAAAATCAGTGATAACTTGACGCACAAGCTGACAATTATATAATCATCATACAAAATCAATTATTAGGGGCTAATCAATTAAAAATGCATACCCGTTGGATGACAAAGAGAACCTAACCTCTGTAAATCGACAACAAAGGAAAGATGGTTCAGACAAGAAACTTTTTTCTGGTCACGGTTTAATAATTTGGCCTAAATTGTCTCAAATCAGACACTCCACGGAGAGCCTCAAGTTTGTTGGATCCATATCCTTTGTTCATTTGTCAATGTTCAATGTCAACAGCGCACACAGGTCGTAATACAAAAAGCACTGGGTTTCAAACTGTGTTACTTGAAGGAAAGTAGATTTTTTCTTCGTTTTTTTCCTCATCAATGTTTATCTTCTTGGCAATCATGCTTACATGACAGTCAGACTCCAGAATTTCCATTGTTTTATTCACATTTCGGACAATTGGCCTACCAGAGCATTGTAACTTCTTGATATGAAAAATTTCTCGAATAGAGTTCATATTTCCCTGTTCATTTGAAAATTTCCGAAAAATTACCGTTCAGACACTCATTTTTTTTTTTTTTTCAAACGATACGACGACAGCGTCATCAATTTTTGTACAAATTTAGTTGTCTAAGAAAATAAAATAATAAATTTAAAGTAGCATAAACGACATGAATTGATCATTTCCCTGGGCATCCCTCGTAGACAAAAAGTATCCCTTTAAGCAATTTATTTGGTCAAGTCGAGTCTTAGGACTGTCAGTCCTGGGACCGGTCCTTGACTGTGGATCCTTGGAATTTTTCCTAAAAATGGTTTATTAAGCCAAATAAGATGTATGAGATATATATTAAGGTCATTGCACATATATCGTAAAACAATATTAATGTTTTCATTATAATGCAAAATAAAACCAACATATTATATTGTTACTTAGTTGTTATACGTAATGCTATCAAATAGCGGAATAATAAAAAGAAAAAAGAACACCCTTAATGACGTCACAAGGGATTGATTTGACCTTCTTAAAGTGGGACTGAACTAAATGGGATCGGACCAGACGGGACTGGACTTGTGGTCCTCGGTCATATATAATAAAGGAAACAATAATAACTGTTACAGTCGCTTCGCCACTTGGTTTTGGCTTTGGCCCAGGGCTAAAATGTGTTTTTGGGGAAGCATAAAAAAAGAGCTAGGGAATGAACGACGTAGCTTGATAACGTACTCAAATCCATTTACTTCAGCTGATAGGAAACGTAGATCATTAAAAATAAAAAGTGCAAATGTAACGTGATCTTAACTAAAAAACAAACAGGATCTGAAAGTGTTGCTACATAACTCACTTCCGTCAGTTTTTAGTTGAGTTGTTCTGTCTGTTACTTCCTTCGTTATTTGATCTGTTATGAATATCGGCTGAGAATTCCTCAGATGAGAGTTTTTATATGGTTCGTCAATACAAAATTAAACTATAGTGATTTTTCTCAAAATTGATTTGAATTACACTCGTCTTTTTTGACGAATTATCCTCAATTTCTACAAATATTATCATTAATCCATTGGGTGTGTTGCAAATTTGACTTAAAGTAGCTAAAGTTCGTTTTAACAAGGAAAGTATAAGAAATTGACACATTTTATTTGAACGGCGGCTATATCGGAGCCAATATAAGTCTGATACATCAAATAAAGTTTTTACATTATATAGCTAAAATTATGGGGTATCTTAGCTCATCCAAATAATTTAAGTTATAAACTTATAATTGGCTTAAATTTGTAAGTGAATTATTGAACTGTATATACACTGGAGAAAATAAAAGTTTGATTTCTTGCCGATGCTGTAAGTTTGCCAACTGATACAGAAAAGCACGATCCACAACTTTAATGCTGGATTTATTTTAACAGTGAGTTACAAATTATGAACAATAAAAGATGTGTCATAAGAGTATAATCCCAAGAACATAATCCCCATTATCAAACATGAGGGTGGAAACGTTATATTTTTTCTGCAAATAGGAAGAACGACTTCACAGCATCAAAGGAGGCTGTACGGGACCATGTACCCGGAAATCTTGGGCAACAACCTCTTCCCTACATGAAAATAGGTGGAGTAATATGTATTCCAGCACGTCAATAACCTATAACATACAGCTAAGGGAACATATGAGTGGCTCAAAAAGAAACAAATTATGATCTTGGAGTGGCCTGACCAGTCTCCGGAACTAACTCAGAGGAGAAACTTACAAAATCGGCATGGGAATACTTATTTCCTGCACTCTATGTAATAGTCATCGGACGATTCCAAACAAAAAGCTGATGCCGATTCTTTAATACCTTAAATAATAGTACTATTTTGTTATCAGGGGCGTCTACAGAATTATATTTTAGCAGGGGTTTATTTTTTGGATTTTTTTTTGGGAAAAAAAATTCGAAAACCCATTGCTATTCATAAAAAATAAAAAATATTTTGAAGAAGAGTTTCTAAAATCTACAGCTTTTCACAAAAAATATAATTTTTTGAAAAGAAAGAAGAATTAGGATATCCTACAATTGCTTTTGTTGAGAACGCCTGATGGAGATTCTAGAAGTATTTTTGATAAATCCATGACTGTACAAACCTTTGCAAAAGTAGATACAGGAGAAGCGGCAGAAGAAAACCAAGGATTTCGATTGTCTATGGCTTCAAGCACATTTTTTGATTCAACTTGAGGTTTTTTGGCAACATTAGATGGACCCTGGTTGTCAATTTGAATATTAGAGAATATTCATGCTTATCAAGTAAATCTCTATCAAATATTACATCATCAAATGAGTTATTTTCAGACTCATGGGTAGCATTTACGTATATATGCTGCTCGTTCCAAGGTCTCAGCAAGATTAGGACTCTGTTGCAAAGTGGATTGCACTTTTTCTATCAGGATCCACTTCCTCCGATTTAGCATCATAGTCCAGAAGAATTTCTGCAAAATCCAAGTCCGGTAATCTACATCTTTTCTCACAAAAATAAATTTTTTGGACTTTTTTTTTTAAATATACATGACTATTCACAAAAAATTAAATTTTTTGAAGAAGAATGACCAAAATCCACAACTTGTCACAAAAAATAAAAAATTGTAAACATTACCTTTTTCAAGAAAAATTTCAAAAATCCACAGCTGTTCTCAAAATAATAAATTTTTTGGAAAAAAATTTGAAAAATTAAATTTCTAAAATATTAAATTTTTTGAAGAAGAATTACCAAAATCCACAACTTGTCACAAAAAATTGTAAACATTACCTTTTTCAAGAAAAATTTCAAAAATCCACAGCTGTTCTCAAAATAATAAATTTTTTGGAAAAAAATTTGAAAAATTAAATTTCTAAATATTAAATTTTTTGAAGAAGAATTACCAAAATCCACAACTTGTCACAAAAAATTGTAAACATTACCTTTTTCAAGAAAAATTTCAAAAATCCACAGCTGTTCTCAAAATAATAAATTTTTTGGAAAAAAATTTGAAAAATTTAATTTAAAATTTAATTAAATTTCAATTATTATATTATCTAGTAAAATCCTTAACTTGAAGGTGGAGGGGGGGGCGGTTATTTTTTTCATAACATGGACAATTAATAAATATGTAGTTTAATACCAGTAATACGTAATAATAAATAAAAATCGGTAAAGCAAATTAAACATTTTTTACCCGATCCCGATTCCAATATAACACCGCCCAATTCTTTAATTACCGAACCGGATTAATAGTACCATCACAAGAATAAATGAAGTAAAAAAAATCGTCAAAATAAAAGATTTATAAATTGTTACATATCCAGGCAGGCATAAGTCTCTTAAATCAAATAAAGAATCCAAGCTGTAGTTAAAATTCTTGGGTATCTTAACTCATCCCAGTAATTTGAACAATAAGTCTTCAATTGACTCAAACATATTTATGAATTATTGGACTGTATGTATATATGGAGTAGAAAATTGTATTAGGTTTAATTATGGTTGATTTTTATTCCTGATTGGTTTGATGTTGACTCGCCACAAAATATAAAATGAATAATAGCCTTTGTTCTTTTGAGAGCAAAACTTGTACATGGATTATACTTTCTATTCTTCGGAAAAAGAATATTAAAACAAAAAACAAAAAAAAAACTGCAATAGAGGTACGATAATCAATCCTGAAATTCCTTCTTCAATTAATGAAATCTAATTGGACTCTGATCATGTTTTTATACTTTGTGCATAAATAAACTATAATAAACATGTCGTCATAATAAGTAGGCAAACATCCAAAAGACAACGTATCTCAAATTTCCTAGATGCTGAAGCTTAGGTGACGAGGATTATGGACATTGTGAGGTGCTCCAAGACCCTTGTTTTCAAGGCAGTCAAGGAGAAAAATGATGGAGATGACCTCTACAGGAGAGCAAAAAGTGGAATGTACAATTTAAAGAGGACAACTTATCTGAGGAGTTTGTCTTCAACTCCTGCACGGCCTTCCAGTGAAGTATAAAGGCTGTGATTGATGCTGAAAGTGGCCATATTGATTTTGTTGTTATTAAAGTATTTCTAAAGAAATTTCTTGAGTCCACTTTTTGCTACCCAAACCTATATAGATTAGACGTGGATAAAAATGCCAGCTAATGGAAAATGTTTTAATATCATTTATATATTTACACTCGGTAATAAAACTGTTTGAGGTCATAGATTAATAGTGGCTTGCTGAGTATAAATACTAGTGATGAGATTCAGTCCAATTAATTATTATTTTTGCGGTTCGGTCTTTATTGATTTTTTCTAGACTGATTTATATCGATATTTTGGGTCCAGTCCATTATCTAAGATCGTATACCAAAATTTAATCGTTTGCAAATTATGGACCAATTTTTTCGCTCTTAATATATGTATAACCCGATTTTCTTCCATTCTTGACATATGTGGAGTATAAATATGATTAGTACAACATATTTAACTCTATATAACGTTATTGTAGGTCCATGTTTACAATTTTAAACACAACTTAAGTCATCAACTATTCCTTTATAACTTCGGTCTATACCAAATTTTAAATCAAATTAATCTAGACCATTTTTTTGTAGGACAGACTCAGATCGTATTTTTCTTTGCAACCTTTCTGGAAACAAACTTCTTTAAAGTCCGACCAAGATAGTTTGTCCACTAAAAATCATAACGGTCTCAAATCGGTCTAGGATCTTCAAATCGAACAGTAAAACTAATAAATATTAACATATTGTACAACCTATCAGTGAGCAGAGCTCAATATTTATGTATGAGCGAGCTTACATATTTGAAAAATGAGGTGGAGCGCGATCAAGATTTTAATTTCGAAGGAAAATAGTTCATTCGCTCATTAAAATTTTTTGGGAATAGTGTTGTTGTTTTTTTAAATGAGCTACCAATTTGACTATAAAAAAGTTGAAAATTGTACAAGTTGCAGTTTCTTAGTCTTAAAATGTTGGTAATTCTAATTACATATTATTAATTAATGCATTCATTTCATTTTGATCCATTAAAATTACATAGATGTATTTATGAGTAATATAACTGTGGGCATTTGAACTTTATATTGTGCCACAAAATAGTTATTATTTTAGTAATTTTATCCAAATAGTCAAACATTACTCCTTTAGTAATGAATCATCCATGGAATATTAAAATATGCCTGTATCCTCATTTCAATCACTGTAAATCCTTCATATTAGGTTAAGTAAAAAGTTCTGAGCGTTTTTGCTAAATGTTTTTATTGAGCTATACCTTAAGATTAATACATTTCATCCAAAAAAAAAAAAAAAAAAAAGAAGCTCAATGTATGCTTAAAGATCAAGCGTAAACTAATAAAAAGTTTAAGTACAATTTAGTGCTTGGTGAAGCCAGTTGTATTTTACAGCGTTCCAAAATGTAAGTAAAAAAAGAAAAAATTAGAGATATTCTTTAGTATAGCTACCACCAAGCGGACGTAAAAATGTGCTGTTTATATACACAATATAGTATCGAATACAACATGAAAGCAGTGGTTCTAACGATCCCGTTCTAATAATATGGACGTCAAAATTTTTGATAAAATCATGGAGTTAGACCGGCAATCTGAGCACTTATTATATTGTTCAGGAACTGAAGACTAGCCAGAACCCCACTTGGAACCATCTAAATATGATAATCCTAACTATGTTAATTTTATTGTCGAAATAAAGCGAAAAAAGCCCTCAGAAATTTTTACTTCCCGCTACAACTTCTAGGCACCTTGAAACTTGTACAGAACATATATTAACTAATATTCACCTTTCAAATAAAATATAACAATTGTTTCTTCTCAAGAATGTAAATAAAATCCACACTCAATTAAGAGACATATCAATCAAGCTTGCTTCCGTGTTGACGAACAACATCAATATATGTTTGGCACAAATTACAACTTCTTTTAATAAATAATGTTTTAATAAAATCATTAATTTATTGATTTCTGCATTATTTAAATGAAATGTTTAAAATTATTCATCTCATTTTGCAAATTGAACAATTTGCTAGTTGAAGTTGCAAAACTTGGAGAAAATCACAAATTGTACGCAAAATATACATGGAGTGATGAAGAAAATGAGCAAATGTGGAACACTTGTCGAGACATCTTGGAAGAGACTTGAGAGATGAGAGTCTTTTAATTTCTTTATTGTTATGAGAGGAAGGGATATCTAGATACAAATCTAGGATCATAAATTTGTCTCGAAGATTATGAAGGGTTAATCCAGGTTTTAAAAAAACAACAACGACTAAAGATGAAAGAATTATTATTTATTAGGGTCTCACAAATCCTCAAAACAGAAAAAAGATTATATCAGAAGCGGAGGCGCCCGTAGTTTGAGTTCATGAGGAATATGGCTATTTCAAGTAGTTCCTGTTGCGAAGGACAAATTTATTATGAATTAGTTTGTCCTTCTCATGTCTCCCAAACCCCATCACTTTCTAATCTAATCTTTTATTCTACAGTGATATATTGATTTTATCTTTCTCCAATAATTTTTTATCGAAATGAAAGGATATACGAGGACCAAGTGGTCCATTAAAATCTGAACACTTACATTTGAATAAATAATTAAGTTTGAGTGGTTGAAATAAATTCTTTTTTCGATATACATTAAAGCATAAACAATCATATACAAAATTAAACAAATCTGAGCTATTTAACTTACATACAAGTCAAGAAAATGACACTTGAGTGTGATCAACGAATTTCCATTTGCACACTCCAAGCAGTTAGGCATCTCCAAGACCATCTTATACCCCGTCAGCAACTTTAAAACGTTGCAGAGAAAGAAAGGTTCTGTCAAAAAGCCAAACTGTACCACAACCCAAGCCAATCCCCTCAAGTCCATGAGGGCCCTTACAAGTGGGTTTCACATCATACTGTCCAGAGAGCTTCAAAAAAGTGGGTGGAAAGAGGCCTTGTGAGGGTAGAGAACCCACTTTTAACACCACCAATGAATGAAACCCATCTCCGTTGCAAGACTCTTTTGAACTATTTTTGAAAGTTTTGCACCCCTCCCCCCCGCTTACAGCCCTGATACAAACTCCTGAACTACATCTTTTGGTTATATGTCGAGGAGAAGGCCTGCAGTATCCGTCATCCGAACACCGAGGCCCTCAAAGCCACTGTCAGCCAGTACTGGGAAGCCATGACAGAGGACTACATCCACAGCGGGTACCAGGCCTTCTGCCACCACCTGGAAGGCATCATTGTCATTAACGGCGGTCATATTAATGATTAAGAGAGCTCAAATACACATCTATTTATAGTATTAATTTTGTTGAAATTATATTGTTCATTAATAAATTATATCTCGTTGAAGTTTAAAATTCTGTTAAGATTTAAATGGACAGAATGGTAATGCTTAAGATATTTAAAGTAAAATAAATTGGTTGAGTTATAGTGGATGGTAATTTTCATGTCGTAACTAAATAAAACTAAAAAGTCATTTAGTTACATAGCTCAATAGCTATCAAATAAGATATTTTCTGCATCGTTGAAAGCTGGAAACAATAGGGGCCACAGGGTCATATCCCCTCCCCCACTTTTGGAATTTTATTTATTTATTGCAATAAAAATATTCGTCTTCTCTAAAAAAAAATTAGCTTTGAATAATGTTATTTGATCAAATTTGATCCCTTCAATGCAATATTAACTCTAAAAGAATTTGAAAAAAGTCTCGTTATTCGTCCAAATTTAATATCTTTTTATATTTTTCTTTTTCTTCAATGTTCCTTTAATTGGTTAGATGGAGTTGCACTGATTAAGTATAATTACTCATTATGGTATTACATTGACTTCATCTAATCTAGGAATCTTCTTTGAAATACTTATACATTCAATTTATTTCCTTCTCTAGAAATGACCAGAGCGCGAACCTACGCACATTGAGTTCAAGGGAATAATTTCTCCCAAGTGTGTTTTCCATTAAGCTACGTCGTTTCCATAATAACTCTTAAATTTAAAAAAAGTTAATTGTCTCTTCTAAAAATAAAGGGTTCTTTGTCAAATTTGGCATTAGCAAAAGAAAAAAAAAATCTACTCATCCACACTGGTTTACAAGCTACAGTTCAAAACGTAAGCGTCCTCAAATTCATCATGAAAAGGAGCTCAAAGCTTATTTCAGCTACAGGTTGAAACTTTATTTTTGTCTTTGACAATAATTAGGTGATTTGACTTACCAAATTATATTTGAAGTGTATGAAGAAAAAAACAACAACAATTGTATAACTTTTCCTTTTTTTTCTTTTATAGGGTTGGAAAGTTTGTAATGAAAAAACTAAGTTTAAAAAGTAGAAACAGAAAAATGGATGTGGCCTGTGTTCTTGCTTCCAACAAAATTTATGAATAAATTGACGATAAAATAAAACAACACTAAATTAATTTAAAAATATTATAAAAACTAATGGCCATTAAACAAAGACCACTTAACAAAACTACATAATTGAATGAGTCAACAACCAATCATTTTTAGCCACAATTCCCACATTTAATAAAATGATTACAGGGGCAATAAATAACCCTACCTTCAATTGGGTTAAAACTTTTTTATCTTTATTATAGGCACCTGAGTCGGATTGGAAGATATATTATACGTATAATATAAATATATATATATGTATATATATTCAGGCATAGAGAGAGAGAGAGAGGCCATAAAAAACTTCTTTTTATTTTAGATCAAAGCCTTATCTGCTCATTAAGGAAATAATTCGTTTATTCTAATAAAAACAGAATAAAAATTATTCAATTTCTATGGTTCTACTATTTCTCATCAAACAATAAATATTAATTATTACGATTATCTATATATATATATATACAGGGTGAGGATTTTAAATTTATTCCCATAATTAATCCAGCAATTCGCAAATCTGTTCCACATTAAATCCCTCAAACCAACCACCTCCAGCTTCAACCACTGTTAATCCTGTTGTGTCACCGTTTATTGGACTCTCTCTATACGACACCCCACACCGTGACAGGCAGCTTGACTTGCCTCGAGCAAACTCACACTCAAGCTTCCTTGCCGTGATACTTGCTTGCCTCCAACATGTTACTGCCCAGCACTTTCTACAAAATAGATCTTATACAGCAAATAGTCAGGCTCATAGTGATGGAACCGTAAAAAAAAAAAGTTCAAACGTAGAAAGATTTATTTTATTGGAATTATGGAAGTAAATTCGTCATTTCATACCTAAGCCCCGACTTCAATTAATTGCAACTAAGAAGAATTTATTTCTCTTTGAAAAATATCAATAACATGTCAATATTTACTGTATGAGATCTATTTATAATTTTTGACGCCAAAAGTGCTAGGTGGCATGGATGTATCACGGCAAACATGGCGGAGACAAGCATGTATGACGTAGCTTGACACCGACTGTGTTCGAGGCAAGAGAGTGCAAGGTGAATGTGTTTGATGCAAATTATTCTAGAACTACCCAAAGCATGTCCAAGGTGTTCAGAGTAGCTAAGAAGCCACAAATTCCTTAGCCCAAGATCAAGTTTATGCTTTTATTGGTCCAGCGGTTCAATCGTTGAACCTCTATAGCCAGAATCGACAAAGTTGAACTCATACTGCAATATACTGCTTATCGGTCTCGGTTCTTGTACTTACATATATTATAAAAAATAACATAGCTTTAATCAATAAGTCAACTTTGTGAGGGTTTTTTTTTTGTGCAATTGCAACGTTTTCCAACGATTTTGTTACGTTGCCAGTGTGATACAGTTGTATCTGAATTCCAAATAGCTAAGGGCTTCTGATGGATCTTTAAAAGTGGTATTAGGTACCAGACAGTGTAAATAAAAGAGGGGAGGATTGGGATGGATTATGCATCCAGGTCCGCTATTAAGCATGATGGGCCCTATAATATGATAACTATAGCATTTCTTAAGCCAAGGTTTCCCAAACTTTACTATGCCAAAACCCCTCTACACTAATACATTTTTAGTATTAAGGCCCCTTTATACGTAACATGTGCAACATGTGTAAACTGAAGGCAATCCTCAATTATTCATCTTTCTGCCCCCCCCCCCTAGCCTCCACTCACGACCTCTTGTTTTAAGTGCCGCTACCAAACTGAGGCTGTGTAAAAAGAACCAAGACAGACCGAAGACTGGAACTGAGACTGATCAAGCTGAACCGAGACTGAAAATGTTAAAATGAAAGAGCCAAGACTGGGACCGATAGAACTGCTGACCTCAACCGTGCCCAACCATGCCCAAGCTACTTCAGGAAGTCTGGAGTACGTGTTTTTCTCTCAGAACAATCAGGAGTTCTTCTTGCGGGTGTTTACGACCCATCAGACTCCTTGAAAGCCTTAGCAACACCGTAAACAATTGATTTGGGGCATCTTCATAAACTCAACAATCTCCTTGGTTGTGAGACCGGCACGGAGGCACACAATAATAGCCGCTCGGCGTTTGTATTCGGAGAAAATCTCAAAGATTTTGTATTTCTTCTTATACAATTTTGTCAGTTGGATTTGAAGAGCATACTTTCATAAGCATAGATATTTGGGTTGCCGAGATATTGAGTTCTAAAGTTGGTCTGGATTTAATATTAACATCGTGTATATTATTACCTCCAACAACGTAGTTTTATTTTAATTTTGATATATCCTAGTAAAAAAGTCAAACTTGCTATATTACTAAGAATGTATAAGTTTGTCTCTGATATCAGGATGAGTGTTGAATCAGTTGTAGTAATGAATTTCTAATCCGTCTAATTTTTTTATCTTACAGTTTATTTTTACAGTCGGTCCAGGTCTTATTCAACATTCATCAGTCCTAATATCCGTTAATCGATGCTAGATCCTCATGGTGTTATCTTTCTTGTATCATAAAACTGTTTTTCAGATAATATATAGGAAAAAGGGCCAAATAACAGTTTGTAGCTGCTAGCCAATTCTTCCCAACAATGGAATTATTATTCGATCAATGTTGAGAATGTTCACTGCTTTAAGATAGCTTAATATAATTGCACCAATCAACGTTCATAACACTGACTAAAAGGTGGGGAGCAGAAACATCTGCAGCTGACAACAAAATAAACTATATATTTTTGTGTTAGCTCATTTCTCGTACTCTCCAACAACCTAATTTTTGATTACCTCCCCAAATCATCTCTGTAGTTTGTCTTGCCACAGACAACTGCTTCTTACCTGAGATTATCCTAAGTATGGTTCGTCGATACATGAGTTTTATCAAATATAAATAATCCATCATGTCTAACGTATATTAATGAAGCAAAGTTTGTCTGTATGTATGTCGGAATATATGAAAATGAGTCACGGGGTGCACTATGTATAGTGCTCCCCGATGTATATCATAAACATATTTTGATCTAAGAAATAAGAATGGCGTCGTATTAATGAAATATTGCAGGCACGTGTATAAAGAATTGAACGTTTATAGAGCGCTTAATTAATTCACCTCATTTTTAATAAATAACCGCCTTCAAAAGACATCTGTCAAAATTTAATGACAGATTTTTTTTTTTTTTTTTTTTTTTTTTAGTCATTCTGTGTCGCCACTTTTGTGATTTCAAAAACAATGGATCAAAAACAACTTTGTGTTTTAATGTTACACTGCTCCTTGATGGGAAAAAATGCCATTTAAGCTAAGCAATGGCTTGAAAAGTGTCATGGGGACTTCGCTCCATAAAAAAGAAAAAAAAATTGAAATGAAAAAAACGTATTTTCTTTGTTTTAGGATTTATTTTTAATGTAAGAACAAGGATCTCTTCATTACCAAGAAATCCACCAAAATCCTTGTAGACTGTCTTCAATAGTGATATTTGACTAGAGACGTTATCATCATCAGAACATCCCCTTCTGTTATGGGACTGACTTAAGCAACGTTCCATGGGCTGAGAATCTGAAGCTGTACATCACTTATCACTTAAAATAGAATAATGAAATATACAACATACATCATTATGACTAGTGGCATCCATTTTTAGAGACATCACCATACATGAGTCCAATTCTAGATTTTTAGGTATCCATTGCTCAATATCCAAATTAGGAGTTTCCAAAGCTATCATTGATATTTTTCCTGAAAAAATACGAACACACGAGTCCTTTTCGATTAAACCAATAGAATATTATGGCCTTCCAAAAGTCTTGGAAGGTGATCAATCCAATCCATTGTACCCTTTGGTAGATGTTGTCCTCTTCCATGTAATTATCTTGGATGGTCCAGTTGGATATAAAAAAACCAGTAAAGTTAAAACTTTGCGACTTTAAGCATCTTAATATCCATTCTTGTGATGTACTGTCATACGATACTGCTTTCATAAAATCTACTGAATTACAGCCACCTCCAAGTCACTTTCCTTTGCTACTGATGTCACATTTTTAATTCCTCGAACAATATCTTCCATGAACCTTCTTCGACTAAAACCCAACTGAGCTTGATGCAATGGGGAATGTAAAACCACTTACATCCTTTGAGCTAATAGTTTTACGGAACTGACAGGCTTTATCAATATTTAACACAATACAATGAGGAGTAAAACATATATATGTGCACTTTGTGCTGATATACTCAAAGCTCCAATATTATGGGATATTAAACATGTATCACGTGTGAACAAAGTTGTAATTTCTTCAACTTAGTAACTTAGTCAAAGTCTGTTTATATTTTTACAGCTGATTGACTCGCATTCCTTCCTTCAAAAGGATTAAGGAATTTGCACATGTCCCTCTGACAGATAAACATTCCACAAATTAAATACTACATACATACTTTTAACAAGGATTTCTGACGTCTTTCCTGAGTGAAATTCCATTAAAGATCACAATATCAGAACTAACGGTACTCAAGTTATCCTCCTTGTGATTTGATTGTATCTCTATCACGGCGTTATCTCACTAACACAAAAATGTACTTACAGTGTATTTTGTTCTCAACTGTTAATATGTCTGCTTCTTTTCTCTAAAGCAGGGCTCTGAAGCTTAACCTGGTTGTATTCGAACTAAGCCTTGTTGAAAATTGTTTACAATTTTCAACAAAAGTGCGTTTTCAATGACGTCATTCATTGCATCACAATTGAAGGGTTCATAGTTGATATTGCCAAGGTTAATAGAAATATTGGGTAGACCATCATGTAATAGGACCTGTTAGAATTTTCAATTAGATATATAGTAAATACTGCGGGGCACGACAACCAGATTTCGACAAAACACGCAACCACTTATAGTCTATGACGTCACTATTGCTAGAATTTTCAATTTAATGTAACGTACCAGCTACTGGGCAGGAAAACAGATTTTTTTACAAAACACACAACCACTCATTTACTATGACGTCAATGTTAAAAGCGTGGTGGAAGTCAAACATCAGTCGTACACGCGTTATGGTATAACCTTGATATTGCCCGTAAATAAAAAAATCATAATAAATCTTTATATCACTTCATCAAATGATCTTTAAGTATAAAAAAAAAAAAGACTTAACACAGAGGAGATTTATACAACCAATATACAGTCGTACTCCTACAAAGATAATCTCAGAAAAGGTTGGCCTTATAACCCTTGAAGCTTACAGGACCGCAAAGCACATTTTAACGTTCATAGTTTATATATATCATGGGAAGTTTTGTGTCAACATGCCTGATAGGATCTCAAATCATGGTAATTGTACATACATGACAAGAGGAATCTCTGAACTGTCCAATAAATAAATAAATGCTCAACTTTGCATAACTTTTTCTTCAGAGTAATGAAATATTAGAACAGTTTTTCCCATCATATTAGAAATAATGAAAGTGAAAAGTCTTTGAAGGACTTTATTAAAAATATATTTTAGACCAGCATTTATATTTTGCTTTTGTTTTAATTATTATTATTATTATATCTCGCTCCCATTCCTTTATTTCAACACAAAAGCAGGCCAGAATGACTTTCCTCAAAATGCATTGTTTATTAAATTTGTATTTTTATAGAATGAATCGTTCATTTCTATCAACAAATTATTCTCATTAACCTTTTGAGTCTGCCGCAAACTCTACTTCAAGTAGCCTAAATAGATCATCACAATAAAAAATACAAAATTGATGGATTTGTTATAAAAAGGGCATATCGGGGGGTCAATATAGGTCTTTTAAATCAAACAAAGGTTTTACACTATAGCTACGGATCTAAGATATCTTAACTCATCCAAGTAATTTGAATAATAAGCCTCTAATTGACTCTAACGTGTCTATAAAATATTGGATAATAAATAGAGCACTATCAACAAAAATAATAATAATAATAAAATAAATACCGATTCGGATAAGATTCGAGTAAAAATTCCCGTTGCCGATTCTTTAATTTTTTAAATAAAAGTTAAGAAATACTATTTTGCTATCAAGGGCTATATACGGAATATATAATAGAGGGAGCTTGGTTTTTGGAATTTTGTGGAAAACAATCAAAAATATTTCAAAAATTATATTTAAAATATACAGTTTGATATTTAAACTTTTTTTCATATATTCACAACTATCACAAAAAATCTCAAAAATATCTCAATCCGTTCTCAAAAAAATAAATTTTTTGGAAAAAAATTCAAAAATTAATTTTCAATATAAAATATTTTGAAAAAAAAATTCAATATATAAATTTTTATAGAAAAAAAATCCAAAATCCACCTTTATTCTTAAAAAAATTAATTTTTGGAGAGAAATTAACAAAATCCATAGTTGTTTACAAAAATTAAATTTTTGGAAAAAATTTCAAAAATTAAATTTTTTTTTAAAAATTTCAAAAATTAAATTTCTAATTTCAAATTTTTCGGAAAAAATATTCCAATATTAAATTTCAAAGATACATCAAAAATAAAATGTATAATATAAAATTTTTGGAAAATAAATTCCGATATTAACTTTTTTGGAGAAAGATTTCAAAAATACTTAGTATTTCAGAAAAAAGTTTGAAAAATTAAACAAAATTCCAGAAATTACATTTCAATATAAAAAATTTTGAAAAGAAATTCAAAATTTAAATTTTTATTAAAAAAAATCAAAAATCCACTGTTATTCATAAACAATTTAATTTTTGGGAGAAAAATTACCAAAAGCCATAGTTGTTTCCAAAAATTAATTGGAAAAAAATTTCAAAAATTAAATTTCTAATATCAAATTTTTTGCAAACAAAAATGTAATATTAAATTTCAAAGATACACAGTTATTTAAAAACAAATTTTTTTTTTACATTAAATTTGCTAGTAAAGAGAAAAAATTTCTTAATTGGGGGGGGTTTACTTTTCATAATTTAGAAAAGTATTATATAAGAAATGGAATCGTATATTTCCCCGATGCCGTTTCCAGAAAAAACACACAATTCTCCGATTCCGATTAATCAGCTCATCACTAATAATATGTTGTAAAAAAAATAATAGGGATTTTCTTCTTTTCTTGATTTTTCATCAAGATTTGTCATACGGCAAAATTGAGACTGGATTATATTTATATTTTTGAACGAATTAACTTCAATTTCTATCAAAAAATCATTCTTATTAACGTTTTAAGTGTGCCGTAAACTGTACTTAAAGTAGCATCAATTGATCGTCACAGAAATTGGTGGATTCGTTATAAAAGAGGCCATATTGGGGTCAATATAAGTCTTTTAAATCAAATAAAGGTTTTACAATCTCGCTAAATTTCTTGGGTATCGTAATGCGTCTCAGAAATTTGAATATTAAGCCTATAATTGACTCAAATATGTATACGACATATTGGATCACATGATGAAATAAAAAAGAATTTTCTTATTTTGTTCAAGACGGTTTTTATGTGGACTCACCACATATGATGTATATCTTACAAATAAGTATGCAATAACATATCAAATCCATCATAGTATGTACATATTAATCCAGAATGACCTTCAATTTGATCCTTTAATCAAGTATTAGTAATGCCTTAATTGTTTCCTTTTTCTCATTATATACAAGCTGTGTTCAAAAAGTAAGGTGACTTTGTAATTTTTAAGGAAAAATATTTAATTATTCATCGCTATTGTCCCCTTCAAGATAATCCTCCTTAGATATAATACACTTGTATCAACGCTTTTTCCGTTTTTAGTTTGTTCGTGAGAGGCATAACGCTTAGAATATAAAAATGGATCAAAGAATTTGCATCATTTTTTTTTTTTTTTGTAATAAAAGAAATTAAGTGCTCTAACCCCTTGAAATGCTGACAATGGCATATGGCAACACTGTTCTGAGTAATTAAAAAAAATTACAAGTGGTACAAACTCTTCCAAGATGGCCGGGAAGATACCAAACACGAGCCTCGCTCCGGACCCCAAGCAAGGCAACAAGAAACAACTATAGTGGCGTAGGGCATCAGGAGTTCCTACCAAATAGTCGACGATTAAGGAGGTAAAGACTGCATCCCTGGAAGAGATCAAGGATTTACTGAAAAGTGCACATGAGAATTGCTTCGAGGATTGGGAAAAACGTTTGGCCAAGTGATCAAGGGGGATTACTTTGAAGGGGGCATCATCAATATTGATGAATAAATAAATATTTTTCTATAAATACAAAGTAACCTTACTTTTTGAACAACACATCCCTATAGTAACATAGGATATGTTAAGACGATATAGCTACACGGAAATGCAGAGGACTAATTCGTAAATTGTAGCAGCATCGAAATATGTGAAGGAATTAAATGCGGTTGAACATTTGCAGAAATTTAACTTTCTTTCTAATTTCTTGTATCCTTGAGGGTTTGATCTTTTCTGTCTATGAATAGAAATATTGTTTTGTATCGATCTATTGTCTATTATGAATTTTTCTATTATGTTGGTCCTAGGATCTTTTTCCAAAGGAAACAAAACTCTTGGTCCTACGTTATATAGAATATACAATCACTTCGAAGGAACCAACAATAGACCACATCTATAAATATATTCTCTATACTCTTACTAACAGAATGAGGAAAAACAATGTTGTTCCACACAATGATATTTCCTTCCAAGGAGGAAGATCAAATTGTACTCTACTCTAACTAAACCATATGCTATAAATAGAAGGTCCAAAAAGGAATGAAGGAGTTTACAGGGATACAAAGAGCCTGTGTAGTGTGTATTCCATGGATGTAATACAATGGATATTAAGTATGATTCGACACTTTTCTTTCCCCCCCTTTCAAAACTAATTTACGATGAACAATACTCAATTCATAACTCTTTTCACATCTACCTAGGTTCATATTGTTTACAAAATTATAAAAATATTTTAAAGGGTATTGTAGTGCTGTACATTCCCACAAGTTTTAAATTGATTTCCGACTCAAACACTTCATTTCTTATACATATAATCGGGGCTCGACAGACACACTAGGCCCGTAGCTACTAAAAACCAGTCGGGATAGTGGGGAATAGCCTATATCTAGCCCGTTTGGCTACGTAATTCCGTATCTTCAATACTGAATATACATAGACAATAGCTGGACGACTTTTCTTTAAATAACCTTTAGGCAGCCGTGGTGATTCAAAGGAAATCAACAACAATCCCACTTTGTATATAGCAAGGCAGGCTGGAAATACTCCAATCTCGATTCTCAATTCTACTTTAAGTCCAATAAAGACATACACTTATATGAATGGCTTGACAGACACGCTAGTCAACTATTTTGTGGATAATAAAAAACCAGCCGGGCTAGTCTAGGGTGGCTTATATCTAGCCCGTTTGGCTACGTAATTCCGTACCTTAAATACTGCATATATTATAAATAGGCAATAGCTGTCATGACGTTTGATTAGATCAGTTTTAAGCAGCCTTAAGTCATAGGAAATAAATACAAATATCACTTTGTTTATAGCAAGACCAACTAGGCTAGAATTACATCGATGTCGATATTATTCTACTTTTAAAGAAAAACTGATTATTTGCTTGAATACTCTACATATACGAGGGTCGTTTGAAAATTCATTTCAAAAGTCTGAGAGATGGCACTACTGGAGAATATCGAGGTTATGCTTAGTTAGTAACATATCTGGGAAGAACACACATAAACTTTCACGCAGATCAGTCTGTTTCTTTCTGTTTGGCATTTGTTTGAATCCAGGAAGGGGAGTGATTTTCAAAAAATGGACGCCAAAATAATTTCTGCACTTGGTACCTTCGATTACAACAGTTTATAAGTGGTTTCAAAAGTGGTTGAGTGGTCATACGGGCACAAGTGACGCTGAACGTTCCGGAGGCCCTGTTGAGGCTACTACTCCAGAAATTCGCAAGGAATCATCCTCATCAACCATCTGGATAGGGATGAAACTATTTCGAGTACATATTATTTATCGTTATTAGAGAATGGCTATTTTTGAGACTTGGACAAATCCAATTGTTCAGAAGGGATCCAAAAACTAGTGCAGTGGTGGGGAAAGTTTATAAGGCTAAAGGGAGACCATGTTCAAAAATAAAAAAATGTTTATCTCAAACAATTAAGTAGCTTTTATTTATTTCTTTCAAACGACCTGCATACTTCAAGATTAAAGATTTTTGTAAAAATAATTAATTGAGCTTAATAAATTTTGCAATAAAATGTACATAGTAATTATTTCGAAAAAAAAAATATATATATTTATATGCCAAAAATAACGTTTATTCAAGTTGATTGAAATTTAGCTCATGACCTTGTTTTATTCCCTTAGTATATTTCACCCAATTGATAAATATCAAAATTTACAACTACGTTTAATTCATATTAAATTCAGCAAAAGAATATATATTTTTACTAACAATGACCTACGTGACCTATTTATGACTTTTTCACGGAAAGAGACTATTTTAAATCAATTTTATAGCACAAAACTAACATCTATGGTGTTTAAAATGTCTTCATAATTTTTCCATTGTTAATTTGTACAATTGTAAATCAGTTTTCATGTTATCAGAAGCAGATAAAAGTCTGGTCTACCATGTGAAAGAACTTTTACTTAACAGAAAAAAAACAATTCGTCAAAACTCAAAACATCATATGATATGAAAGAAACAAATATTTTCTGTAGTTCCTCTTGTCAGACATTGGGATTAAAAAAATGATTCAGAATCTCAATAGGATCCAAAAAATTCAAATATTTCCTTTGTTAGTTTCAGACATCAAAGCCACTGTCAGCCAGACCTGGAAACCATGACAGAAGACTACATCCACAGCGGTTACCAGGCCTTCTGCCACCTGAAAGCCATCGTTGTCGCTAAGGGCGGCTATATTAATGATTAACAGAGCTCAGAGACACATCTGTATATTTATATATATGTAGTATTAATTTTGTTGAAAGTCTATTGTTAATTAATTAATTATATCTTGTTGAATTATAAAATTCAAAGTGTTCATATTTGAATGGACCAATCGGTATATTAAGAATGATCTCCTATCTTTTACGTAAATTGTTTTAAAATGCATACTATAATAAAATAATTTTAATTATACATATATGCATTTAAATATATTTACATAAATCCCATCTCTAGTCATATTAAATCAAAAAGTATATACTACAATAACATTAATTTATTATTAGTATTAAAGTGGCGGTATGATTAAGAGCCATGAAGGAATGCATCAATAATTGAATTTGGCATCATCACAATCCCTCCGCTTTTTGGTTAGCATACCCACATATCCATGAGTACAAAACAAAACCACTACTATTCACAAACAACGTTAATTGATTCGCATCTCATATTCTATAAATATTTTACATTCCTTCCTTAAAACTCTATAAATAACGATTGTTTATGGTTCTTTAATTCCAATCATATTTAATAGTTATGAATAATATGTTGATTGCCTTTTCACCTCATGATAATTATTTTTCTTAGTATTTTTAGTTGCTGTTGTACAGGTAGAACCTAAGCGGCCATAAAGTTCACCTCTCTTGATTTATTCTCCACACTTGCTATAATTTTCTATTTAAACGATATCATCATCATGATGGTCGGATACACGTAGAATGAAATATTACAAACACTTTTATCGAATATCCTCCAATATAATATTTTGTATATTAATATATATATCTAATTTATTATTTAACATCTTTTAAAGGAATATTATCAGATAAGGACTCAAATCATGGGGAGATGAGGTGGGATTCCATATTCTTAGGTTTGATGTTGTGGCGTTCGTAGCACATATGTATGTAATATGTAGCATCAAGTACCGTTAAGTATTTTTTGGATATACATACTTTACTTATTGTTCAAGATTTATAATCTCGAACATAATAATATGTAATAATATTAATAACAATGATTATCTGTATTAGTCAATATTCGTGTAGTATAGAGGAAAAGAAGAAACTCTTTTCTCCTCCGTTAGATGACACTGGAATATTTCTAATTATAATACAAAGAAAATAAGTTCCTTTATTACAGTTCTACACGTGTACCTTTATAAATTTTTATAATCAGACACATTGCACTAATAAGTGAACCTATTTAATTGAGTTTTTATTCTAACACATTTGATATAAGCGTTCTTATCAATTGTATCATTGAGAGGGAAAAAGGTACATGAATATATATTTCATTCACAATGAAGTGAATGTATCAATATGCATAATGAACAAATAAATATTGAGCATACTTATACTAATAAGTATATGCTGATGTACTTCACACTAATAGTGATCTTGTTAATGAAAAGCAGTAGTACACAATAGTGATGTGTCGTTCGGGAACATTACAGCTTTATGAGCCGGATCAAGTCGTCAGGATGACAAAATTTGAAGCAAACATAGGAGGATTTTTTTTAAGGATTTCTCCCATAGGAACGTGAAATTTTGTGTCTCTCGAATATTGAAAGAGTATGGAAAAGCTAGAATCTCACATGGTTAAAAAGAATTAGAGTTAGTAACAATTTCTGGGCAATGCGAATAAAACACGAATTCAATCGGATGAATGGATACCTCTTGGTAAATGCTATGGAACCAAAGGAACTATTAAAATGTGTGAGAACGCTGATGATTTATTGGGGACAAATGTCAAGCCCTTGGGCTTCCACTCTAAAAATACTACTTCTTTCTATACTAGGACCAGATGAGCCAATAAATTTTAACTCCAGGATATGTTTGTTGGATGTCCGTTTTAAAGAACATCATCTGACTACCATTGGACAAGCCCATATTGCCAAGACATCAACCACATCTCAATATTTTATTTATCTCAACAGAATAGTGTCAGTAAAAATAGGTACACTTGATATAGTTTATGGACCACCAACTTCATTTTACATGCTTTTAGAAGCGTTAAAATCCCATTTTGTCCGTCAAACTGTGATGAAGACTTCAGAAATATCCTCTGCAAATATTTTAGTGAAGAAACGCTATCAAAGGCTCAAGCAAACACCCAGCAAAGACGTGATAAATAGTCCCAGTTTTTTATTGGGAAACCTCTACATGAATCTAATGGAGAAGTGGTTCCAGTATCGAATGGCAACGTCGTCCCTTCAGCCCATCCCCCTGCAGATGGCCCTGCCCAAATTCCTATATAATTGTAATATATCTATTAGAGCAACAAAAAAAATCTGAAGAGCCATTTGGGAGCCGAAAGAGCAGGCTCTTTTTAGTGTGACGAGCCTATAGATCCGGTTCTCTAAAAAGAGCTGGAAATCCCATTACTAGTACCCTGTATTACCCGGAGTAAATAGGTGTTGAATAAAATACAAACTTTCCTTTAATAATATAGAAGATAATTCCACGAGAATTACGTTTTTCATGGGCACATTTACACGTAACCACCCTCAATACTTATATCAATTCATATGAAGTGTTCTTTTCTCAAGAATGAAAGTATACCTAATGATAGTAGTTTGAGAAAAAATAGTTAATATGATAGGATGACTGATGAGTACTTTAATCTCTAGAGAGCTCACTAACAAAAACGAACAAAACAGTGCCCACTGTATGCTAAATGACAATTAGAGTATGCTTATGAAATACAAATAACAAAAAAGCTACATGTTCGATGATATATGCACAGGCCTGCAATATTTTATTAATAAGAATAAATTGCTATTTCTTAAATCAAAAATGCGTATACATGTGTACGCGTCTAAAACTGAACACTCTGAAATTTTAAAAAATAGTTAAATAATTCTGTAATTTCTAAAGTGATCGACGAATTAATTTATTTCACATGAAAGATGAGAGTGTTAGACACATGTCTATTCAATATGACCACCCTTGTTCTCCACTACCAACTCCAGCCTGGACCAGAACTTGCTGCATGACTTGGCGATGAAGCTCTGGTCGAGGTTGGCTCAGGCATTCTTGAGGGCAAACTTCAGCTGGTCCTTGGACTTGTATTGACTCCGGCAGCATCCCCTTTAAACACCCAAACATTGCGAAGTCAAGCGCGAACAATCTGTGGAGTGAGGCCTTTTTCTTAAGCTTGTTGAGAAGAATATTCGACCTTGCGAGGCGTTTTTCCTTGTGTATAGGTTTGAGGGCTTGACTAGGGGTTCTCTTGTAGACCTTAAGGCCAAGATCTTTCTTAACTAGCCAGTCCATAGTCCTTCTGCTGACGTTGAACTCCCCGGAGAGGCCGCTGACGGTGACCTTGCCTCTCTTGTACATATATCGCCATTTAAAAAAGTATGGTATTTTAGACAAAAAACAACTTTATTAGAATATTGTACAAGTTACTTCTAAAAAAGTCCCTCTGTTTTTTAGGACATCTCTACTGATATAACATGCATATTGATAGTTTCTACAGAAAATGGGAGGCCTGTCTACTACGCCTTATATTTTTTCGAAGTAAAGTAAGCTAGAGAGGTCCAGGTCATTACTAAAATGTTTCTTTTGAGGAAGGGCCCTTTTCACAAAAATATAAGAATTTTGTTTAATTGACTTCATTTTTTTTTTTTTTTTTTTTGAAAAAACAAACGTGAAAACAGTTAATCTATATCCATAAAGCAAATTTTATCTGAATGTATGTCTGAATATATGATAAAGAGTTAGAAGGTGCAATGTATGTAGTGTTCCCTGATGTATATCATAGACAAATATCATTGAATTCAAGAGATTAGAATAATGGCACAGAATATGTGTGCTCACATTATGAGAATATAAATAGATTGATTGATTAGTTGAAGAAAATGGAAAAAGAGTTAATGTCATTTTTTACTCCATTCCTTATAAGAGTGGAAACAAAAAAAACAAGGTAATGGAAGCTAAGCTAAGTTTATGATAATTCCGGGTAAAAAAAAAAGGAATTAAATCTCACAAAGGTGCAGCGGTTAGTTCAACTCATATTAAAAAAGAGAAGTACTTTATATAAAAAATTTCAAAAAAATGAAAGTTACTTTAGATTAGGTTTAGCAACAAGTTGTTATATTCAATTATTTTTCTCAAACTGTTTTTGTTATTTGATTATTCTGAAGGAGAGAACGTCAAAGTATTGAGTGAGGAGCTACATGTGAGTGTAATCATAAAAAAGGATAAAAAAGGATTTATATTTTATATTAGTAGAGCGAATTTTGTCTATTCGTTGCAGCCCAAAAACTCCAGGCAATACAAAGTACTACTTCTAGTAATCTTTTTCTTTTCCTTTTGACAAAAAATAAATACAAATTTTGACAAAATAATTTCCCTTCTTGACAGAAAAATGTTGTCTTTTTGACAAATTTGAGAGGAAAATGTGAGTCATGGGACTGTAAAGAAGATGTACAGAAAACTCTTAAGCTCGTTATACGACCTCATATCATGATATAATAGTCTCCCCCTCAGATATTTTTCTTCCACTTCCATGGCAGGATCCCTTTAAAATATGGATTTATCATTTTAATGTCATAACTTATTGCATGGAGTAGACTAAAATAAGTATGGGTTGTATAATTATGATAATATGTAACCATATTTCACTATTTTTCCCATGCAGACTATACTCAGTGATTTATTAGTTTCTCACCTATTATGTAGACAAAGGAAGGCATCGACTGGGGAATTGTAATAACGAGAGATGGGAAAAATATGATAATGAAATAGTATTTTGTAGTTGCACCTAAAATGTTGTTTTTTTCAATTCCAGTTCGTTTAAACTTAATTCACAATCCTTCCATAAGCAAATGTTTTGATCCAAAGCTATTAAACAAGCCCAATTTCCGACTAATATTTCTTCTTCTTGGATCCTCTTGCTAATTATCCAAATAACTCGAATCATTTTAAAAATAGTGAATACCTAATATGACCGTGATAGCCTGAGAGTATATAAAAGAAAAAAGTCAGTTGGTATTACTGTAATGTATTTCGCATTTCCCTCCCCCTTGTTCTTCATTCTTATCGTCTTGTATTTTCTTTTATTATGTATTAAAGTACTGTCTTTTACGTAGTATAAATAAGTAAAGTATTTTGTATATTGATTAGAGTAGGGTTTTGTCTTATAAAGAATACAGCTGTTCCTTTAATAAGTGTTATATTATTCCTCCAAAGTGCTCATGAAAGACAAGGAGTAACAAAGAGAGTTTGCGCGGGAATTAGAAGTGTAAGTCTTTTTTGGACTCTGCTTTTATTTCCTTGCTATATACGGAGTGGGATTTGTGTTTATTCCCTTTCTTTAGCATTTACTTTCAGCTGATTTAATACAACGTCATGGCAGCTAAGTTGCTCGTCTCCTAAACATTTACCAAGTTCATGAGTGCTAATAATCATTTGGAGCCAGGGAAAGATAATAAATAAAGGTGAATGATCCATCTGGATAAACCAAAGGATCTTTATCAATATCAACGATAGCTTTATAGAACTATTTATCTAACAAGATTTTAAATTACAGCAGTAAAAACCCTTTTTTATTTGGGTAATTATATACTGCTTTTATATCTCTTAAATGAGCACTTTTATTGTACCAATTAATTACTAAATGTGCCTAGGCTAATAGATTTAATATATTCTATTAATATTATGGGGATAGCATCGTCTTTTAAAATCATACTTTAATAGATATTTTAGTGTTATGATGGCCTACCTTTATCCGACCTTAGAGTACATCATAGTAAATACTAGGCTCTTCTCAACATGATTCTTGAATTTTGATAGTTCATACATCATTTCATTGTCACGATTTATTATTATTAAAAGTGAGAACATGATTTAGAGAGGAAGAAGAATTCGTTATTTTATTCGTTTGTTCGTTCGTAATGTGCAAATTCAATGTACTACCGGGTGTTAGATAAAAATGAGAACACTTTTCAATTAAATGTTTTTGATGTAGAGAGACATGGAATTCAAAACGGTCGAACGGATCAGTCTGAAATGTCGTAAGTAGGCGTATAAAATAACCAAGCATGTTTAAATGATAGTTTTTGAGGGCATCCGAGGTCAATAAGAGGCTGTTTTTTTACCAAAATAAAAACGATTTTCCCCTCGATCTATCTAAATCTTTCTCCTCTCTCCTCTTCTCCCTCTGTCTCTTTCTAGATCCCTCTCTCTCCCTCTTGTATTCTACCTTCATTCTTTGTTTCTATTCCCCTCTATTGAGCCCTACAATCCTCTGCTAGCAACACATTTTTAAATTTATAGCTTTATTTTTATCAATTTTCTTCAAATCTTCTTTCAAAACAATTAATTATCAATATGATCGCCCTAAGCGACGATAATGGCCTTCAAGCGGCTTATAAAGACTGCTTACATGTTTCAGATAGTATAATTGTCCATGTTCTGACAGTGTTCATCCACGGATGACTTAAGGGGGACTATGTTATGGTGGCGGATGGTGCAGGATCTTGACTATACTTGCGACAAAAATTTAAGTCAAGCAGGATCCAATCAGGGATGTAGGGGCCCAACTACTTGTTTTACATCTGAGAAAGCACCGTTCGAATGTATTTGAAAGGAAGAGAGTCAAATTTATATAACGATTTGGTCATCAGGGACCCCCATGAATTTTTTTATTGGAGGAAGGGGGGTTGTGCTAATTTGAACAGATAACCTTTTTAAACAAAAAAAGAGAAATAATCCAAAAATTACACAAATTCTCGATTATTTTGACATTGAAAATTATTTAGACACGTCGGATCTTTATTCCTATCACTATAAAAATTCCTCAAAAGTGGGGGAGGGGACATTATCCACTTTGCCTTTATGGTTCCCGAAATCTCTATGGGTTATTGCCGCCCGGAGAATTGCAGAGATCTTGAGGGGAAACGTCTCTTTTTGAGCTTATTTTGGGATGTTCGGGTAGTGGATGGTGGGGACATTTGATTCCATGTGCGTGCAGAACGTAAAGTCAAACGGGTCCATTTCAGGGCTGTAGGGTGCCAAATAGATTTGAGCCAGAAGTCCAGCATGTTGTTGTTTTCTCAGAGGAACTTACGTGTGGCGTTTGTAGTAAGGACTGCACATTGATATTTGATTATGTAGACGGTGTTCTTGGAGATCTAGAGCTGATCAGAAATATCTGTAGGAGAATTCCCACCCGGAGAACTGCAGAGATCTTGAGCCAAACGTTTCTTTCTGAGCTCATTTTTACCGTTCGAGTGACATCCGATGTTCAGGTAGAGGATGGTGCAAGCCTTTTACTGCACTTGTGGCCAGAATGTAAAGTCAAACTGGTCCGTGTCAGGGCTGTGGGGGTGGCACATCGATACATGTCGTATGAGCAGGTACACTATCCTGCTGGACATCCCTACTTGACTAGGTAGACTGTGTTCTTGGACACTTTGAGCTGATCCGAAATATCTACAGGAGTTATTCTCGCCCAGAGAAGTGCAGAGAGATCCCAACGTCTCATTCTGATCTCATTTTTACCCCCTGAGAGGGACGTGAAACGTAGGAAAGCAAATATACACTCAGTTGTGTCTGATGTAATTTCAAGCTTCGTGTCAAACGAGATAACAGGAGTGTTATCATTTTCATGACACACCCTCTATGTAGTCACCAAACAGCCTTGCATGAGTGCATATATGGGTCTACCTATGTTGCTTATAAGTGATATAGGTACATACATCAATGCATCTATATTAGACATTGATAAATTGTAGACTAGGAAGGTGTGTATTTCATCAGGGAGTCAAACAGAAACAAACTAGTCCAAAAATGATATTCAAATTGCAAATTACAATAAATGGCTTGTCGTCAGGGTTTGTTATAAGTAATAATGAATACATTCGCTTCTGTTTCATGATAGTTATATGTCCATATCACGTATATGCTCGTCATCAATCCAAAATACATATTTGGTGTCGAATGTATTCCTTTGTAGTGCCAAACACACGTCAGATCTTCTACAAAAAATGGAATTGTTTTTTTATTCATTCAAATATTTATTTGTAAAAAGGTGTCATAGTTTTTATGTATATTTAATAAAGTAGACGAATAGGATTGAAATATATATGGATGATACGGAATGACATAATAGATAATTATAGTATAGAGTGTTTTGAGTGACGTCATAAATTGAATCGTAATGAAAGGAGACACTGTGTTAAGAGCTCAGAGTTGACATTTTTATTACATAAAATGGACAAATTTCAAATAAATCTTGATTTATGTCCATCAAATGGCATCATGAATGAAAAGAAGGCTTCATCTATGTACTGAATACTACTTTATACCAATATTAAAAAATGATATTTAAATTGAATCAAAGTAATATGTACTGAAGATTTATTTTGAGTGCAAAACCTCCCCCTAAAATCCCATTGAGTTTTGCGTTTTTTAACTTGTAATAAAGTTATGATAGATTATGATTTTTTTCACGTTTTGTATTACTAATCTTCGTACCAAGTTTCATCAGAATTGATTACTAACTTTTGCCGTAGTCCTGGTGACTAACCAAACATGAGCAATAAGATATACTTCGCTGGCGAAGGTAATTATCCTTTTTTTTCATCGATTAGGGACGAGAAAAGTAGGATAATTAGTGAAAATATCTTATTACTTCTATTGAAATAGTAAATTTGTATCTACAATATAAAAATAAGATTGTAAAACGATGAAATAACATATTCTTAATACATTTGAGGGTGATATATAAAAGAAAACTAGGCAATAGGGGCCGCTTAATGGCCGGCACGACTTGTTTGGAGATGTATAGTACTAGTGTGGTGTATTGTCAATCCTTTCACATAGTAGTTTTATCATTGTGTACCTTTTAATATTTTATATATTCAAGTATATACATTTTACAGGGGTCGGGTAACTCCCCTGTATTTTAGCTCTTGTGTATTTTAGTCGTGTATTTAAGTACCTCCGTATCATATACTCTTTTTAAAATATACATACTTCGTACAGAGTCACCTCTTTTATATTCCGTTCGCCCGTCGGATGTCCGACGAGAGTGAATATTAATATATTGATTGTATTTTTAGGTAAGGGCAGAAAGGCTAGTATACTGGCAATAGGACTTGAAACCATCATTATGACTCAAAACATTATGAAATGTGAACTAGAAGAGTAAAGTGCAAAATCTCACACTAAAATCAAATTTCATGCATGTACCTCAATTTGTTCCAAAGTTCTGGTTGATTATGCATTTTGTACGTTTTTCCTACCTTGACCTTTGACCTTTCAAAATTTAATACACGCTTAATGTGACCATATATGTTATCCGTACCCAGTTTGATCAAATTAATTATTCAGTAACTTTTAACTTTTGGGGTAATCCTGGTGATTAACAAACAAACAGAGGCCAAAATATACGCTCCGCTCAGCTTTGATGGTGGAGGTAAAAATTCCAAGCTCAAAGTTAAGTTTACGTAACAAAAAATGGTGCAACTGAGTAATTTGAATTTTTTGACAGACATTTGACACCCTCGTATATTGTTTAAAATTTGAAATCCTTACAGGTTTTGATTGGGTGGAAGGCGCCATTGTAGATATTCTTGTACATCAAACTGTTCCTAGAGAGAGAGAGAGATCTTTGATGGAGGATAAAGGTTCATTTTATTTGTGGGTCCCATTTGGATTTGCAATCGCTCATTATTTTCCCTAATATTAATGAAAAAATGTCTTTTTTTTTTGTTATTTGAAGAAGAATTTGACGCTGTTGTAGTTGACATAACAATAACTTCAGTAGTAATAAATAGTATAAGGGGCGTCTGCAGGGGGTTGGCTGGAGGGAATTAAATACTTTCCCCTTTTTACTAGAATTGTTTATGGCCATGATGCAAAAATTTTAAGGGAATATAAGGTGATTTTTTTTTTTTTTTTATATTTCTTTTGTTAAAATAAAGGTCATTCTGGCAAATTCTACAACAGAAGAAAAAATGTAATATTTGAAATTAATAATAGAAATTTTTTGATTTCTTTTTTTGAATTTTAATTCAATGGATTTTATACTAAAAAATTGATTTTTTTTTTATTTAAAAAATTTAAGTTTCTGGAATAATTATTAAATTCTTCCTTTTTTTGAAAAGTTTTTACTTTTTTAATTTTTTTCCAAAAAAATTACTTTTTTTTATAATAATTTTGAAATATTTTCCCATTTTTTCAAAAAGTATTAAAATGTTTTTTTCCAAAATATTTAATATTATACATTCTTTTTCCAAAATATTTAATATTTCAAATTTATCGTAGAATTTTTTTTTTTCCGAAAAAATTAATATTTGAATAGCTGTGGATTTTTTGAAATTTTATGTAAATGATTATGGATTTTGAATTTTTGTTTCAAAAATAATTAAAAAAATTTTTTTTTAAATTTAATCAGTCAAATTTTAATTTTCTTTTAAAACCGTTAAATTATTTCCAAAATATTTTAAGATTTTTTTCCAAAAATTTAATATTATACCTGGATTTTTTAATATTATAAATTTTTTTCCAAAATTTTAATATTTCAAATTTATCGTAGTTTTTTTTGCAAAAAAAAATTTAATATTTGAAGCTGTTTTTGAAATTTTATGCAAATGATTATGTTTTGAAAACTGTATTTAAATTTGATTATATTTTTCCTGATGGAGCTTTTGAGTTTTAACCCATGAAAGTATATAAGTTGCTGGTTTGGATTCCAAAATTAAGATTTGAGAAAAAAAATGGATGTATTAAATTGATCAACTCAATATTTTCCATTGTGGAGGTCAAAAGAATCCCTAACTATGGGGTTTCCTAAAGAAATATCCCTTGCCGTAACGACTTTGAGGAGAAGTACAAGTCAGCGTCAAAGGTTAAGATTCAAAGAATTTTATCTGTTGAAGTATTTAGCATTTTTCGTATTTTGTATAATAGATATTCACATTTACAAACAAAACATTAGAAATAAATCCTGACTTAACAATTCAAGTTCAATGATTTATTTGATTCAATATTTTAAAAAATATATAAGTTCTATTTGGACAATATTAATTAATTAAAAACTAACTATTGGTTAACACTTGCATTCAATGAATTTTATCTCTACACATACAATTAGAAATGACTTATTCAAGTTCAATGATATTTATTCAATATAAAAAATATACGTTCTATACAATATTAATTAATTAAAAAAACAGTAATAACAATGATATTTCAGGATAATCAAAGTACTATCTACTTCCTTTTATATCGATTAGGCACGGAAAAAAATAGGATAATTAGATAAAAATACCATATTCTTTTAAATGGTAATTGTTAATTTTTATGTACAATATGAAAATAAATTATATAACGATGCAATAGCACATTTTTAATTCCTTTGAGGGTCAGATATATAAAAACTAGACATTAGAGGGATATATGTGTAATAGACCTAAGGTTTAAGTCATTTTATTTGATGGTCTCATTTTAACATCCAATAGTTCAATATTTTCCTTAATATTAATGAAAAAAGGTTTTTTATTCTTTTTAAGCATGGTTGTTTATACCTCTCCTAAAATGGCCGACAATGCTGACGTCACGTGAAATACGATATACAATTATACATCCTTAGTATCTCAGAGTGCATGACTCAATTAAATACTTTATGCCTGAAGAAATAGGATGGACTATCTAACTTACGATCATTATAATTATGTAAAATGATGAATAAAAAAGAATGATCTAAAATTGGAAAAAGTTTCATCATGACTCAGAAGAAAATAAAATTAATTTTAAACATTACACCTCATGTCCTTTCTGGGAAGCGGGAACATGTGAGGACTGTAATATACATAGCCATATATTATCCCTCCCTCTTATCATAGGTACCTGTAGGCCCATCCTTTTTGTTACCGTTTTGATATATATTACATAATCTTTTAAATCAGGGGCTCTCAAACCAATGTATACAAGAGTATAATCTAGTATGCCACGTCGGAAGTGGTATTATATTATTTAGTAGAGTAAACAGGTCAAACCAAAGCTGATGAAACTATCAGCATAGTTAAAAATAAAATGTTCTGCCACTGTCGAAAGAAAGAAAACTAAAAATGAACGTGGTGACTCTGACAACTTGAAAAATGTTTTGAAAAAGAGAAGTTTAAATATCATTACGTTCATTAGATCAGCTTCAAGTAGTTGCATCATGAGGAAGAAGGGGGAGTCGGAAACAAGCAAGGCCCTAGACCATAATTACTCTGATGCACTTCTGAATTTTACTCAGAGTTCAACGAGGACTATAATTATAATTCCATAACAAATCCCCAGGGTTACTCTCCGTCTTTATTGATCACATGCAAATGTTTAATTATGTTTGTATATATCAGTGATAACTTTTCTGTACTAGAAAAGGGAGCCGTCTCCTCAGGAATTGAATATTAATGGCAACAGTTTTAGGAAAAGAAAAATCATTTTTCAGGTTGCCAACTCCAAAAAAAAACAAGCTAAAAAAAAATGTTACCGATTAATTTCACTGTTGATGCAACAGTCTGAAGCTTCAGCTCATACAAGTAGATCTTGCTCCATTCTGGATACTGGATACCAGTCAGTATTCCTCTCTGTCAAAATGGGCGATCAAAGTTATGTGGCCTTCCATGCCCACCTATTTCAGAATTTTCCATTTTGGTTGGCAGACACATCCAAGGCAAAAAAAAAAAAAACTATTTGCAACTTTCAGTCCTACTCTGCGTGTCAGCCTCTTATCCATTCTACCAACTCTTCATCACAAATTTTCCCCAGAAGCAAGCCTATGGGTCTCCCTCAGGGTTATCAGAATATGTATTTTAACAGCTGACAGTGGCAGAACAAACATTTAGAAAACAGTTTATTGTTTGTCGAATAAAATATTAGGGTTTTTACTCATTTTTTTTGGAAGATGTGCCTCAGAAATGTTTTGACAATTACAAAGGGGATTTCAGTTGCAAGAGACAAGTCCAAGTGTCTCACTGAGAGTAAGTGGAATTTGTATCTTGGCAGCTGACTGTGGCACAACAAAAATTATGGCCTAATTTATTGTTTGTTGTCTTTACATTATGAGACTTTTACTCATTATTTGAGGAAGATGTGGCCACAAATGTTTTAACAATTAGGAGTGAGCCTTTATTTGCAAAAGGTTGAGAACTCCTTCTTCAAGTGAACATATACTGACATTCGAAGGTACATATTCCAATATTATGTTATGAATGTATGTTAAGTCAGTCGTTGAAAATAAAATAAATGTTAAATTATAGTCGAGATGTGTCATAACTTTTTAAGTAGATATTGTATACAATATGTATATAACTTACCTCCCTTCAACTCTTAAAGTGCTTTTGATCGTTTCCGTATGGAGAACACTCATTAAACTTGTTTTCAATGTACACAAGTAGTATATACCTATATTATGTAAATAGATTAATGTATTTTCAATTGGGGGACTGATGCAACTGACTCTATGGGTATGTACTAGGGATGAAGTGAGCCCAAAATTGGACGTCCGGTCTTAAACTTTTAAGGGTGAGTACATAGATAGAACAGTTCTAGCTGTATGACGTTATCATTAATGTTGAGATAAGCCTTATTTTGGACTCAAGATTGTAGTAGGAGTTTTCAGTCTCGGTCCAGTTCAGTTCAGTCCTAAAAACTTCGGTCCTTGATTATGTCATTTAACTTTATTAATGTTTAAGTACTGTTAGCACTAAAAATCGGTCCCAAGGACCGATATAACACGTTCTAACACTAGACTGACTTAACCGACAATAAGGACCTACACAACAATAGTCCTCTTACCGGATTGTCCATTGAAATCAGAACACATACACAGTTAATAATTAATGAAATTTGAGAGCTTGAAATTAATTTGCATTCCGATATATGAAAGCTTAAACAATATATTTCAAAACAAACCTGAGCTCTCTAGCTTACATACAAGTGGAGAAAATGACATGTGAATGTGATCAACAGATTTCTATTCGAGCACTCTAAGCTATTGGGCAGCTCTAGGATCACCGTCTACACCGTCAGCAAGTCCAAAATGTTAGAGAGGAAGAAGGGGTCTCTTAAATAGGCCAAACTGGAGCTGAAGGCGTTATAAAAAACAGCCTAGGCCAATCCCCTCAATTGCATGACAATTCTATCAAAAAGTGGACAGAAAGGGCCTTGTGAGGCTGGAGAGGCCACTTTTGACACAAGCAATGAAAACCCAAAGTTGCAATACACTTTCTGACTCTTTCTTGCCCACCACGACCCCTGACGCCAACTCCCTCCACTACACCTTTTGCCTACATGTCCAGGAGAAGGCCCATAGTGAAATTTAAAATTCAAAGTGTTCTGATTTTAATGAATCACCTAGTAGATATTACCAGTAATGCCATTATCTGTCAGTCTTAAATAGTTTATATATGTGATGGTGTTACTTTACTAGCATACAATTTACAGTGCATTTGATTGTCAGCTGTCGATGTTTCTACTTCCCTCTTATCCTATTAGTGTTCTGAGCGCTGATTGGTTGAATTAAAATGACCTCTTATTAAGCTGTGAACGATTTTCAACAATTATTGAATAATATAAACAAAGTTAAAAGAATTGGCTTGCTACCAACTGATTTTGTGACCTTCTTCTATTTCTTTTTGGAGTAAATGTTTGGAATATATGGCACATACTTTAATTATGCCTTAATTAAAATAAATCATATACAACTCCTTATACAATGAAAGATACTTCAATTGTATCAAGTTAATTCAATTGGTAAAATGAGATACTTTATAAGAATATTAGTGGACATTATGCATTCTTGCTGGGATTCTAACAATTGGGAGATTTTTTCAAGGATCTCATAACATATCATCGGAAAAGAAACAGAAAAACTTCAAAATTAGTTGGTAGTTAGCCACATCTTCCCTACTATAGGAACTATTTGGCACACAAGAATGTGTACTAGGGCGCTCTTTATTTAATCAGAAACCCCACATCATCTCAAATTATAAAACCTAAGAGGAGCTATAAATTTCTACTTAAAAATTCAAATTAGTCTTAGGCATACATTTTTTGTGATTGGATTTTTTGCATTTCATAAAGTTTCCACCCATACTTATGGTTTAAAATCCTATGAGGTTTTGGCGCGATACTAGCCCTCAAATCAGCTAAAAAGACGTGCCACACGTGTAACAGTCCCTATATATCTTTTTCATTTAATAAATATTGTGAATAATTGCGCACAGCTTAACAAGAGTGAATTCAAATTAAATCACTCAAAGTTCGAACACCTAATAGAAAAGAGGCAGAAGAATCGACAGTTGACAATACAACACAAAGTATTTTTGTGCTAGGGATGTAATGCCCGGATAACAGAGGCGATACCAATCTAAGTCTCATATTAAGAACCAATATAATCATTTGTACCAGAACCATAGGGGCCAAAGAGCCATTTATTGGGACTCAGTGTAATACTAATATGACATCACTATTATATAGTATGGTGCCCCACTAGCAAATACGTTTCGGTAGCTGAATATAGCCCTAACATTTAGCTATATTTAAATTTCTGTTGTGATTCGAAAAGGTTGTAAAATATAGTTCATCAGTAATAAGTAGAGGTGTATAAAACATGTCCTATAAGATGGTTGTAGTTGCAATAAAAACAAGATTTTATTCATATTTTAAAGATGTTATAATTACTAAGAAGGGAACATTTAAATACTATATAATGCTGACATCATAGTAACGCAACCTTAGTATTTGACTATGTTTTGGATGGTCCATGGAAATCTGAACACTGACTAATTCAATAATTAATTACGATTGAGAGATTGAAAGTAATTCATATTTCGATATATTAAAGTATAAACAATTAGTTACAAAGCAAATCTGAGCTCTCTAACTTACGTACAAGTCACGAAAATGACACTGGAACGTGACCAAGTATTTTCCATTCGCTCACGACATCAGAGAGTCCAAAACATTGTAGAGGGAGAAGGGCTCTATCGAAAGGCCAAACTAGACCTGGAGGTGATAAAGAAAACAGCCCGGGGTAATCCCGTTAAGTCCATGAGGGCCCATGCAAAAGATTTCTGAATCTCACACCAGACTGTACAGAAAGCAATCAAAAACGTTGGTGGAAAGAACGTTGTGAGGGGGGAGAGGCCCCTTATGACACGAGCAATCAAAGAACTCCATCTCCTACGTTACAAGACTCTTTTGAATTAGTCTTTTGAGTTCTTTTGATCTCTTTTTGACACTTTTTGCCCTCTACAGCCCTGATGACAATCCCCTCGACTACACCTTTGATTGCATGTCGAGGGGAAGGACTGCAGTGTTTGTCATCCAAATACCGATGCCCTCAAATCCACTGTCAGTCAGCACTAGAACGCCATGACATAGGACTACATCTGCAGCGGGTGCCATCGATTTATAGTATTAATTTTGTTGAAATTATATTGTTCATTAATCAATTATATCTTGTTAAAGTTTAAAATTCAAAGTGTTCATATATTAATTAACCAACTGGTAAGTTTGGTCAATGTCCCCTTGGCCCCTATGGTTCCTGCGTCAATGACCAATCAAACCGGTGAGATATCTTTTATACATAACTGGTAACAATCTACTCTCAAGGGAGGAATTAAACACTAAAACACAATAGTCAATACATTATTATATGTGGTGCGTGTTACAATTAGAGGAACAATTGATTTACTTCTCCGAAAGAAGTTTATGAATAGTACATTGTTGTTGTAATAAGTACCAGGGACTATAATCTATAATGTAACAATGTGTAGCAGTCACTTACAAATACAAAGTTATCCCTTGGGATAATCTCCTCTAAATCCCAAAATTACATACATACATACATACATTTTTATAATAAGGAATTACTAATTAAATACATCCATACAATTATTCATCCATGAGATGTTTCAATGCTACTTTAACAAATAATATGTGAAATGCTTTACACACGATTAAACATCAAATAAATATATATGTATCGATTGAAACGCTTTGTAATTGTAGCTATGAATAGTATTGAATAAAATTGTTTGATTCCCTCATTAACAAATTAACAATTTATATGCTGAGTGGGGACTCAAAACTTGCAGTAGTATTTAGTCACGACTTTACCCCCCTTACGTTTAATTATGAGTGTTCCTTGTGCAACAAAAACGACAGCTGTTTACAAAAAATATGTTTCAAATATTAAATTTTTTATTAAAAAAAAATTCACATTATATTTTTTCGTGAAAAGTTTCAAAAATCCATTGCTATTCAAAGATATTATAAATTTTTTTGAAAAAAATTGGAAAAAATAAAATAAATTTCGAATATTACTTTTTTGAAAAAAAAAAAAAAATCAAATATTAAATTTTCTAGTAAAAAATCCTAAATTTGATAAGGGCTCCAGCCCACCCCATTGCAGACGCCCCTGAAAGCCCCAAGGTATCTCCATCCAGACTGTCTACAATATCATACTACATATACTTCTGGCCTGCCTCCATGTTGCCCTCCTGTCCCCCTGACCTCAACCACCTGTACTTTGATGGGCGTTTTGGAGAAGAATATCTGCCGCACATAACATTCAAATTTAGCTTTTTGAGCTGCCATCAACGGCAGTGTGGTAAGCCGTTGACTCGACCTTCATCGTAAAGACCTGCCAAACAGCTTTTAAAATATCTCAAATTGCTTTTGAGTTATCTTTCTTCTTGATTACATAAGAAATTTTTTCGTATTTAAGGCATACTACTGACAGTCTTGGGTACCCATTGTCGTAATTGTGTTTAATTGAAATAAAATGTTTTTCTATGAACACTTCTTAAAGTCCTTGACACCCCTGAATTTTTTAGACTCTCACATTCTCACTAATGCATTCCTACATGAGCATTGTATCTGTAGGGTGTGTTGCTTCCAGCCATGGCATCATAACATTCTTAAGAAAGTTATAGTACACCTAGGAGATCAAATTGTGACCGTTGTCAAAAATGTGAACACGCATGACAATCCCATCACTAGTGATCGAGCCAAACATCAATTTCTTGGACGTGAACTCGGTCTTCATCACACGAGCACCATTATTTCCGTCCTCTGCTAGTCAGCGATCATTCTTTGAGTCGTATGTAGCGTCCAAGGTGAATTTTGACTCATCACTGAATAGATTTCTTATCCCTGGATTTGATTTTAAAATTTGGCAGAGTGGCTTGCTTCTTGCAACCGGATGATATTCCTCTTCGTAGTAAGAAGGTGACGTCTTCCCCTGATGTAGGACTTCAAGCCAATGTCGTTCTTGATGGCCCTAGCTATGTTCCTCAGACTGATGTACCTCCTCAGAGCATGACCAGTAATTGAGATGTCAGGATTTGCTTTGATGGACATCTTGAGCCCAGACAGGAAGTTGTCAGTCCACTTTTTAGCATTGTGTACACTACATGAGGAATGAGAAATCCCTTACCCGCCTTTAGTAGCTTGCAAGCATCATAGATAGTGCTCCAGGCATAGTTTGTGGCTTTTATGATGGCCTTAGCATCGTTGCGGTTCTCAAACAAGTCTGCAATGGCTTTATGATTGTCCTCCTTCTTTTTTATGGTGAAAACAAAAAGTTGTTGGATATGTATGTCCAGTAATTTTATGTGTAGTTAGAGCTTAGAAAAATGCACAAGATTTGAAGAATAACCAATTAGAAATATGTTCAGATACTTTTGCACAGCCCTGTATATATTTACAAAGTATTTCAAGAACTTGTCAGTTTTCTTGGAGTAAAGGATCCTTCTATAAGGATGAAAACGACTACAAAGAGTATGATAAATATTATTGATTATGTGTTGGAATTCGCAGAGGAGCAATATAATTATATTAATCTGTTTTCTTTCTTTAATTTTTATAGCGTCCCAGCTGGAGTTTTATTATTGATTTTAAGATTACGGGAAACTCCAGGATATAAGAATCATTCTCATTATAAATCCAAAGTGAGTTGGACTCTAAACAAATAATAGTTTTACACTGTGGGTAGACTAAGGCTTCTCTTCCGGACATTTTCCCGGAATTTCTCTGTGATTTTCACCCACAGGGAATTCAATGTAAATTCCCCATTTAATCTGTATATACAGGGAGCGGGGATCAAATTGCCACCTACTTTAAACCTTGATAACTTGAAGACGACATTATCAAATAAAAAACCGGTTACCAAATAGGAAAGCTATTATCGTCAGCTGACGATACGTAGTTCAGTTAGCATCATGCCGTCATCATATGAGGAGATAAAGAGCTATAAGTGGAACGAGGAGCTTTCGAGGTCCGCCGTAGTCATGCCATTGGTTAATAATGGAGGTGAAATCTCCAATTCAACGATTGCTTCAACCTTAGGAGTGAATTTACGGACTGTTCAGCGTATCTGTAAGAAGCTAGAGGACACCTGGGATGTTGATGCCACCATAAAGAGGGCACTCAAGGAGGAGGGTGCCGACATGAAGGTCAGGGACACCGACTTTGTCGACAAGGTGAAGAAGATGGTTGAGGATGACCCTACCAGGTCCATAAAGGCCATGCTGATGGATTTGGGCTGCCATGACAGGCCCTGGGTGTGGCAACAGGACTCAGCACCCTGCCATGTGTCCAAAATCTCCATGCAGTGGTTAACCGAGAACTGTTATGACGTCGTAACCAAGGATTTGTGGCCTCCTAACTCTCCCGACCTTAATCCTTTGGACTATTTTGTCTGGGGCTATGTCGAGAGGCATAACAACAGACATCCCCATAGCACCAAGGCCAGCCTGATGGACTCCATCAAGGAGGTATTCGGCAACATGGACAATGAGATGGTCAGAAGAGCCTGCGGCCGGTTCAGAGACCGTTATTGATGCCAACGGTGATTATATCAAATGAATGGCTACTTTATACCTATATGCTCGTCATAGTTTTAATTTTCAATAAAAATGTTAAAAAATGTATATTTTGTGTTGTTTTTTGTAGAAAAATATTTGGGCGACAATTTGATCCCCGCTCCCTTTATATATTAGAGTTTATCGTACAAAACGAAAATTGAGATAGCAATAGTTTAACCATCCGTTGCAAAAGGTGCGTCTTGACAATAGAAATGAACGCAGAGAAATAGATTTTGCGTTCAAAGGTTTCCGTATTTAGTAAGTCTTTATTTTATGCGTCATATAAAAAAATGTGTCTATTATCATATGATGAATTTGTCAAGGATTTTCCAATGATTCAAAGAGGAAAAGTCCACTTTTAGACAGTCCATCGACATTTTCATCCAGTTTTTGTACTTTTTTTTTACAGACTATAGGTCGATTTTTGCCGGAGCAACGGGCAAAGAAGACTATGCCTCATTACCCCATAAAGTAAAATTGTTTAACTAATAAACTAACACACAAACATTTTATGTAAAATGACGCACTAACGTTTTGTCTATTTTATATAGATCAAACAGAGATTAATCCCTAGATGTAGAGAGAGACACTGTAACAGAACAATAAAAAACATTACATTATTTGGGTGGAGAAAGTGTTTTGTTTTTATTTTTCTTCTTCCTTTTACTATCAAATTAAAGAAATCCTACTTTCCTTATCAAATGGTGCGCACACAAGCATGTATTTTGCCCTTTGCACCCTTGCAAAATTCCTTGACATTTTTTTTAATAAAATAAGATATTTACTATATAATTATTCACATATTTTTTAATTACATTATTTTTATTTATGAGGCATAACAAAAAGTTTTACTTCGTACGAAAACTTTTGATACAAAATAGGTGTAGGGTCTGAGGGGAGGGGGTCCACCTGAAATACGTTCATTTCTACTGTCAAAGTCTACTTTTGTGGTGGTTAAACATTTGCTGTCTCAATATTCGTTTTGGAAGAAAAAACCCTCTAATAAATGTATATATTAAAGTTTATATGTGTTTTTTTATGGGTTTCCGCACGGTTATGCCTAGGAGGCATGGGTGCCTCTTTGGAACAAACTGGTTGGCCTAAGACCTATTTTTCTATACTTAAAACACAAAAAAATGTGTTTTGAGCTTAAGGAGACTAGATAGGGGGTTGAGTTTCAAATCCAAAAATGACTGTCGTTTCAAAAAACAACAAAGTATATGAATAACGACGTTTTCTAAATTTTTCAAAATCAAAAGTTATGGGCAAAAAAAGAAATGGGTGAAAATTTCACTTTTGTTTTTTTTTTGTTTAATTTCAGGTGGAAAAAAATGGATTTTCAATGGAATATTGTATTCGTAGATAAAGTATAGATTATAGAAATTTGTCTGGAGATTCGTTTGCATATAAATTTGACTCATACAAATTGATTTTTAATTGAAATATCTGTTATTTTCCGAATAACTTTTCAATTTTTTTTTATCAAACGTCAATTTTCAATTTTTAAGAGGAAATGCCACAAGACGATGTATTCTGGACATAATATACCAAACCGTAACATAAAACTGTAGTATTTCAATTTCTGTAACATTTTATAACATAATTTTAGCAAAATTTGCAAAAATAAACCAGTTATCAATAATTGTTTTCTCAAAGATATTTTTCTCCATAACTTTTTAGATTTTGCAAGTACGAAAAAAATTTTCGTAGGCTTGTGTTCCTCTTTAAAATACCAATAAATGATATTAAATCCTTTTTTCCAAAATTATTCCCAAACAGTTGTTTTTTTTTTCCCACTTTTTCTTCTCAAAATTATTATTATTTTATTCATGAGTAGTGACTTCCTTTCAAAATAGATTCAATTATATTCAAACCCTAATTGAACATTCGTGTTTGCACATAAAAGACGGAGAGGAACCTTGAGGATTTGTTGTTGAGTTATAATTGTAAGTCCTTGTTGGACTCAGAGTAGAATTGGGGATCGACATCAGTGTAATTCTATTAAATGTCCTTGTTTATTTCCTTTTCTCCTTCCTCTCTTGTCACAGCTGATTGAAGCTTATTTAATGAAACGTCATGAACACTATTATTTCTCTCCTCAAAAACATTCATCAACTTCTGAGGATTACTATGTTTATTTTAAAAATGCCCACTGGATTTTCATCATTCTATATATATATATATACTTGTGAAAAATATGACATTGGACGACTAAGATATTTTTTGCATTTGGAATTAGTATTGTGTAGTTTCTTATTTATTCGGTCCAGTCCAGTTGTAGGAACGGTCATTAACTGTTGGTCCTTGGATATTTTCCTTAAAATGTCTATGATTTATTATGCCTAATATTAAACTTTAGAGTCCACTACATTGAGAACTGATCAGTATTTAACTGATCAACAATTTCGATATGAAGCTAAAAACATAGAACGTTTAATGGGGTTGGGTTCAGTGTGGGTATCATGGGGGGTACAAACACAGAAAAGGGAATAGGGGAGGGGGTCAAAAATGTTTTTGTTTTTTTGACGTCATAATTTTTTTTTTTTTTTATTGGGGTTTTAATTTTTTTTTATCTTTACTTAGTTATATCTTTTATTCTATTATACAACCAGTTTTAGGACATATTATGACAATAATAAAAAAGGAAACACACCCTCAATGACGTCATGAGATATCCTATCCCTAACAATAATGTGTTTAAAAAAAATTAATAGTGATGACAATAGGGTTAATTTTTTAGCTGGCCCGTTTTTTTGGATTTGGTAATCTGAAGAATGAATTTTCTTTGCCTTAGCAGTTGTCATTATTATTTAACTCCTAATTCAATTATATTCAAATCCTTTTTGAAAATTTATGTGTGCTCATAAAAGATGAAGAGTAACCCTGAGGGTTTGTTGCGGAGTTATAATTGTAACTCCTATTTGGACTCAGAGTAGAATTGGGAATCGACAACGGATTAACTCTAGTAAACGCCCGTGTTTATAGCCCCTTTTTCTCCTCATCCTTTGTCACAGCTGATTGAAGATGATCTCCTATAGTAACGGTATCCTCATATTTACACGGATCCTTTTGTTTAATAAAATATTTCCCAGGATTCCTCAGACAATTTTTCGGGAAATTAGATAACCTATTGTAGACGATTTATTGTGCTAGTATATAAAGGCAAGGACTAAAAAGAGAGGTACTGGATACATAATTAAGTCAACTGTTGACTGTAGTCCTTTAACTTCATTACTCATTATTATTTTGTGACGTTATAGATTTGAAATAATAACAAACATATCAATGAATGAAAACTGCTCTGAGCAAACGTCTCAATTATGTCTCCAGTCCTTCTCTCTAGATGTCCTTACTAAAGGAGGTGTGTGTACTTATAATCAAGCAATTCCAAAGGGCATTAGGGCCAAGGTATAACCCCTAGTTCGAAGGATTTATTCTCTCCATCATTATATTGTTACCGCTCATAGGTGGAAATTCGAAATTACATAATACATAATGTAATAACATTAATATTGGAATGATTTATGGGAAATAGACTTACCTATGTGTGTATGAAAATAAAATATGCCTTATATATCTCTCTCTGTTATTAAGCAGTCATACATTGAATTAAGGTTTGAATTTGCAGACTTAAGAGGTATTAACCATGGATTAAATCCCGTTTGATTTATGATTGGAGGGAAGTACGTTGTAGGATTATAATTTAACGATTCTCATCCTCAAGAGATGAAGGGACATACTGACCAATGTCCTACTCCATTTGAAAATTGTTAGGACAGCACTGCCTTTAAAGGCGTGACTAAACATCTGGAACTCGTATCTAAGCGTATATACTTTTTGAAAAACGATAACAATGAAAAGTTGTTTGATTTGAGTGTTATTATTATGTGACGTCATTTTATAAAAGTGTTCTCTCTCACTGATTAATAACACGCGATAGTACATGACATTGTTTGGAGTTATTAGGCGTAGACGAACATACAAATTTTGCTTTAATACTATAGAAAATAACTTCCAAAAAATATTTGGAGTTAGTGCTGTATTGGTCCTTATTTATTCAGTTCAGTCTAGTCTTAGAACCCGTCCATCGGTTCTTGGGATATTACGCCATTAATATATCAATCATCCTTGGAATATTCCATTGTTGCATTGCAGGGGTGTCCGCAGGATTATATATGTCCAAAAAATTTCAAAACTTCATAGTTATTCACAAAAAATTTCAAAACTTCATAGTTATTCACAAAAAATTTCAAAAATTAAATTTTTGGAAAAAAATTTCAAAAATTAAATTTCAAATATTAAATATTTTGGGAAAAAAATTTCAAAAGTCCATAAATATTCATAGCAAATTAATTTTTTTTCCCAAAAAAATTTCAAATATTTAATTTTTTTGAAAAAGTTTTAAAAATCCACAAATATTCACAAAAAAAAATTCAAAAATTTAATTTTTTGCCCTGCTGCTGAATTTGCCTGAATGATTCTTTTTTTTTTTTATAGAAATCTTTTTAAAAAAGAATGCCGTATATTCACGTAAATTTTTTTCATCCTGGCCAAAAAAATTCTAGTATTAATCAAACATTCCTTAATTTGGTGAGGGGCTACGGCCCACTCTCTGCAGACGTCCTTGACTTATCTTCATGTCAAGCACTTTAAAACCTTCATTTAAAATTAGTCATCTTAATTTGTGGCTTCAATTATTTTAAACCACCCTTGTTTATTGGTTACTGAGTTATGAAGCTTTGATTTTTTAGAGTATCAACAAAGCATGTCATTAATTACTAACATTAATTTAAAGCTACACTTTCAAACATATTATTTATACGTAACCATTTTTATTATTTACTCACATGCTAGAATTCGACCTTGCTGTCCATCACCAAGCTACGTGCAGCGCGTCGAAGTCAGTTTTAATTATCAGTGGGGGTAATTACATTTAACATTACAAATTATTTTATCTTCCAGGATGAATTAATTATTATTAATGTGCTTTACCGTTCACGTTTTTTCATGGGAGGAGACGTCATTTTACTACTCTCTAGTTCACCTTTAATTTTCATGAATCACCACCTTCTACAAACATTTATAGGTCGTTCTTAATGTTATAGTATCACGTCCCTTGTATTCCCGTAATCAGTAATATACGTATCCATTCAAATGTTGAAAAAAAGAGACGGAAAGTGTACGTAGTCATTCTGGCAATTTAAAAAATATTTGAGAGGAGAGAGATTAGCTGTCATGACGTTTCATTAAATGAGCTGCAAGCAGACGTGAGATGAAAGAAATTAACAGCAATCCCACTCCATATGAACCCAGGATATACGAGGGGGTATGAAGGCGCTAAGATGACAGCACTCGTTAATCAAAGCTAGTCACATCCATCTTACATCTGTTGACAGTAACTCACCAAAGTTTGAGCCATTATGTAACAATCGTTTGAGAGTGTTACTCTGAGTGTTTTTAAGAAAATTGACAAAATGGAGGTTCGAGTTGTCATTCAGTATGTACAGGGAGCGGGGATCAGATTGTCGCCTACTTTAAACCTTGATAACTTGAAGACGACATTATCAAATAGAAAACCGGTTACCAAATAGGAAAGCTATTCTCGTCAACTGACGATACGTAGTTCAGTTAGCATCATGCCGTCATCATATGAGGAGATAAAGAGCTATAAGTGGAACGAGGAGCTTTCGAGGTCCGCCGTAGTCATGGCATTGGTTAATAATGGAGGTGAAATCTCCAATTCAACGATTGTTTCAACCTTAGGAGTGAATTTACAGACTGTTCAGCGTATCTGTAAGAAGCTAGAGGACACCTGGAATGATGATGCCACCATAAAGAGGGTACCCAAGGAGGAGGGCGCCGACAGGAAGGTCAGGGACACCGATTTTGTCGACAAGGTGAAGAAGATGGTTGAGGATGACCCTACCAGGTCCATGAAGGCCGGAGACAGGCCCTGGGTGTGGCAACAGGACTCAGCACCCTGCCATGTGTCCAAAATCTCCATGCAGTGGTTAACCGAGAACTGTTATGACGTCGTAACCAAGGATTTGTGGCCTCCTAACTCTCCCGACCTTAATCCTTTGGACTATTTTGTCTGGGGCTATGTCGAGAGGCATAACAACAGACATCCCCATAGCACCAAGGCCAGCCTGATGGACTCCATCAAGGAGGTATTCGGCAACATGGACAATGAGGTGGTCAGAAGAGCCTCCGGCCGGTTCAGAGGCCGTTATTGATGCCAACGGTGATTATATCGAATGAATGGCTACTCTATACCTATATGCTCGTCATAGTTTTAATTTTCAATAAAAAAGTTAAAAAATGTATATTTTGTGTTGTTTTTTGTAGAAAAATATTTTGGCGACAATTTGATCCCCGCTCCCTATATATATATATTTTTTTTAAAGTGTAACCTTTTAATTAATTCACAACTTATCAATGATATTACTTTAAAAAAGGTGGATTCATTGATCAATCTAGTTCCGACGTCATTGATTCGATACCTAAGATATTTAGAGACCCAGCAGTGGTTCCGAATATCCCCCGGGTCGATAACCCCAGGCCAAGGGGACCTATAAACAATTTTGAGACAAAGTTAAATATTTTGTAAAACACTGTAAAAATATATGAAGACTATAAATTCATGCTATGACACTTAAAGTAACTGTTTCCTAAGTCACATAATACAACGTATGAGCTATTAGTGAGCATGTTTTGCTTCTGTTTGTTTTTTTGGAGGCACCACCCCCGTTGCTCCTCCCACCAGTATTGGCAAATTATCCGATTTCCAAGCAGATTTAGCCAAATCTGGCAGAATTTTTTCCCACTTAGAGACTTGATTTTTAAGAGAGAAAAAACAGTAAGAATTCCATGTCAAGGGTGGTCAAGGGTGCCGGGCGGAAATACAAGAGTTTTAAGGAAAGTCCATTCTTGACTAAAAAGCATCAGCAATTCCGTAATAAGACTCGTTCGTACTCGTAAATATATGGCAGTTTTTTGTACAAAAAATGAATGTATATATTATATAAGATATTTTAAGAATTGGGATCGTTTTTTTAATGCTAGCTCCAAAATGGATGCCTGTATTTGAAAGGTTAGAAACTACTGCACGTGTGTGTGTGCTCATGAAAGACAGAAAATAACAATGAGGATTTGCTCTCGAGTTATAAGTGTATGTCCTTATTGAAATAGGAGTAGAATTGAGGATCGACATTGGAGTAATTTCAGCCTTTATGGCCTTGCTATATATGGAGTAGAAATGTGTTATTTCCTTCATTTCAAAGCTTAAAAACTGACTTGAGGTCTCATTTTTACACCTATGATCACATAAATTTAACATTCATCAATGTGTAATTAACCCAACTTATGAATGAAATTGTTTTTCTAAAAAAAGGATCCATTGATCCCTCCAGCTCTGGTGGCATCGCTTCGATACCTAAGATATTTAGAGACACATTAACAGGGTACTCCCTTACGTCACTAGCTACCTTTGACGTAATCCCTTGTATCAGAACGACAATCATTAACCATAACTCTATAAATAATGAGGAGACAGGTTCATGACACGGTATTTGAGATATTATTAGTATAAGCTATCGATACATACATCAAACAGCGCCTCCTTGCAGTGATAGTAGGTATTAATAATATATAGGTAATAATTTAAAAACTTTTCCGGCAAACTATTCTTTTTCATTATTATTTATGTACAAGAAAAAGCTTCCTTAAGAAGAAAAAATATGCTATTATGTACTTGAAGAAGAAGAGTACTCTTCTCACACTTGCAAATACATTATGTAGATATTAGTGTTGAGACTCAGTCCAGAAACAAAATATAAATCGGTTCCTACTTAAGTTAACTTTTTCTATGGATTTGAGCCAATATTTCGGTACAGATTACGATCTCAGACCGTATATCAACCATGCAATCCTTTTCAAATCGTGTGCAATCGATCTAGACCGAATTTTTCTTTACAACCGGTCCAGACAGAAACTTATTTCAAGAACCAAATTAGTTAGGTCCACCAAAACTCATAATGGTCACACACAGTCTAGGATTTTCCGCCTGACACCTAGCACTAATAGATAAATTGTATATTCACTACAGAGTGGGTACCCAAAACTTGCAATTGCGTTTTCTTTCCCCTATTTTTAATTAGGAATTTTCCTTACGCAACCAACAGGCAGCTTAAACAAAAACAAACCATTTTGTATTAATCCCATATTTCTATGTATAAAAATGTCGGAGAAACAACCAAAAAGGCAACACATGCACAATCTCCTTTGCACCGGTGTCAGTGCCAAGAGGCCCAGAGAATGTTGGCATCTCTATCCAGACTTCCTACAACATCAAGAAGCCCATTACAGCTCCATACAGCCAAGAAGAAGCAAAACTTCTTCAACAACAATATGGCTGACTTCTGACATTCCTCCAAGTAGCCCTCCTTCAAAGCTGACCTTGACCCCCTTGGACTTTGTAGTTCAGGCTGTCCTGGAGAAAAATGTACACCCCCACCCATCCAAAATTGGTAACCGAGGGATTGGGCACTTCCTTCATCGTCAAGAACCACCAATCTGTCGATTATCGAGACTGTTATTCCTTTTGAAGTAGGATATATTGAATAAAAAATATAGCTGAATATAGTATTTCAAACATGAGCAGTTCTTTCATTCCCAGTCAATTCATCGCCAGACATTTCATTCTCACTAGTTTAGTTATTGCCATCAAAACATGCGGTCAAAACTATGTAGTTAGTAGTTTTATTGTGGGGACTGAGGATTCGGTGATATATAGGATATGCTTGTGAATCATTTATGGTGTTTATGGATTTGAAACGACAGCATCAAAAGTCTGTAATAGTGAGTTGGACGTGTATCCCGATCCAATGAGTTTGCTCATTCATTGGGAAGTAGAAGTAAATCCTGTCATTAATCTTACTCTTCTTTACTGTATATCACTACTCGTAATCCTTCTCATCAATTTCATCATCTCCAGGATCACTTACTCTCCCCTGATTTCAGTTAAGCTCTGAATTGAAAACGTATGATGTCACTAAATATCCCTATTTAAAGTGGGAGTAAAATGTCCGAGGATGAATTTTACAAAAAATAAATTTACTTTGAATGAAATTGGTAGCAATGAAAATATCAGGAATGAATTTACTTGGAATGACATTTCCTTGCACCTATTTCAAAACATTCCAACCTGTTTTTGAGTTCCCTTTTCTTGATTCCATAAAAATCTTCTTTCTTTGTTTATAGTTTATTGGTGTAACTCCAAGTTTTGGGTTTCTACTCTGTATACAACCATAATCTTGAGTCATTCCATTCTGATACGTAGTTGACTATTGAAAAATACTATTTCAAAGGGTTTGTCCTTCATTTCCTTTCAAACGTCAAAATTCGATGTGACTCAGCTATTAATAAGTGAGGATCCTTTATGGGTTCATAATAATAATGGATCTAAATGAGTGTGGGTGGGCAGAGTCCACCATTAATGAATGAACTTGGCGTTCAAACAACATGGATTAATCCCCTACTTTCTGTAGAGTCTCTCATAATTGACCCAAGGGGAATAATACTGAAATTATTCAAAGGATTATTTCCTCTCTTGAGATTCAAACCCATTATGTAGATATATTTGACGAATCCTTTGTTTGTACAAAAGAAAGATTATCTCCCCTCCACCAAATACTAATCATTAACCCCCACCTAGAAGAATGGTACATAGACAGCTAATCCGGGTGTCAATAGAATGGCAATACTAGACAAGTGTAAAAACACAAATTAACCTTTATACTTCATAAATAAATATTTACAGTCTCCATATTTCATAATGATATTTGGGCTTAGGATATGCCACATAACTTATCAATATAATATAAATTAGGTATGGGACGATGAATTGGAACATAGGATATTTTTTCTGGAATTGGGATCAGGATCACAATCGGAAAATAATGTATAATTTGCGATTTTGATCCTTATTATATTAGTAGTATTTAACCATTTATTACTTATTTAGGTCATGAAAAACAAAAATAGCTACCTCCAAAATAAGGAATTTTTGTATATACAAGAAAATGTAATGTTAGAAAAAAATTTCAAAAATTCAAATTTATAAATTAAATAAAAAAAAAAAAATTTTTTTTTCCTGTAAATTATTTTTAGTTTAATTTTCTGTAAAGAACTATATATATTTTTTTTTATTTTTCCAATAAAAATTTAATTAATTTTTCCCAATTTTTTTCGTTATGTTTTTTTTTTCACAAATTTTATATTAGAAATTTAATTTTTTTTTTCAAATTTTTTCCAATTTTTTTTTTTTTTTATGGAAGCTTGATAACAGCTGTGAATTTTGAATTTTTTTTCACAAATAATATTTTTTTGTCAACATTTATTAATTTTTATCAAAAAATTAATATTGGATATTTAATTTTTCAAATTTTTTTCTAAAAAAATTCAATTTTTGGATTTTTTTTTCAAAAAGTTCAAACATATTTGATAGATATGAATGATTAGTAAATTACGCAAAAGTCTATCAATATTGGTTTCAATTACGCGATTTGAACTAACCACATAACTTAGAGTTCTTGCATGACGACGGTTATGATATAGTCAATTTTAGCTCTCGAGCATCATTAGCCGTTGAATTATCGGTGTTTGAAGAATTTTACAAATTACAAATGATGAAAATGTATTGGAAAAATCTTTTTTTTTTTTTTTTGTATGTATATAAGAAATTGAAGGCATTAACTGATTTTCATAAATTGCACCAATCAAAATTCAAGAGCTAATTGGCAATTACTTAAATATCATAAAATATTACATAAAACAATGAATAACCCAATGTAATTAGTATTAGAACATATTAATTAATTACGCCTGGCATTGCCCGTAGTAATTAGGCGTAATTAGGCTAAAAGACAAGTTATTATTGAATAATATAGAGAATAACTCCTCAAGAAATCCTCCAATTCAATTCATATGACGTGTTCTATCCTCAAAAATGAAATAATAATAAGAGTTTGAAAAAGAAAAAAATATATATTGGGTTGACTGATGAGTAGCTATTTAGTCTTTAGAGCGCTCACTAATATAACCAAACAAAATTCATTTTAACATACCAGCGTTTATATTTAATTCAAATCTTCACATATACTGAAAATACATATTAGTTATGATCTATGATGAACTTTCAGAATGGGCGTGTTAAAAAAAAGAAAACCGGAAATCAAAATGGCAACCCGGACAATTTGAAGGAGAGAAAGAATAATATTCATGCCTTTTCATTAGATCAGCTACAATCAACTATGACATAGAGGAAGGAAAAAGTGATATATACAAGGACATTGGGTAGAATTACTCCTGTTTCGATGCCCAATTTTACTCTGAGTTTCAACAAGGACTGATAATTATAATTCTGCTACAAATCCTCAAGGGTTACGCTCCGTATTTTATGAGCACACAGGAACGTTCAAACAGGTTTTGAATATAATTGAATCTATTTGGGAAAGGATGTTCACTACTCAGGAATTAAAAAATAATCACAACTGCTAAGGAAAAGAAAATTATTTCTTTATATTACCAATGGCTAATTAACGGGCCAGCTAAAAAATATACCGGATTTATATAATTGATTATGATCATATACAACCTAGAGCATTAACAAATAGACACAGTGCTCTTTGTATACTTGCACTCCCCCGTAACATATTTTATTAATACGACTACATTATTACTTTTTGTATTAAAAATATTTATATGATTTACATGAGGGAGCACCCTGTATTCACGTTCGATGCAATATCCACACGCCTGCAATATTTCATCAATACCACTACATTGTTATTTCTTAGATCAAAATATATTTATGATATACATTATGGAGTACTATATACGGTACACCCGGTGACCTGTTGTCATATAACCAGATATTCCGACAGACAAACTTTACTATATTAATATAGATTAATTATACTTCTATTTTTAATTGTTTTTCAACTTTTTGTCTCCAGGAAACCGGACAGTTCATGAATTTATAGAAAAAAAATGTACTCGGACAAGTTGTAAAAATAAGACATGACCGTGCAAATGATGACGATTGGTCAACCAGGGTTTCTTATAATAAAAAGTATCTCCCAGGACGTATTAATCCATTTATACCAACAATTCTATGGCGGTTTTTTACTCCTAAACAATTTAACATTCTTCATTTTGATATAAATAAACATATTAACTTTCATTTTTTTTTTTGTTATTTGATTTTTTACAATAGGGTTGGAAATATAGACCGGCAGAATATAATACCACCCGGCCATAAAATCCTCTTCATAATTAATTATAGAAGAAACTAATTTAAAATAAATATTATATCGAATGTCAACGCAGTATGACTAATTAAAATAAGAAAAACTTTTTCGGCAAAATATATTTTAAAAAAGTATTTCAAAAATGCGCATTACCATCCTTTCTCCCTTCCAACAATGTGTGTTTATGAGGGTATAAACAACATTGTAGGATGATTTTAAGGGGTATAAACCCTCAAAGGAGTATTCATAAACTTATCAAAATATTTTTTCACACCAATTTGAGGCCACTATAGAGCTCAATTTTTGGAGTTTTTTAATATGTAACATTTTTTTTGGAGCATATCTGGCTATTGTCCGAATGTACCATTGTGCCATGAGCTCATGGCGTACAGCAGTATCATAACCAGACCTATATACGTACAACTAGATCTGATGACATATTTAAAACTTTACAATCGCTAAGGACAATAATTTAGAATATGGTGATAAGTAAGGGGTACAACACTGGGGCTGTGTTGATCCTTATTTAGAACGAAAAACTCGTGTCACGTCGAGTTCAGTCTCATTCCGGTCCAGTTTAGTCCTAAAACTTATAAAGTTAGGTCATTGATGACGTAACTCAACTTTATTTCTTGATTGTTTAATCAGTTCCAGTACTGATAGATAGTCTTGTGACTGAAGCGTTTTAGTCCTAAATAAGTCCCTTCCATGTCTGTCTTGGCCTTGTCCAGTTCAGTCCTACATATCAGTCCTAAAACTTATAAAGTGTGTCTTTAATGACGTCACTCAACCTTATTTATTCTTTTTTAATCAGTTCTAGAACTGGTAGTCCGAAGGACCGGGGGTCTTAAGTACCCACTCCTAAGACTGGACCGAACTGGACCGAATAAATCAGATCGAAATCAACAACACAATCAGGAATTACTCTGATTTCCATCTTCAATTCTACTCCGAGCCCCAGGACTTATAACTCCCATTCAAACCCTCTTTATTACTCTCTGCCTGAAAGGACTCGCACATCACTAATCAGTACGACCAGGAATAGTGTTGTGTGAGTCCTAATTTAGGACTGAAAACTGCAGTCCCGTCCATTTCACTTCAGTACTGCATGTGAGTCCTAAAACTTATAAAGTTTGATCCTTAATGACGTCACTCAACTATATTTCTTTTTTTATTACAAGTACTGACAGTCCGAGGGAGTGACAGTCATAAGGACCGCTGGAGAAGACTGATGGGACCAGTCCTATGACTATACCAGACTGAATAAATAAGGGCTGAGACAACCCTTGGTAGGAAGACCTCTTCAAGGTTAATAGAAATACAAGGTACGACGATAGAGTTGGTAGAGCCTTGGGAGTGACATTTCGGTTAAAGTTAAAAGTTCGAGTTAAAACAGTGTAGAAGAGAGTAGAGCACATTGCACAAAAAAATATACAGTATGTTTTGTTGACAACTGGTGATGTTTCTCCTTCTTTTCCGTTATTCAGTGTACCAAAAGGGGATTGGTTGAATTTTAGGTAAGGGTTGTTAAGATAATTAATAAGTTAATAGTTATAAACAATTATTAAAATATAATTCCATAGTTGGAAAGAATTGGCTAATTAACAACTGATTGCAGGACTTTTTTCTATTTAATTTAGGATGAAGAGTTGCGTGATACAATAATGTTAACGACGTGTCCCATGTTAATGTACAATTATAAATTTCAAATTTAGAATTGTGACAACGAAACAAATTTGATAATAACCTCAATTTCAATAACCTATAAGCCACACACTACACTTTTTATTAATATATTCAATATCTTGTTTAGATTTTAGATTTGATAAAAACATAGAGTGGTCTAATGAAACTATAAAATAATTAAACAATAGCGTTCAGCCCAATATTGAAGCCCCTCATTATAAGTATATAAGAGCGGACGTCACGCTGATAACTTTTGGGAGTTTCTTTTTCAGTCAGGCGTCCTGTGTAAGGGTTTTTTGTCTAATGATTGTAAGCAACAAATTAGAGTTAAAAGCAGTGTAAGAGATTGTCAACAAAAATATAAAGTGTATTTTGTTGTCAGCTATCGATGTTTCGGTTCCCCCCCCCCCTATTCCTTGTAGTGAACGTTGATTGGTTGAATTATAGTTAGCTGTGTGACACCGTGAACTACTACATAATCATTCCATAGTGGGCTATTTACTAAATGATTTTGGTCCTTGTATACTGTTTCTTATCGTGTGACCAATTGCGTGATACAATGAAGGTGAGAACATGGCTAAGGAGGGATCTTTTGCTCCTTTCCTATTGATAATACAGCTGTTTTATTTCACTTAAAGAGAATGAGGGGCACTTGGAACAAAAATCCATCAGGGATAACAGAGTAGAAATCTGAAGATTCCTATTATAGAAAGGGAATTGTACACTTCTTTATCGGATATCATCCCTGGACAAAAGTGGAAACATACTTTTTATCGAAGTAAACCAAGAGATTTTGGCACTTTTTACATCATCAGCCAGTAATCACGGGTCAGTGGATGAACATAACACCACGTGACTTAAAAATATAGAAGACACAATTATGTATTGACTAAAAACAAGGATTTTTGATTTTGTGCTCAAAATATGCTCAATTTAAGCCCGTTTCGTTATAACTCATCGAAAAAAACTGAAGGCGGCGGCAATAAGGTCACATTATATCCGCTCCCATAACATTTTGGGGTCTTCTTACGAGAAGAGCAAGGGCTCAAGAGTCTGAAGAAGCCAGAAATCCCACGCATTCAAAGAGCCAAACAATGATTGAGACTTGAAAAAATGCTTCAATAGCTGGAGAAAATGACTCTATTGACAAACTACTAATCCATTTATGGCCTTGGTCTTTTATTTGTAGGAATATTTGAAGGGTACAAATGAGAATATGTCAATAAAGATCACATCGGGGTAGAAATATCAATTTGTGTAAAGTTATATTAAATGTTTTTTTCTTTTATGGGAATGAAATGATTTTTGTTTTAACCTTTAAATTAAAAGCTCTTTTTATTTTTCATTTGTTGTTTCCAAGGTTGTTGAAAACCAAGGGAAACAATAAACAAGGGATATTATAACTACTAAGAAAGAAATTCCAATCAGTACCTATCAGGTACTCCATAGGCTCAAGAATTTATGATTATTTATTTAAAAGAGAAAAAGTATAATAATAATAATATTCTTGAAGGGTAAGAAGATCTAGGAGGTAACCACGGGGCACTGTCGTCCGACGCTCAGCTTGTTGTTTTTACAAGGAAGATGATGATCAGCCATTTTGTTATTTATTTATCTTTGAGTAAGGACTCTGAGTGATAAACAACTTTTTAACTCAGGACCCTCTTTTGGGGTGGAATAAATTCCTATCGATCACAGAGTCAAGTTCATTGCAGGCTCGTGTGTTTTTAATTCATAAACCCACCATTTACATATATATACACGTCAAAAGTGGGTGGGGCATAATTAAGGCTTTACACTGACGTCACAAACTGTATCATGAACCAATATGTAACTTAAATGTATTTTAAGCTTTGTTTGAAAAATATTAGAGTTAAAAATTTTCTTTCAATCGGATAAAATTTAAACAAATAATTTTTTGTATAAAAGATTTTAAATTATGGATATGTAAAACTTTTTAGACGAACTATTTTTTGATATAACCAGGGACTTTGCTAGTCTCTTTCCGGAGGGGCTCATGGTCCCCTTCCTATTTTTTTTTTTCTTTCTTTTATCGTGAATATATAAATAAAAGTGTTGGAACGGTTAATTTCTTTTCTGGAATTGGAATCTGCAACGAGATAATAATGTTTAATTTGCGATTCCGATTATTATTTATTATTAAAAGTAATATTACTGTTTTTTACTTTTCTAAGTTATAAAAAAATTAATCCGTCAAGATATGAAAAACGACCATGTGAATTTGTTACATTAATCCTATAATTTTATAAACATTCTAATAAAATAATTTCATATAAAAATGCTTGAAAATTGAGAAGAAACAAATTGTACAGAAAATAAACGTGAAGAAAAGTGTTCTAAACACATGCAGTCGGTGTGTATATACCATATTGTTATTTTAGGCGAATAAGTTTTGTAAATGGACATAGAAAATTTGCCTTTGGAAAAAGCACACCGGAGAGAGAAATTGATAATTTAGGGGCTAAGCTATGAAAGCTAGCAACGCCCATGCTCTATAACTATAAAAAACTCCTTTCAAAAGGGGAGTCCCTATCCCCGGCGCCAAAATGTATTTGCAAGTTAGGGTGGAGGGCAAATTATATTAAATGTGCGTCATCAAAGAAGTCCACATGATTATTTTTTTGGGAGAGTCGTTTACTTTTTGACAAATTCGACTGGATATTTTTCATAAATTTCAAATTTGACAAATAATTTTTTTTTTTTACTATAGACAAAACCTCTTTAGATTTAAAATTTTTGAGGAGAGACTAAATTTGAATAAAGAACCTTTTTTTAAAAGAAAAAGATTCGCAAATTGAATTATTTTTTTCTCTTGAAATTATTAAACATTTAAAACTTTTAAGTCAAGAGTATTTTTTTTAATTGTCATAACTGTAAAAAATATGCAACAGGGGGGGGCAATGTCCCCCTGGGGCCCCAATGATTCTGGTCCCACTGCAAATTTGGGATGGACATATTTTTTTAATACATTTTGATATAAACTCAATAACTGCTTTAAATACTTCTTGATGTCATTGATAAAAAGTGATATTTGAATTAAATATGACTAATAGGTACGGAAAATCCCTATAAAATGTCTAGAGTGTTACAATTATTTTGGTCCAGATGGATTAAGGATGAGAAAAGTAGGATAATTCTAGAGAATATAAGATCCGTGCAATTATAAAATCTAATTTTATAATTATTGAATTATGAGCAGACTCTCATTCCTTGAGGATATTAATTAGAAAAGTATGTATAAATATAGCGTCTCCCCTAAGCTCAGCAAGTTTTTGATGAATGAAATCAGCTTAGAATTGAAAACTAGGCAACCCACGTCTTCTGAATGTCCGCGTAAAAGCAAACTGAAACTTGGAATTAATATCTTCTCCTCGTCCTTTGTTAGTTATAGAGTTATACCCTGGTCCATATAATATACAAATTATTAAAATATTGAGACGTGGTAAGTACTCCCAAACATCTGATAATAAAGTCATGAATACTCATTTATAAACGTAAGAAAATATATTTAGAACGATAAATCTTAGTACCACACAATTGGATCATAGAATATATTTGAAAAAAAATAGGGATTTGATTGAATTTATTCTAAATATAGGATGAATGATTAAAAAGTGTAATTTTTGTCATTTATCCTTCAAGAACGATTATCAACAAGCCTGTTAATTATCTAAACTTGTCAATGATAATTTATGAAACTGCAAAGACATATTTTTAATCGTAATAGGATCTGATATAAAATAAAACCATACGTTGACTAAATTAATTTTTGTTGGACAGTTAAAATATTTTTCTTTGTGAGCTCCATTTTGCAAGCCCGTATGAACGCAGAGATGCCCCCCCCCCACAAAAATTCAATAATATTGTTTTTATTAAATAGTTATCATGATTATATATCCCGGACAACCAACTGCGTGCCCCCTAAAGCATTCAACCAAGTACCACATCGAGTACTGTTAGCCTGTGGAAACAGTATGGTCAATATTTTGTGATAATATTTTTGCAAGATGTGGCTCTTCTATGACATCACTCATTTATTTATTGTACGTAATACGTCGTATTAACAAGTTTGAATAAGTAATAATACGTATATAATTTATTCTTGTCTTGAATATTTTATATTTACATTTTATTATAAAGAAAATTTGAAACAAATTACTCCAAAATAATGGGTCATTGTAGTGTCTGAGGATATAAAAATAGAACTGAGTTAAATTTCCAAAAGCTTCAAGGAAACGTTTTCTTTTTTTTTTTAATTTCACATTCCCAAAAATCCAAAAGAAATCGCAAGAAGATAAAAATGGATATCAAATCTTAAATATCCTTTACATTTTGACCAAGATATTTTTTTACGCTAATAATGACGTTAGCCTTCGATGAGCTACTTGGTTTAATGCTTTAGTGCCCCCTAGAAAAAAATGGCTTCCTACGGCCCAGTTTTGACATTTAAATTTACGATCATACTTCATCCTCCCCAAATCTTTTTTTTTTTTTTAAAGGATATTCAAAATAGCCGACTTGAACAATACTCACGCCACATACAAACTGTTAATTATAATTTCCTTTAACTGAGTAATATAGACGTAAATTTTGTCTGATCATAGTATATATAGCCTGAAGTCAAGGAAAGGCCCCTATGAATCAAATAAATGAATGATTTTTCTTTCATGTCGAGGAAAAATCAGGAAGAAAAGGAGAGAAAACATGGCGACTTTTCCCTCCAATTCTTTTTTAATTTTTTTTTAAATACGTATGCATTTCTTTCCCCAAATTACATTTTTAATTATTTTCCGTAATTATTCTCTACCTTCAATTTGACCTGACTTACTATTTGGTGAACTCAATTCCTTTTGGCTGATTTTTTTTTTGATGGTTAAATGAAATAACAAAAAAAAATAGATACAAAACAATACAAGTTATTTCGCGTCTTCGGCGTTTATTTGAGAAAATTAAAATTGGAAAATAATAAGAACAAGAAGAAAAAATCCTATTTCAACTCCTCCACCCCCTAAAGCTCGTTAGAACGTCAACAGCACCCCTGGGGTTCTCTCCCTCTTTCTTTAAATTTATAACTATTATGATTTTTTTTTTTAATTTTATTTGTGAGTGACCCAAACAGGTTTAAAAACTTTTTTAAGTGCAGAAGGGCAAAAAAATAGAGGTACTCGTATGTTGTCGTACACACGCGTACTCCCATTGAAATATCCTTTTCAAATGGTTGTGTGTGAAAAAAGTACGCCTGACACAGCGCGGACGCGTTCCATGAACAGGTATGAGCTCGTAAGAAAACCTTGTGAACATCAGTCTATCCCTGAGCGTGAATGTGACCGTGTGATTCACCCTTTTACATGTGTTCTCCATTTCAACTAAGTTAATAAGTGTAAAACAGAGTTAGGGACAAACACAGTTGTTCATTAATGCTATTAAAATGAGTTTGGTGCATTGAAAGGAAACGGAAATAACTATTATTTGACAAATAAAATATTTAATTATTGTCAAAATGACCACTCAGTATCTCCTTCATTTCCTCGGTTCGCTATTCATAGTCTCTTTGCTCAAATCAACCATCAGTCATGCTGAAACAGTTCCTTGTCATCTTCAAGACGAAGTACTTTCTTGCCAACTAAGGATACTACAAGAGAGCGGCGAAGGTAGTGAACATTTACTCGACTCATCAGAGCTAAGAAATGTCAAGTCCCTCAAGGTAAAGTGCTCAAATTTGTTCTACTTTGAGTCTCATCTCAAGTCAGAGCATTTTGGTAATCTTCCATCCTTGGAAGATCTAACAATTGAGTATTGCAAAATAAGAAGACTACCTCCTCGAGCATTTTCGGGCTTAAGTTCTCTCAAACGACTCTCTATTCAAACCCACAACTCTGAATGGAGCTCTGTTCTGATGGAAATGGAGTCTCACTCCCTCTTTAATTTGAATAAAGTGGAGGAGCTCAATTTGGCTTATAACAACATCTGGTTCCTTCCTCAAAATGAACTATGCCACACAGAGAACCTACGTCTCCTTAATCTCTCACATAATCATTTTGTTGAAATGAGTGACATGAAGTTGATGTCCACTAATGGTAACTATGGTCAAGAGAGTCTTGATGCCTGTGGACTTAAGTTAAAAGTTCTGGATCTCTCTCACAACCTTCTCTCTGCTGTCAAAACATCAGATCTGATTGAGTTTGAAGGTTTTCTGGAGGAACTCCATTTGGAATATAATCAAATCGGTATTTTGTCAGAGGACTCTCTTGTTGGCCTTAGAGCCTTAAAGAGCATTGATGTATCACATAATCGTCTTGTTGCTCTTCCCCCAACCATTTTTCGCAATTCTACTGGTTTGGAGTCCATATCCGTCGTAAATAATTCTCTCACACTTTTAACACCTGGCCTCTTTAAATTTTGCAAGAGTCTTGTATCTCTTAATCTATCAAGGAACTCTATTTCAAGTCAACTTCTCTCTCCTGATACTTTTTCCGGGCTCCAGTCCTTAAAAGTATTGGATCTTAGTTTCAACGAATTAACCGATCTCAAAAAAGGTCTTTGGTCAGCTCTTGAGTCTCTTGAGGTACTGAATCTCTCAAATAACCGTCTTCACATTGCAAAGGAATCATCTCTCTTTCCTGTCATGCTCAAATCTCTTTTTCTCTCCCATAATGATCTTGTAGAAATGAATGTTGAGGCCTTCTCTGGACTATTTCATCTCGAGTCTCTCAGTCTTGACAATAACAAGTTCAAAGACTTTCCAATTTCGACAAATAATGAGCAAGGTGCGTTCCTCAAGGATGCATCACTGACTCTTGAGGATCTTACACTAAGCGGAAACTACCTCAAAAAAATACCAGAGTTTGTGAAGCCACTATTGAATCTACGTACTCTGGACTTGGGAGAGAATGAAATCGCAAACTTAGACTCTACGGATCTAAACTCTCTGTCCAATCTTTATGGTCTTCGACTCGCTAGCAATACCTTGAACCACATTGCCGCAGATGTTTTCATCAACTGCACAAGCATTCATGTCTTGAACCTAGCTCATAATGCCTTAAATGAAATTGAAAAGGGAGCCTTTGATGGCTTAAAATCCTCACTCAAGGCACTGCGTCTTGATAACAACAATTTAAAGGACATGAATGGACTTTTATCTGGTCTGGAACAACTTCAATGGCTCAACATTTCTTCCAATGATCTTCAATGGTTTGACTATGCCTTCATTCCATCAAGCCTGGAATGGTTGGATCTGAGACGAAACGCTATTGAGGAACTGGGAAATTACTACACACTTCTTAGTCGTTTTAATTTGAAAACCTTGGATGCTGGCCATAATTACATCAAAAAGTTGACCAAGTCTAGTCTCCCCTCCAGCCTTGAAGTGATTTCCCTCAATGACAACGAGATCCAGTTTCTAGAGGAGCACATATTTGCAAATAAGAACAATTTGATTAAAGTGGACTTGAGGAATAATGAACTCGACTCGCTCAGTTTGGACGCCTTGACCATTGGGAAAGTAATCAACCAGAAAGGTAAGAAATTAATGTAAAATAAAAATAACGAGAGATTTATGGGACTATGATTTTCCATTAAGTTTACCTATTGATCACGCTCCACCTGTGAATCTTTTTTTCTTTAAAAATACAAGGTGGAACGGTGTAGAGAATGAATTACAATAATCCAATAATGAACCTTCTAATAATATATATTATGAACATCATTAATGCTCAAAACAATATTAATCGATCCAATGGTATTTTATTGTTCCATGGCTCATCGTTTTTTTAAAATTATTATCCATGTATTTTGTAAGTCCTACTTTCATAGAAGACTCATACCTATTTCTCTCAACAGATTTACCCGAATTCCATTTGTCGGGCAATCCATTCAACTGTGATTGTAACTTGGAGTGGCTACCCCGTAACCATGAAATCTCCATAAGTGGACATCATCCCAAAGTCATCGATCTTGATCAAATCTATTGCAGTGGGGAAGATAATATGCCCATCTCCTCTAAGAAACCCGAGGATTTCATTTGCCAATATAAAACCCATTGCTTCAGTCTCTGCATGTGCTGTGATTTTTATGCTTGTGACTGTCGTATGCAATGCCCAGAGGGATGTAACTGTTTTCATGATGCTGAATGGAATACCAACATCATTGAATGTTCCTCAAAGTCGCGGACGGATGTTCCTCTATTAATACCAATGGATGCCACGGATATTTATCTGGATGGGAATAACTTGACCCATGTGGATAGTCAAAGCTTTATTGGGCGTAAAAGAGTCTCATCCCTCTATTTAAATAACTCTGCCATCATTTCCATTAGTGGACAAACACTCAGTGGTCTCTCAAACCTGAAGGTCCTTCATCTGGAGAACAATGAAATCCGTGAAATCATTGGGGACGAATTTCATTTCTTGAGCTCTCTTCGGGAACTGTATCTTAATAACAACAACTTGATTCGCATTGCGGCTCTAGCCTTTGAGAATTTGGCGAATTTGGTTTTTCTTCGCCTGGATGGTAATCTCCTTACTTCATTCCCTGTGTGGGACTTGACGAGGCATAATCCATTTTTGAACCGCCTCTATGTAGGAGAAAACATGTGGTCTTGTGAATGCGAGTTTGCTCGACCCTTTCAGCGATTTCTCTATCAACATGTTCATAAAATCCGTGACGGAGGACACATTCAATGCTTCTCAGATAACTTTGTCTCACATGATGTGGACATTAGTACTCCCATTTCTCCATGTGCCAAGCTGAAGAAGGATTTCAGATCAAATCGGCTAGAAAACACTGCCATCTCCACTCAGAATCATAATAACCTCATTCCCATTATTGCCTCCGTAATTCTAGTGGCCATTGTAACTCTGATCGGATTTTTGAGTCTATGTGTATTCAAGTCCAAGATCAAGACGTGGCTTTATGATAAGTCTACAGAAATTTATGAGAGCTCACGCCGGAGCAATACATCAACCGTCTCCCTAGGAGAAGCTAATGTTGGAGCATCCAAATTGTTTGATGTTTATGTTAGTTATGCAAGTCAGGACTGCGACTTTGTGGATCAGTCTCTTGCTCCTACTTTAGAGCATGGGAACACTTCCTATAGACTCTGTCTTCATCAGCGAGATTTTCCTCCTACTGTCTCTCTCTATGACACTGTTGCCGTTGCAACAGAGTCCAGCTCACGTGTTCTTATTATCCTCTCCAAGGCCTACGTACATACAGAGTGGCCTCGTATGAAAGCACCTCTCAAGAACGCTCTTCAAAACAAATTCTGCAAACTCATCATACTGCAATTGGAGGATATTGATGAGGACGAGCTGGGATCTTCGGAGCCAGAGCTCAAGCAGTATCTCAAGGTTTGTGCCACAGTACGATGGGGATCTCCGGGGTTCCTGAACAAACTCCGTTTCTTCCTTCCTGAGCCTGTGTTCCTCACATTTCAAAGAAATGTGACTCTAAGAACACTTCAGCCTCAGCCGCCATCAGTTGGCATTAATGGTAGTAATAATAATAACAATGACCCCTCATGGGCCTACACAGTCATGAGACGAAGTAGTGAATCTCCAAGCCATCATCCTTCGATGCCAAATGCGCTTCTTTGTCCAAAATACTCTCTTACAACGGATCCAAATCCTTCTTCATCCTCTGTCATGGGAGGCTCAGTTTATTCTCATCATACCTATCAGTCCATACCAGAGTTGGCGCATCTGGAAGGAGGAGGGCAGAGACATGTTTATCATACTCTGGAACCTTCCAAATTCCTTCTCTCCCAGTCACAGTCTATTTACCTCAATAAAAACCTGGACATAGTCAAATCCACATCCTCTTCTTCCGGTCTCGAGGACTGTGACGAATCCATTCAAGTCTGTCATAATCATACAAACTCAACATCCAGTGGTGTTCAATTACTTCCACGCCAAGGGAGCAATGGTGCCAACGAAAACAACGAGTACGTTGTTTGATATTTTTTAGGACTTAATTTTTTTTTACAATCTCGGCTGTGATGTCAATTATCTCATAATTATAATTATTACTATTATTTATTCCTTCTACCCCCTCGTTAATTAACGATTCTAAATATTATTTTTCTATGTACTTTTATTAATTAAAAAGTAATTTATATGTTAAAGTCTTATTTTGAAATACATATTATATAAACATATTCACGCCGCCCAGCTTTTTTATCCACTCGCAATTCTTGTTGCCAATTTACCATTATTTACATTCAATTTATAATTTTATCAATATATCTAGAATCAATAATTGAGTATGATATGACCTAATTTATAAAAATAGAATCCTATATAATACCATTCGTAGTTCATAATACAAAAGTCTGCTGTTTTATACTATACAAGAGTCAAGCATTGAGATTAAATACATAGAGTGATGCTACTCATTCATATCAAGGGATATCCATTGACATCACTACAATAGACGAGAGAAAAAAGATGGTTGACCAAAACATATTATAATGTGTCTTTGATTCATCTCCTGAATCAAACCATATATCACACTAATTAAATCTATATCAAAATATTATGCACACACAAAATTTTGTCATTTAGGAAAACGTCAAAGTGAGAGGATTTTAAGTACTAAAGTTCGGAGTTTATTCAAGAATCTTATTCAATTTAAGAATCAATCATATTTATTAATTATTAAATTGAATTCTAGTCAGAATAATCTCCTAAATCCATCATTAATATTTAAAAAAACTAAATACAATTATATATAGATTTAAAAATTGGATTAAAATAGGAATATATTTAATAAAATAATCTTATGAAGCTATTATTGACATCTATAAATTCATATAATTATGGTAATAAATAATTATTATTACAATAAACATTAAAAAATATACATATTTTTTTGAAGAATCCTCAATTTTTTTGTAACATAACTAAGTATTACAATTCGAATGCTTTGGTTAATTATTTCATCTTCTTTTTCTTCACGCCATCAATCTACGTAGTATATCAAAGGCTCTACGGTCATTAAAATTAGCCACTAGCCAACAGAGCTAGTTATTATTATTATTTTTTGTTACCCCTTTGAAATTTTTGAAACCGATAATACCACAAAATATAAGTAACCTATTTACTTGTTAAATATGCGGAGATATTTGATTGGCTTAGATTCGAGGGATATACAATATCATTTTCTTCAAACTACTTCCAAAGGAAGTGGAATATTGCAAAATGTGTTGGTTTTTTTAAAATATATATATATAACTTACAAATCCCCCTTAATATTTGTTTTTAATGTTTATTCGACAGCTGAGACGTTGACACAGATTTGAAAACAGAAATGCCTGCGTATACATATGTGGTATTTAAGGTATAGCAAAGTCCAGTATACGTAGACAAATATGCACGATACAGGCTACTCTGAAATAGTTCGACTGTTTTTTTACTACCCACAGGCTAGCGTGTCTATTGAGCCCTGTTTATATTGTATGAATTCAAATTATGAAAATTGCTCAATGGAGAATACTGTTCATGTTTGTGTATTTCAAAAAAACTAATAGTGATTACATCAAGCTCCGCGCACCACTTATGATTGTAAAGGGGCCAATAACTATGTTGTTTTTTTATTTTTTTTGCAATTATATGTTAGGTGATCAACCTTTCTCATTTATTGAGGCATGTTCTCTTTTTTACACAATGTCCAGAGCATTCGATGGATTTTTTTATAAATTAATAAAATGTCCGATTTTTATGGCCTAAGTCGATTTTCAGGACGTAAAATAGTAAGTTTTTGTGGAAAAGAGAACGGTTAGTCTCACTAATCCAGGATTTTTGTATTAATAAAAATATCAAATAAAAGTCTATTTAAAAAATAAAAAAAATATAAAAATCAATTTTTTTTTATTAAAAAAATCTAATCTACCAATTTCAAAGTACATATTTCCTCTCTCCCACAAATGATTCATGACTAGAAGTGTATACAATATGTCCTAGAAAGCGGGAGCGGCTTTTTTGTTTGGTAATCTGTACAGGATTTTTTGCTTTTCCAATGCTGTTGTCAGTATTATTAAATTGAACATGTATGTAGAATCTAATCCCTAGTGTGTGGGGCAATAAAAGACGATGAGTAATAAGGAGAGTTGGCTCAGGATTTATGAGTGTAAGACCATGTTGGACTCGGAGTAGAATGGAGGATCGACATAGATGTAGTTCTAGTCTAATAGGGTATTTCTGAAGCGTCCGCAGGATTATATATATATATATATATACTTATTTTTTTTGGGAGGGGGATTTTTTTTGAAAAAAGATTCAAGAATAATTATTTCAAACAAAAATCTTTGTCCCTATTATTACGTTAAATCTTATCATCTTGACTAAAAAATGTCTACTAAAAAGCAAATATTCCTTAATTTGGGTGGGGGACTACAGCCCTCTAGCCCACCCCCTTTGGACACCCCTGGATATATTCGAACAGTGAAAGACAGTATATGAATTAACAAAAAAGTGTTTGAAGGACGAAAAAAGCTGATTATAACCCCAAAAACACCATCGCCACCGTCAAAAATAAGGCGTCAAGTAATGTACAAAAACCTCCTTATTTGAGGACAGGACAGTATAAAGTGTGCCTTGTAACGTGCCTTCCCGCACGACAAGGACCAAAACATACAATCAAAGCAACAAAGGAGTGGTACATTAAGGTTATGGGGCCTAGCCCATGTATTCAATTCCATATAATATATTTATAAGTGGGCAAACTAATAAAATCAGTAAGGAAACTAATACTTAATTTTTCCACTATACAGGGTGTCCATGATAAATTGGAACTACTTTAAACTTCATCCAGATCCATAATGTGGATATTTGGGGTTAAATCATACTAATATAAAAGGTTGCGTGAACAATACACTATAACTTCCACCACAATTGTTTTGACAACAAACAATAGTCATCATGGAACCAGCAAGGAGAGACACCATCCTCGAATTGGCTCGCGCGGGACACAAACCCTCTTCTATCTACAAGCTTCTTAACTACCCCAAGACCACGGTGTACCGGGTCTTCAATGCCTGGGAGGTTGAGGGGAAGGTCTGCCGCAAGGCCCACAACACGACAAGTGACCGAATCCGCACTCCCCGCTTCTTTGAAGACTTCCGGAAGTCCATCAAGGCTTCGCCGGAAACTTCTTTGTCAAGAACCGTGGAGTAAGCAAGCAGCTGGTCTCCAAAATTGTGAGTGAGGAACTCGGGTACAGGTCATACCGAATGTACAAACAACACATCCTCACGGCATCCATGAAGGCCACCAGGCTCACCAAAGTGTAAGCGTCTCCTCAATGACCTGAAGAGCCATGGAGGAAGAATCATTTACTTCTCCAACGAGAAGAACTGGACTGTCGACAGAAGCTACAACGTCCAGAATGACAGGTGGCATGCCAAGGAGAGAGAAGAGGCAACTGCGGTCTTCACCACAAAGTTCCCAGCCTCTTTGATGACTCTGGGTGTCATCTGCAACACCGGTGAGGTGATGTCTCCTTTCTTCTTCAATCCCAAAGAAAGGGTTAACGCGATAAGGTACTGCAAAGTCATGGAGGAGTTCGTCATCCCCTGGATGAAGGATACGGCCGCTGGAAGGGAGTTCATATTCCAACAAGACTCAGCGCCCGCACACATCGCCATGAGGACCACTAGCCTCTTCAACTCCCACGACATCACCTTCTGGGATCGCAACACCTGGCCCTTCAACTCACCCGACCTCAATCCGTGTGATTACTACTGGTAGGGGAAGTTGGAGAGGGAGGTGTGTAAGGTCAGCCACAAGAGTATCGCGGCCCTGAAGGTCTCCATTACGAGGGAGTGGAATGCTGTCGATTCCGAGAAGTCATCAGGGCAGGCAAATCCTTTAGGGGCAGGATGGAGAAGATGGTGGCTGCTGAGAGAGGACATTTTTATCCAGCAGGTTGAATTTTAAGATAGTTCCAATTTATCGTGGACACCCTGTATTTGAATTGTTAACACTTTTTCCCTGACACCGTATTTAAGACGCTGCTATCATCTGTTTTTGGCCTTTTCTCCCTGTTTCTTTTCGTATGAAAGGTTGCGTGGTACAATAAAGGTAACGACGTGATTAATATGTATTTGATAATGAAATTCAGTTAAATGATGATCTCAACAATCCTCCACAATGTGGAACCAAAGTCTGATACATAGGTACAGTAATGATGGACTTCTTCCAGTATTTCCATATGCTATCAGGAGGAATATAGAATAATAATAAAAAAAGACAGACGATCCATCTTATTCTTGTCAGGGATTTTAATTGTATACAATGTATATATGAGTACAATGGTACATATGAATATAAAATAAAGTTTCATGTTTGCATGCTGTTAAATAACGAATGAAATGGTGGTTGTGCTTCAGTATGAGAATTGTAAATTCAAATTGTTTTTTGGGAAAAGTGCATAATGGAGAATTGAAATGGAAATAATAAGTATTTACAGCTACAACATCTATACAATATATTAACTCAATTGTACATATATTATGCAAGTGGTCGGTCACTTTCCTCGAGCGCTAAAAAATAATCTCTGCAAACATCTTATTACGTAAAATATGAGTATACATTGCAATATATATTTATAATATGTGGTCCATCATCATAAAAGCAAGCTTGAATGATATCTTTCAAAATAAAGTCTAGAGTACGCTTATAATCTATGCCGCAAATGGTACTTTTAAAGAAGGCAAAATTGATCATCACATTAAAAGAATGAGAAATTGATGAATTTGTCTGCAGGATGATAATTTGAAAGCTGGCTCTTTTGTAAAAAAATTTCAAATATTCTATTTTTTTTGAAAAAAAAATTCCAAAATTCATAGTAATTCTCAAAAAATTAAACTTTTTCGAAAAAAACTTCAAATATAAAATTTTTTCATAACAAAATTCAAATATTAAATTTTTACAAAAAAAAATTCAGATATAATATTTTTTGGAAACAAAATTCTAATAAAGAATTTTTTAAAATCAAATATTAAATTTTTTGAAAAAAAAATTCAAATATTAAATTTTTGATAAAAAAATTCAAATATTGAATTTTTTGAAAACAAATTCAAATATTAAATTTTTTGAAAAAAAATTCAAAAATTAAATTTAAAAAAAAAAAAATATCAAATTTTTGAAAAAAAATTCAAATATTAAATTTTTTGAAAAACAAATTCAAATATTAAATTTTTTGAAAAACAAATTCGAACATTAAATTTTTTGAAAAAAACATTCAAAAATTAAATTTTTTGAAAAAAAATTCAAATATTAAATTTTTTAAAAATTCAAATTCAAATATGACATTTTTTAAAAAAAAATTTCAAATATTACATTTTTGTTGAAAAATTTCTAAAACCATAATTATTTACAGGAACTATTTTTTTTGGGAAAAAAATATTAATAATTAAATGAAATCTTAAAAAAAATTCCAATATTACAATTTCTAGTAAAAAAACAAAAATCCTTTAATTTGTGGTGGGGCTACAATCCTCCAGCCCACCCACTGCGGACGCCCCTGGAAGAGGTTATATCGGAGTCATCTGAAATTAAATAAAGCTAAAAATCTTGGGTAACCAAACACATCCCAGTATTTTGAATAATATGCCTATAATTGACTCGAATATGTCTATTAAATATTGGGGTGTATGGTTATATGAATTAAAAAATATATTCAGGTTTTTTCCTTTCCTTGCTTTGTCTTCAATATTATTTTTATCTTCAAATCGATTGTGGATTACATTTGTATTCTTCCACGAATATTCGTTAATTTCTAATTTCTATCAACAAATATTTATTATTAAATTATTAGCAAATTGCACTTACAGTAGCACAAATTGATCATCACAATAAAATAAGGATAAATTGAGATATTTTATTTGAAAAGGCACATATCCAGGCCAATATATGTATTTAAAATTTCTAAACTATAGATAAAACTCTAGGGTATCATAAGTCATACTACAAATTTGAATACAAATCCTCTAATTGACTCAAACATATCTATGAGATATTGGGAGGTAGGTGCGAGTATGTACGAAATAAAGAAATATTAGAATTTCCACCTTTTTTTTATTCCATACTTTTTTTATTCTGACACACCACTATAAATTGGAACTATCTTAAAATTCAACCTGCTTGATAAAAATGGAATTTGGAGTGTATTTGTTAATATGTAAAAGTTAGACATGATATTAAACAATAAATTTATTCAACATGTCCTCCCTCAGCAGCCACCATCTTCTCCATCCTACCCCTAAAGTATTTGCATGCCCTGATGACTTCAGCGGAATCGACAGCATTCCTCTCCCTCGTAATGGAGCCCAGGAACTTTGTGATGAAGACCACAGGGACCTCTTCTCTCTCCTTGGTAAGCGACCTGTCATTCTGGACGTTGTAGATTCTGTCGACAGTCCAGTTCTTCGCGTCGGAGAAGAAGATGATTCTTCCTCCATGGCTCTTCAGGTCATTGAGGAGACGCTTACACTTTGGTGAGACTGGTTGCCTTCATGGATGCCGTGAGGATGTGTTGTTTGGCCATTCGGTATGACCTGTACCTGAGGTCCTCATTCACAGCCTTGGAGACTAGTTGCTTGCTCACTCCACGGTTCTTGGCCAACCTGGACAAGGAAGTCCCGGCGAAGCCTTGATGGACTTCCGGAGGCCTTCAAGGAAGTGGGGAGTGCGGATTCGGTCACTTCTCATGTTGTGGGCCTTGCAGCAGACCTTCCCCTCAATCTCCCAGGCATTGAAGACCCGGTACACCGTGGTCTTGGGGTAGTTAAGAAGCTTGTAGATAGATAAATTCCAGGATGGTGTCTCTCCTTGCTTGTTCCATGATGACTATTGTTTGTTGTCAAAACAATTGTGGTGGAAGTTATAGTGTATTGTTCACGCAACCTTTTATATTAGTATGATTTAACCCCGAATATCCACATTATGGATCTGGATGAAGTTTAAAGTAGTTCCAATTATCTCCCAAACATAGCCTGGACAAAATGCCCTGTATTATGGGTGATTTGTAGCTAGTAAAAAATAATACTAGCTGTATTGTCTAGTAGCTAATTTTAACGAACGTTGAGCCATGTATGTATAAGGCTAAATCTGAAACTGAATTCCAACTACAATACTGAGAAGGTCCGGTTCGAACAGTAAGTTGCAATTTATTTTTTTAGCGGGCCCAAAAATAATTTATAAAAATTCAATACTTCAAATTTAATTTTTGGTCAACAGCTTTCTGTATTATGGGTGAAAGTAAAATATATTACATAGCCTATTAAAAACAAAAATGCCTCTATACTCGTCCTGTAGTAGTCTAAAAGTGATCCAATATTTGTAGTTTTGTAGCTAGTAAAAAAATAATGACTAGCTGTATTGTAGTAGCTTCCTCTGAAACTGAATTCCAACTACAATACTGAAAGGTCCGGTTCGAACAGTAAATTGCCAGTTAAGTATCCTTGGTATAATATTGTGTTTGATTTCATTCTTTCGAACTTATTTCGATATTCGGTCTAGATTAAAATAAATTCACTATTTAAGTAATGTGCGTACTGGGGCGTCCATTGGCTGTAGGGGATGTATATTTCTTCAAAAACAATTTGTGTTTGCTCTGAATGGCTAAAAGAAATTTTTGTGTTTTGCTGGAGCCTTTCCCCAACCCTAATGATTTGTTTATGGAGTTATTTTCAATTAAAAGAACATAACCTTTAGGTCTGAAATGGACAAGTCTGGGGATGTTAAGTTTTTGAGCAAACTCATTCGAAAAAGTTTGGTCTCGACCCAACTCAAAAAATATTCGGTTTGATCGCTCTCATTTAAAATGTTGGGCTTGTTAGATGAAATGTCATATTTCAAAATGGAGAATATTTCTCCGTCATATGAGGTTTAATGTGTTGTGCAACTCTTGTCAGAGAAAATCGTTACAATAGGTTCTGACCCAAAAATTGGTCCTGAACAATTTTCAGAGCTTTTTCGAATTTGCTTTTTAGGGAAGCCAACAAAATTTTTGCCTTTAATGTATTAAATTTAGATAAACAAATTCAAGTAAAAGGAAAACTCTAAAAAAAATATTAATTAAAACATTTATTCAAAAAGATACAGTCAGTACGGGCACATGTAAAATTAACTTTAGGTCTCCTACTCCAGCCCGTCCTGAACGTGTTCTAGGGATGTTGCATAGTTTTTGGCAACGCCCGATTTCTTCATTTTGGAGAGGTTGCAGACGGAATGTCCTTGCCCATTCTGTGTCCGCTGAATCATTTTTATCATTCATAAATCAGATGAAGGAGGTATCCTTAAACTTTGACAATAGTAAATGCATGGCACCCACTCTGTAGCCAATGGTCAGTGATTTTTGAGCTTTTTTTCTGGAATATTACCATCAGGCCCCGTTAATTTGTGTAATTTATAGTATAAAGACTGGTCTAAAGACAGGTTGCCACATTTATCGGAATTTTCTATAGCTGCACATAATTTAAAAAGATACAGTAAGTACGAATTTGGAGCAAAGATAACGATTTTAAACTAGTTTTTCATGTTAAAATTCTTAAGAGTTGACATTATTATTTAATTTCTGAGTAGAAAACATCCTTTCCTAAATAGATTCAATTATGTTCAACCCACGTCCGTGTGTGCTCATAAAAGAGGGAATGCAACCCTGAGGATTTGTTGTTGAATTATAATTGTAAGTCCTTGTTGGACTCAGAGTAGAATTGGGGATCGACATTGGAGTAATTCTTGCAAATGTCCTTGTAAAATATTATTCTCCTTCCTCTCTTGTTACAGCTGATTGTATGTAGCTGATCTATTGATCATCGTGAGCATTATTCTTTTTCTCCTCCATTCTTAAAATTGTCTGAGTTACCATGTTGATGTTTGTTTTATTTTTTAACATGTTCAATCGACACTGGATTTTCATCATTATGTATAAGTATACATAGGTATAAGAGGTGTTGACGTTGCTCCCACTGGCTTCTGTGTAGAAGTTTAAAGAATGTTTATTGAAAATCATATAATACAGAGGGGGGGGTTGTATTCAATCATATGGCATAATAGAATGATCAATGAGGTCTTGTTACAGATCCATACGTTCTTTTAACTTCCTATCCATTTATCATATACAGATTTATAAAAAAACTTATAAGATTTTTGTAAATAATTTAAATGTGTTATATAAATTGATGGTCTGAAAAGCCTCTGACCTCAACGTGAAAATGGCAGCACCACTAAATAAATGATAGTCACAACTGTCAGCATTTACTGACAGTTATTCACATAATTTTCAGCCATTTTGGACGCGTAGTTATTATGTATCAGTTGTTTGAGTCTGTTGATGCGAGTGTTTTTGTGAAAATGGATAAAATTGAGTATTGCTCTGTTGGTACAGATCAATTACTCTAGATGAAACTTGGATGCCCCATTATACGTCTGAAACAAAAATGCAGTTCAAACAGTGGACTGCAAAGATTTTCATTAAATGAAGAGACAATCACCTTCCTGAACAATTGTTTTACTGAGAAAAACGCCGAGTATTATTTGGATGGGGGTCAGAGACGGGAGCATCGGACGGAGAAGTGTGGTGAGTTACAAGAAGACTACTTCGAAAAATAAAATTAGAAATTCAGAAAAAATGTCTTGTATCTTTGTTAGGTAGGAAACTCTTCAGACCACCCTCGTATATTGGAATTATTTTGTACCATTAGTTGCTTTGATTTTAAACGGAAGATTATCTGCCCATTATCAATTTTTATTTTTTTAATCAAACAGCAAGTTTGCCAAATCTTGATGGTCAAAATATACAATATTTCATTAAAGGTTCTTTATTAGTTCCTTTTGTTTTTAGTAAATCAGCGAATTTATATCAAAAAACTCAAATATTTATTTGCTTAAATAATCTTCTATTTCTTTTTTTTTAAATTTTATTTCTATAAATTTTTGTAATAATATTAGAGTTGTAACAAATATTACCTCCCGATATGCAAAAAAAGAAACTGATCATCAACGTAATAGCTCTTACAACTTGAAGAATAGGAGAGTAGCTTCGAAGATGAAGGAAATAAACAAAAAACCCACTCCGTATCTAGGATTAATATAGGCTGAAATTACAGTAGTATCGATCCTCAATTCTACTCTGAGTTCAACAAGGATTTACAAATATAACTCCGAAACAAATCCTCAAGGTTACTTACTCTCTGTCATTCATACAAAGATTTCTGGTTACATTGTATATTTTGATGTTTTCTCCTTTAAAATGAAATAATAATGAATAACGCTCTAAAAGAGGAGGAAAAGAAATAGAATTATAAACAGCTGACAATAAGATAGAGTCTAAATTTTTGTGTTAGTGATGAAAATCGTTAACATTTGAAAAAGAGAAACCCAAAATCAACATTGTAACCCAGTGATTCAGTACATCAAATACAAAAATCCTTCCTTAAACTAGAAAAGAAGGGAAAAAAATCCTATGACCGGATTCACGGCAGACTCAAGTGGAACGGTCTTTCGGTAATGTGTGTCTCGGAGAATTGGAAGATAATGAATTTCTACTGGGTCAGAAAAATATGGAGTAGCGATGTGTTAATGAGTCAAACTCTAATGGATTTTCTTCAGAAAAATAACACTTTTCTTGGAGAATTAGTTACCAAAAAGTTTTTGATAAACTAGCAATATACTCGACAGGGTTTTTGTGAAAGTGGAAGAGGAACCATTAAACATCTAGAGTGTTGCAAAGGATTTTATATCCTCAGCTAACTAAATGGACAGAATGGTCGGGCTAGTCTTCAAAGCCAGATTCGGAATCTCTAAGATTAGTTCAGTGGCCTTCGCTTCCACTTCGTGTGAGGGCCTGCCTGCTATTAACTGCAGATATGAGAAAATGTGGAAAGAGATCAACAATGAAACAGTTTCAAAGTTATTTGGAGAGGAGAAACATAAAAAAAGTCCCAAAAAACAGAATCAATGGCGGGCAAAACGAATACTTTGGAGAAAAACCTGAGAAGTGGTTTAAATACTGCCTTTTATCAGGAACTATCAAAGTTGGAGCCAAATTTTTTAAGGACCAAAGACGTTTGTGCTCATTTTGCGAGACAGATTATGAAAACACGAACCACTTCTTCTTGACTGTGACATATTAAAGGACCTGTACAATCAGGTCTAACAGCTTCTTTTAGAGAATTTTAAGGCCAACACTAATCGGGAAGACTTTTTATCACATTTTAAAGGCAAAGAAGAAGATAAAGTAAACACCATAATAACCAAACCCCAACAGGTTATTAATGCTAAAAGGTCACAAAAGGTCTTTGAGGTGTTATTCTTACGATAAAACCGGCGTTCAAAGTACTTAAATCAATTAAATAACTGTTTTAAATTCTTATTTAAATCTCGCTTTTTTAATATTTATATTTAATCTGTTTATTATGTTGGTTTATTTGTTTTTATGTTGATCGTTCTAATAGAGTTCATGGGGTATATTGCAAAAAAACCAAAAAAAAACTGTGTATGTTATTGATACATACCACAATTAATGAAATAAAGAATGCCATATGGCCAAGAAAAAACAAACATGGAAACCCTAGTCATTGGAAGAATGTTTTGGGGGATATAAGTTAATCTACCATGACGTTGTATTAGGTCAGCTGCAAGCAGCTGTGAAGAGGGTGATAAGGAAATAAAACAGACCATAGGCAGGATTACTCCGATGTCGAATCTGAAAAAAATTCTTTGATACCAAGAAGGACTCTTTACGGGTATAACTCCAGAAAATCTCACAAGAGTTACTCATCATTTGACACGCACTAGTGATTAATTTATACTTAAATGTTCTCTCTTTAAAAAAAATAAAAGAATACTGATAAAAACGTTAGAAAATTTAAAAAAAAAACATATAAAAAGTGTTCGCGCTCGTTCAGGTCATATTTCTTACAATTAATTTACAATTTTTAAAAAGTGACCTTCCAGTATGCTAAAATAAAAGAAATCGAAAAATGAGCCTGTTAGTTATGACAATTCAAGGAATGTTTGGGAGGAGGCAGCTTAGCTGTCATAATGTCATAACTATTATATCAGCAGCATGTTGCCAAGAGAGATAGAAAATAAACCCAGGCCCCACATCGTATCTAGTAATGATATAGACAGGAATAAACTCGGATGTGGAATCCTCAATTCTACTCCGAGTCCAACAAGGACTTACACTTATAACTACCCTTAAATCCTGATAATGATTTTTTGTCTTTCATGCACTTGTGATTACTTTATATTTCTTGTTCTCTCTTCAAGAATAAAACAACAATGATAACAGCCTCAGAAAATAAAAAAAACATATATTCAGGTTGCAACTAGAAACCGTTTTCAAGCTCGTTAAGGTCATATTTCTTACAACTATGGATATGTATTTAATTCTATAAAATATAACCTTATGGTAAGTAAATTACTGATTACCCTATACTTAGAGGTTCTCTCATCAAGAATGAAGGAATAATAATAACCCCGGGGTAAGTATATTTGCTTATATAAAAAGCTCCGAGTGTTTTTGGTGGATGTCTTTAGATAGCTATATCTCACAATCAATACATTGAATCAAAAAAAGTTTGAAATATGCTTAAAGGTTAAGCGTACACTTAAAAAAGTTCATTTACCGTTTTGTGTTTGGTGAAGCCAGTTGTGTGTTACAGCGTTCCAAAATGGAAGTTAAAAAAATAAAACATTCGATACATTCTTCAGTATCACTAGAACCAAGGTAAAAAGGTGGAGCAGGCGGCCAAAATAATTTGTGCCGTTTATGGACCAAATATAGTATCGAATGCAACAGCAAAGCAGTGTTCTCAAAGATTCTAGTATGCTAATATGGACCTCGAAGATGAGGCACGATCTTGTAGGCCAATCATCGAATATGTCGATAAAATGATGGAAATCGTCGAGTTGGACCGACGTGTGATCACTTATTCCATTGCCCACGACCGGGAAATTAGCCAGAACACCTTTTGGAGCTATCCAAATCAAATAATCCTAACTATTTTAATTGCTTTGTTAAAATAAAGCAAAAAAACCCCAGAGCTGTTTATATGAACTATCACAAACAAAAAGTTTTCCCGCTCTTCTAAGTTCATATTTCTTACAACTCGAATAAAAATGTCAGCCCTATTATTAGCATACTATAACAGGGTTAATATGCACCATTTTCCTTTATTAAAAAAAGAAATGAAATTTGATTGCTTATCCCTCCTTCAATATGACAGACTTCCAAGATGATGACTTTGCGTGAAAACGCTTTTTATACAATTTTGGACTCAAAACGGGACTCAAACTAGACAAGAGTACTTGTGTAACATTATGCACTATAAATAAATAATAATATTCATATGATCTTCAGTAAATTCCTCCTTTAAAAAAAGAGAAATTTTGTCCGCATAAAATTAATACCTTATATTTTATAATAAAATCTTATTTGTGTGTTCTAACTAGCACTTTACAAAGTCATAATTAGGAATTAAGTAGATATATTACTAGGACTTTATAAGAGTGTTTTTGCTGAGGTCATAAATTGCTTTATAATTGAAGGAGACGTCATTTTGAGGGCTCAAAGTTGATGTTTTTAGTACATAAAATGAATAAATTTCCAATAAATCTTGATAAAACTTCCTAAAATGGCTCTATGAATAAAAAAGACTTAAAACTCGTATTGAATACAACTTGATGCGAATGATAAACACTGATATATGAATTTTTAGTACAAACTTAGACGTATGTACTGAAAACGGCTATATTTGTACAATTTTTTTTTTTTTTAAGCAATTAGGTTCTAGAAAAGTAGAATAATTAGAGAAAAATATCATATTCTGTCCATTGTAATTGATAATTTGTATTTACAACATGTAAAATAAGACAGTTTAACATTGTAATAATATATTTAATACATTTGAGGGTTTGATACATTAAGATTAAAGCCCTTTTATTTGTTGGTCCCATTTTGAGACTCAATAGTTCACTAATATTTCTTTCATATTATTGAAAAAAGGGTTTTCATTAATATGAAACTTGTTTGTTTAGCAGGGGTTGGGCTGGAGGGACTGTAGCCCTCCGAATTAAGGATTTTTTCATTTTACTAGAAAATTTTATATTCGAATTTAATTTCAAAAAACCTTAATATTCGTCATTTAATTTAATTTTTGAAATTTTTTTATGCAAAATTTGATTTTTTATGAACAACTGTTGATTTTTGAATTTTTTTTAATAAATTCAATATATGAAATTTTTTCCAAGAATTTAAATTGTATTAAGAATAGTTATGAATTTTTGAATTTTTTTCAACAAGTTTAATTTTGGAAAAAAGCTAATTGAAATTTTATTTTGGAATTTTTTTCCACAAATTGAAATTATTATATATTTCGATATATTAAAGCATAAAAAATTAGTTATAGTACAATACAAACCTGAGTTCTCTACCATACCATGAGTACAAGACGAGAAAATAACACTTGAACATTATCGACAAATTTCAATTCCCGCATTTTAAGCACTAGGGACTCTCCGAGACCATTATCTACGCCGTCAATAATGATAAAAAACCTTTGAGAGGAAGAAGCGCTCTGTCAAAAAGGTCAAACTGAACCCGGAAGATTGAAAGAAAACAACCCAGTCCAATCCCTACAAATCCATGAGGGTCCATGTAAGAAATCTGGGATTTCACACCAGAATATCCAGAGAGCTATCACAAAAAGTGATAAGTGTAAGGTTGGAGAGGCCACGTTTGACACCAGCAATGAAAGAAACCCATCTCCTCCATTCCAAGACTCATTTAAAGGTGTTTTGAATGAATCTTTTGATTTCTTTGGAACTCTTTTTTTTTTTTATCTTAATGGCTCCAAAACTGCCCTAATGCTAACCCTCTGGACTACCCCTTCTGTTTGCAAGTCGATGGGAAAGAAACTGGTACACCATGACAGAGGACTACATCTTTAGCAGGTGCCAGACCATTCGCGGCCTCCGGAAGCCATAATTGCCGCAAAGGGCGGCTAAATTAATAATCAAGAGAGCTCAGACACACATCTATTTATAGTATTAATTTTGTTGAAATCCTAATGTTTATTAATACATTATCTTGTATTAAGTGTTCAAATGTTAATGGACCACATGGTACTCCGATTTCGATCCCCAATTCTACTCTGATTCCATCACTGATAACTCTGCAACAAATCTTCAGTGTAACTCTTTGCCTTTCACGCACAAGCGATTATTTTACGCTAATATATTATCTCTTCAAAAATAAAAGAATAACTATTATACCTTTAGATATTCTTGTAGCAACTACAAAAAGTCTTCTATTATCATATTATTTTCATCTATGGAGATCTACATTTTTTTTAGTTATTATATTTAATCATTCCAATCTTGAAGTGTGTTGTACAATCCTTTCTTATAATTTAGTCATGTCCTTCATCAAACTCGTTCCGACTGACCAAAATAATACACGGATTGTAATTTAAACAATTAATTTTCCTCCCTTCAAACATCCATAAATCAAGTATTAAAATGGCTCCCACTGAAAGAAAGATAAAATATGTTTGCAAATAAATAACCAAGAGATATTAATAAATTACTCAATAATATGTATGTATACAATTAAAACAGGCCATCACCCAAAAGAAACATCATCGTACCTACAAAAAATTTTAATTTGTTGTTTAACTAATTTTTCGATTTGCATTTAAATTGTTAACTATGTACTCGTATTAAATGAAGAATATATTGTGTGTGTGGGACGAATACTTATTGTTGCATTAAGCCGTCTGAGGCTATACTATAGAATACATATATTATGAGTTCCATGCAGATTGTTGCATCGTCTAATGAACAATTATTTTTAATATTGTTTATACAGTGATACTTTGAGTACCATCCGTGTTAGAGGAAGAGGAGGGTGATGTTATGTTCGGTAACCAAAACTGAATTAGAGATTCCTTTTTAAAAATACATAATTTTGTATACGTGCGCGGAGGATTAGCCCTTCGGAATTGATTAATTAAAACATTTATTGCTGCACATAATATAAATAGATACAGTCAGTACGGGCACATGTAAAATTAACTTTAGGTCTCCTACTGCAGCCCGTCCTGAACGTGTTCTAGAGATGTTGCATAGTTCAGGCAACGCCCGATATCAGAATTCATTAAGAAACTGGAGAGGTTGCAGACGGAATGTCCTTGAAAAGGTCAAAAGTTCTCCAAAAGCTGTGTCCGCTGAATCATAATTAGGAAATTCATAAATCCGATGAAGGAGGTTCTTCGTCTCTTAAACCAAACCCATGACATAGTGGGCTTACTGCATGGCGCCTAAGGTGATAATGTCGGCGTAAGAGACAATGGTCAGTGATATACTAAACCAAGGAGCTCAGTTTTTTCTGGAATATTACCATCAGAAAACTGCCCGTAGGAAAATTGCCATCAATAGAAAGTTGCTCCACTGAAATTTGCCATGAAAGAAAAATTGCCCGCAATTACACTATCTATATGTAAGTGCAGGGTTCAATATGGAAATCCTTGACTGGTCTAAAGACAGGTTGCCACATTTATCGTGCGTGTATATGTCTAAGTGTATATATATATATATATAAGTGATATTGGGAGAAGAGTTACTCTCACAAAATACTTTCTTTAATGATTTATATATATACTAGCGCGAACACACTATCTCAAAGATAACGAATTTTTATTCTTTGAGTTATTTAAATTTAGTTTTTTTATGTTAAAATTCTAAACTAAAACTATAAATATATAATATGCAAATTTTTATTGTACAACCTCCTTGTTTAGAACATTTTGTTGTTGTTTCCGTCCATTTGATGTTAATATAATCAATCATGGGCCCCTTTTTGACACTCTTGAAAATGCAACATATAATTGACCATGTGGAAATAATGATTTTGGTAAATATAAAACAATTTTTCATTTGTTTAACCCTCTGATTTATTTATTGTCATTACCCTTGTTAACTTTCTATGTTCCTTCTTCAACCATAATGTAGATAATTAATAAAACTAACTCGCTAATTCTCTTCTTCCTTGACATACCTAATCCTCCTTTTTTTAAATTGTTTTTTTAATATACGTTCAACATTTTTTCGTCTGCACTGTAATTCGTCTTGCGGATGTTCAAATCTTGTGGTACATTTTCGAATTGACAACCCATACCTTTAAAAAAAGCTTTGAAACATGGGGAATCGATCTTTTATTATGAAAAAAAAAAAATCAACTTATTACCGAAATAACAAAACTTAACCTCTAGAGCCCAGGAATTTGGTCTGATCAGAATTAAACATAGCCTTACGTACGTAAATTAGAATTCTGAACAACTTTTATTTTATGTCTAAAGTCTGTATATGTCTCTGTTTTTGAAGTTTTTATCATTTTTCTTCCAAGCGGAACGAACGGAACCCCAAAGACACGTAATTTATTTTAATAATATTTAGGATATTTAACACAAGGACGTGTACATGGACGACAGATTTGGTAACCTGCCTTAGACCGTTATGATTTTTAGTGGATTGAACTAATTCGGTCATTTAAATAAGTTTGAGAGGGATGGGGCCAAGTACATTGGTAATTGTACTTAAGTGTCTTTAAATACTATAATTTAGTAGTTATACTTAAATATTTATAAAACACAAGTACTCATACTTTGTTTATAAAGTAATACTTCTGAATACTTAAGTACTTCTAATTACTTTCGACACTGTAAGCAATAAATGTTGAAGTGGAGATTTTTAACAAGTTGTGTCGGTTAGGAAATCTAAAATTGATACTGATTTTTTAAAAGAGGATTGGATCTGTTTTTTACATTTTGGAAGATAAATTGTCTTAGTTGCATGGACTTTTTTAGCCTATACATACTTCCAGTAATTTATTTTCTATAAAGCTGGACAATCTCAAAGAATGGGATTGAGACAAAACAATAATTAAATATATTTTTTAAGCTACTTTTAGTTGTACTTAAATATATTGCAAATACTTGTAAATCACTTAAATACCTCAAAAAATAGGCCTAATACTTGTTCTTAAAATTTCGAAGTAATACTTATACTTGACTTGAGAACATTTAAGTGTTCTTGCCTCATCCTTGGTCGTTGGCGAATACATTTTATTACGTGCGTGCACACTTTACCGAACGGACACATTGTCGAATTACCATTTTGCCGAATGAAAAATACATTGCAGCATGAAACTGCAAATATTTGGTTGGAGAAAAAGTAATTTCGTATTTCTTTTTTACGCCAATCTTGTTCATTATTGTTCATATTGGATCATTTGATCAGGTGTTGGAAAGGTGTGAGTGTATACTACAAACGCTTTTTATGCGCTTTGCCGGTTCAGTCGTGAATTATAGTGCGTAGAGTATGGAGGAATTAAAGGCAGAAATCTGACAATTTTTAGAGTTTTACTTCCTGAAAGAGAAAAACGCATCATTTCTGTAGCGGATTGTGCCGGTCCATGAAAAATGAATCCCTTACGTCAATATCAATCGTCAGAGATCCTGATCAAAATCCAACCAAGCTGTGTGAAGCTTGTAATTGAAAAGAAACGACCACCATTGGTGAATGGAGATTAATCGAGTTTCGTGAAGACAACGTCAGATCGCACACCAATTTTATGACGCACCATAAGGTACGGGAGATCGGATTGGAAGTTCTTAGGCATTCACCCTACAGTCTAGACCTGACACCAAGTGACTACCACTTTTTCCTATATATTTGGACAACGTGCTTTGGGGTACCAAATTTAGCCTCAATAGGGGCCTATGAAAGTTGGTTGTCCGAGTTTTTTCCCGATTGGGACAAGGGCTCCTACGAGAAGGGCATTATAAAGTTGGATTTTCGTTGGAAACAAGTTATCAAAAAGAACATATAATCCTTGGCTTAGATCAAATGTTTGTAACACTTCATATAAAGCATTTATTTAAAGCCAAAACTACAAAATTACTTTTCTCCGAAAAAAAAACTCAATTACTTTTTCAATAGATAGCTTTAGTCATGTATATTTGATGCTGTTTAAGTGCAATCGTTTTTACACTAGATGGTGTTAGGAAGATAAGATTTCCCTATAAAAAAAAACTTTGTAGACAGATTCGGGATTGTTTGAATCTGTAGTATTGTTCAAGTGGTCGTCAAAGATGGAGACCAGCAAAGAGAAAAATCCCCATATCTTACAGTTTTTCTTCAAGCAAGTCAAAAATGCAAGCCAGGCTGCTGAAAATGTGAAAAGGTTTGTTAGTCCTGATACTGTAACAGCCAATCAATCATAAGGTTATTTTGCTTTTTTGGTACGTGCCGTTCCAGTAATTTTGATGCCAGAGATGCATCATACTCTGGAGGACCAATTGTCGAAAATGTGGATATCATAATGTAAATCGTCGAGTACGATCATCATGCAATCACTATTTCGATTGAATTTCTTTTTGCTACAAAAGTTATGTATTATTTTTTCGGCTAAGTGTCCTAGAACAATTTTATCTTAGTCCAGGTTAATGACATTAACACTTGGTCAACACCCCTTATCAAATCTTCATTTCAGAGCTTTTAATCAAGAAAATAATAACTCAATCCGAGACCTCTCAGTTTTATAAAAACTGAGGTTCTTTTCTTCAGAACATTCCTTAGCCTGAAAGATGTATGTAAAGCATTAGTATGTCAGTGGTCTATCTATAATAAGGTATTGTTCGAATGTTGTTTTTTTAGAGATAAAAATTGTTTATTAATATAATCAAACCACATGCTTTCAATGGGATTCGTTGTATATATGATGTTAAATGATGATTATTAGCGACATGGGGTGGTCCTTTGCAAATTTACATATCAACAACAAAAATGAAGTAGGCAATTCATGATTGCTCAAGATAGGTAGCCTATTTAAGAATCATCTACGTGCATTAGGGTGTCCCGCCCTTTAAACATGGACCGATGTCAATATATTTTCTGATCTGATATTTGACAAATGTTTAGATGTACACCATGTACATGAAAGCGTTCATTTTATTTTCTTATAATTGGTTTGTCCGCTTCCTAACAGATTCATTTTCAAATGATACAATATTCTAAAAATATCAAAAATAAATATTTATTAGTAGTATTTATGTTAAAATACCTGTATTAGGGTATTTTACAGGTTATTTGTAGTATTAATCATTTAAGAACATGTTGTTCAATCTCCTTGTTTCACACCAAAACAACCCCAATATTCAGGGTACAATTGGGGGATTGTTAGGGGCTCTTAAAAGTTTCTTCAAGTATCGGGGGTGGGTTACATCCCGTTTTGGTAGCCGGCGGTACCTTATTGGGTAATAATTTATTTGATCATAAAGCTCACTTTTGAGAGATAGTTTATTGGACTCAAATATATTTGAGTTATAAGTTTGAGATACATCAATTGGTGTAATAATGTCTGTAAGATGACAGTTTAAAAAATTAAAATCGATTTTAATAGAAAATAAACTTGACAAGTTTATAAATTTTTTTTTTTTGATTTTTACCTAATGTAACATTTGACCAGGGAATTAAACATTTACTTTTATTTTTTGTTAAACCATAATTATATTTAAATCGAGTTGGTGCAACAGGTCCTTAATTATGCACAATTTTAGTTTTTTTAGTTTTTAAATTTACTAAATTTTGATACCTTTAAAGTTGTGTAGCTCAAAAAATACATTGACGGATCCAGGGCTGTGGGATCGCAGATTTCCTTTGTTTTTTAAGGACTCAGACACAGAATCATCTAAATCTATTGCGAGTCTCAAGTCCTTTCATCATTCTTCATCTTGGCCACCTTGAAAAATCAGGCTCTTGGTGCAATTCAAGATGTCTATAATCCTTGCCACCTCATCTTCAGCATCTACGAGTTAGAAGATGCCCTTTTTTTTTGTCTTCTTGATCACTCATAATGACAAGATGACGAAATGTATATTTTAGTTAGTTTATGCATAAAGAATGGCTGAATCAGAATGTCAAACTATATTCCCTTCAAACCACATGAAAGCCCATATTTTGTTCGGGATTTCTCTGCAAAGGAATTCCAGCCCTGAACTCCGTGTAGTAAATTAAGCATTAAAAATTCTAAAGCACTTATAGCAAGTCGACTTACTTCTGGCATAGAACTACGATGTGGGGAAATAAAGAAGGTAATTATTTCATCTGGAGCAAGATACGCCACTTTTTCCTTGCGTATTCCTAATGGAAATTCCTTGTATTGGGACTTTGCTTCGGATTTGGTTCGATATTTTCCTTTTTGGTCGGTTAGATATTATCTTAAACTAAAGCCTATAATAGATAAATTATAGATAATTCTACATCTTTTATAATGATTATTATGAAGTTTCTGTATATCTAGTTTTTTAGTTGTGGCTAAGTTGAATATGTTCCACGGTTGTGTGTGTATTTTTGATCTTAGAAAGTAATTTGAACCATTCCATGTTTGTTTTGGCTCTCTCAATGTTTGCATATTTTTTAAGAAAATGGTTTTTCGGTGTTTTATGTATTAAAACTTTAAACCGATGAAAAAAGGACTACCACAATTCTATTCTTAAATATCCATAATCGAAACGAAATTGTTTATTTTTGAAGATAATATTTACCTTCCATTATTATGAAAATCATAGCTACATAACTAAAGTTTTTATGACTCATATACCACATGTAAAAAAAAAAAACCAAATTTAAACGCGGCAACACTGACAATTTGAAAAATTTATTGAAGGAGAGAAAAAATATAGGTCATGACGTCTAATAAGATCAGCAACAAACAACTGTTACAAGGGAGGAGGGTTAGAAAGAAATAAACAAGAACATTGCCAAGAATTACTCCGGTATCGATCCCCAATTTTACTTTGAGTCAAACAAGGACTTACAATTATCACTCTGCAATAAATCCTCAGGGTTACGCTCCATCTTTTACGAACAAAAACGAATTTTCAATTAGGTTTTGAATATACATAATTGAATCTATTTAGGAAAGGATGTTCACTACTCAAGAATTAAATAATAATGACAACTGCATAAGAAAAGAAAATTCCTTATTTATACTGCCAATTACAAATTAACGGGCCAGCTAAAAAATTCACGGGATTTACATCACTGCATATATATATATCCAAGTGTGAGTCTTGGAAGATTCGGGACTTGCTTTTGAATTTTGAGCCGGACTCGGTCTTACACTTCAAGTCGGACATTGAACCACTTCGAAATTTCAGTGAGTCCTCCGCCCGCGATGGGAACCCCTAACATACAAAATATTTTTAATCTTTATGAATAAAATTGTAGGTTGTATAATGCAAACTTTTCATTCTATTGTTTATCTATATACATACATATGATTTCGTATAAGAAGGGCCTACATAGGTACGAAACCAAAGTGAAAGTTGTGCAATCAACATTATTCAGAGCAGGGTTCCAAAACTTAATTACCACACTAAAATCATACTATTTCATTATTTATTTATGATCAGTATTTTGCAAACTAAAAATGAAGGGAATTCACATCCCTTAATGGGACTCCATGTTCTTTTGTACTGACTAATGAGAAATAAGAAGGAAAATAATGAATTGTACCTATCTTTGTTAGTTATAGATCCTTCAAAGCACGCAAGCCAAAGAAATATATATATATATACAGGGTGGCAATTTACTATCCGGAAAGTTTAAGGATAATTTACAATGATAAAAAGCCAGTGTAGAATGGGCAAGATATAAAAAAAGAAACCAAAAACAACATGGTAACCCTGACAATTTGAATAACGTTTTAGAGAAGAGAAAGAATAATGCTCAGGACGTTTCATTGGATCAGCTCTGACAAGAGAGGAAGGAGAAAATAATATTTAACAAGGACATTTGCTAGAATTACTCCAATGTTGATCCCCAATTCTACTCTGAGTCCAACAAGGACTTACAATTATAATTCAACAACAAATCCTCAGGGTTGCATTCCCTCTTTTATGAGCACACACGGACGTGGGTTGAACATAATTGAATCTATTTAGGAAAGGATGTTTTCTACTCAGAAATTAAATAATAATGTCAACTCTTAAGGAAAAGAAAATTCCTTCTTTATACTATAAATTACACAAATTAACGGCCCAGCTATAAAAAAAAAGGGATTTACATCATTGATCATTTATATTGCAATTTTTTCCCCAAAAATGATTAAGCAATTCATAAATCTTTTGCTCTTAATGAGGGGGTCCATGGTGAAGTCAATCACTCAAACTAACCATCTCCGTCTTCAACCACAGCCCAGAGGCGTCAGCAGTGTGTAAGCTGGAGGGCTATATCCCCTCCCACCCTAATTAAGGAATTTTTTATTCATCTCAATAATTGTATCCTAAAAATATTCGAAATTTATTTGAATAGGTATTGATCTAATATTTGTATATAAAAAAAATTTAATATTTGAAATATTTTTCCAAAAAAATTAATATTCTGCAAATCAATGGAGATTTTTGTCATTTATTTCGGGAAAAAAACCCTAATTTCTTATGAATTGTAAATGATTTTCAGAAAAAAAATCATTTCTTAAGAAAAAGCAATAGATTTTCAGAAAAAAATCATTTTTTTTTATTTATGGATATTTTTCCAAAATAATCTAAAAACCAAGCCCTTAAACATAAAATCCTGCGGACGCCTGTGAAGCTCCTGACCTGGTACAGCCCTTGATGAGGAACTCCTTGTCAATATTGACCATTACCTCGATAAAGGAAGACCGTCAGGAGTCAACAACGTAATGTGCACATTTTTTGGACCCTCTCTCCAACACCCATCACAGAGAGTAGTCCAAAGGGATTCAGATCTGGGTAGCTAAAAGGTCACATTTCTTTGGTCCAAAACATGATAAAGGTCCTAAAAAAGGTTGTTTGTTTTTTCTTTTTTTTTTTTTAATAAATCCCTTTTCAATTACACGATTTGGACAAACTGCACGAATTTAAAATTACAGCATGATACTGGATATGTTTACATGAATTTAAGCTCTCTAACATCATTATCTGTTGATTTATTTTCATCCTTGATTGTGCATCTGGCACTGAGGCACATAACAATAACTGCACGGCTTCGTATCCAGAAAACATATCAGGGATGTTGTATTGGTCCTTATCAAAGTATTAGAGAGCCACAATCAAAATTCTGGAGGGGGAGTGTGCTCATCATCTTAGAAGACTGATAAAATCGCACAAATTTTCTATCATTTATTTAAGTTGCAATTACTTTTTCTGTTTCTACCTCTTGGTACACAACATCAAAAAATTTTAGACATAAAATATAACTTTAAAAATTACAAGAATAGACGGTTGAAGTTATATCTTGAGATAAGCTGAAATATTTTTTTCCCAAAGTGTATCTGTGAGTATCTGCTGTTTTCGTTTGACAAGGTTGCCTTTCATGTAGCTGTCCACTTTTAGAAGACTCAGATATCGGTTCCCCATGAGACACTGCCTGCATTTTCCTATGTGAAGATTCCGTTGGAAGATAAATCTTTCTTTCTTAAAACAAATATTCCTCACTAAAAAACAAATTCCTTATATTTTTAAGTAGTAATTTGACATAAGATTTCAAAATCTCACGCAATCATAATTTCAAAAACTTTAGAAATCTTTTTACAAGCTCAAGCTAATGATCAGACTTAACTGAATGATATTGTACAAAACCTCGTAAATATATGTCCTCTAAGAAAGTGGCTCACAAACTTTTTGTGCACAAGGCACACCAAAAGACAAATAAATATATCTTGACACGCCTATTTTCATTAAACTAATCATTTGGATTATTATAAGCTATTGCAAATAACTTATGGTTGTCACAAATCCTACGGCATACTTGAACATGCAATATATTGCAATCATAAAGAATTGTCAAATTCAAATACACCTATACAAGCAAAAAAAAAAATGAGCATCGCTCATTTTTAATTGAGCGAAAGCGAGTTCATTGGTTTTTAAAACGAGCAGGATTGTGCTCACAAAATTAGTACGTGAGCGAGAGGGCGCTCAGGATTTATTGGACGTACTAACACTCTGGTTCTTATATATTTTTGTCAGTTCTATCTGATAAACACACTTTACTAAATATAAATCTCAAGGTAAATAGAAACACAAGGTTATACCATAACGCGTGTACGACTGATGTTTAACTTCCACCACGCTTTTTAATATTGACGTCATAGTAGAAGAGTGGTTGCGTGTTTTCTCAATATCCGGCTTTCTTACCTAGCAGTCGGTATGATACATCAAATTGAAACTTCTAGCAATAGTGACGTAATAGACCATGAGTGGTACCGTGTATTGTCAAAATCTGCCTGTCTTGCCCAGTGACCGGTACAATACATCAGATTGAAAATTCTAGCATGCCCTATTACATGATGGTCTAACCTTGTATCTCTATTAACCTTGATAGATCTTAGAGTTACCAAGATATTGAGGTCTAAACTTTTTCCCGTTTAAAATTTCCACCCTGTAATCACATATACAAAATTAGATACAGGTATCTCCATTTGATAAAGAATGTAAAGCGATTGTCTAAGAGATCCTACAATAAATGTAGACTAAAGGAAACTTGTAATAAAAGAAAATATAATCTATTTTTTTTTTTTTGCATTCAATGTGAATGTTTTGAGACTTATTTCTTCTTGGAAACATAATATTATATTCTTCTTATAGATCTGATATGATTTAGTGAAGTCTATGCACAGTGTCATTCAAGTTCATTAAATCCAGAGTTGTAAATACTGAGCATTTTTTAGTTTACAAGTTTGGTTGTTTTTGTTGGCAACATAAAGAGTGTCAGTTTTTTAAAGACCTTATCATTATTATTTAATATTACCGGGTGGTCCATTGAAATCTGACCACTTACTAATTAAATAATTAATTGGGGTTTCAGTGGTTCTAGCTTACGTACTAGTCGAGAAAATGACACTTGAACGTGATCGACAAATTTCCATTCGCACACTTCAAGCAGTTGGGCGTCTTCAGGACCACTGTTAAACACCGTCAGCAAGTTCAAAACGTTGAGAAGAAGAAGGGCTCTGTTAAAAAAGCTAAACCAGACCTAGAGGAGTTACATACAGGGTGTCCATGATAAATTGGAACTATCTTAAAATTCAACCTGCTTGATAAAAATGGTCCTCATTCACAGCCTTGGAGACCTGCTGCCAACCTGGTTCTTGACCAACCTGGACAAGGAAGTCCCCGGCGAAGCCTTGATGGACTTCCGGAGGCCTTCAAGGAAGCAGACCTTCCCCTCAACCTCCCAGGCATTGAAGACCCGGTACACCGTGGTCTTGGGGTAGTTAAGAAGCTTGTAGATATGCAGAGGGCTTGTGTTGTTCCATGATGACTATTATTTGTTGTCAAAACAATTGAGCCAAACTTTTATATTAGTATGATTTAACGAATATCCACATTATGGATATGGCCAATTTATCGTCTAAAAAGCCCTGAACTCTTTTTTGCAAGAGACACTTTTGCGCCCTTGTAAGGGTGGAGAAGCTACATTACTGATGCCTTTAGTGTCCGTCAACCCAACACCGAGACCCTCAATGGCACTATCACCCATCACTGGGATGCCATGACAGATGACTACGACTGCAGCTACATTAATGATTAAGAGAGCTCAGGCACACATCTATTTATAGTATTAATTTTGTTGAAGTTTAAAATTCAAAGTGTTCATATTTTAATGGACCATTCGGCATAAAGTGTAGCCACAAGATTACACACTTTACTCGATCCTAAGACTTCAAATCCTGACGATGAGATATCTTGTAGGGACTATGGTTTAAGTAATGCTTCACCATGTGACCCATGGTGGACTGACTACTGTCAAATTGACGAGCAATACCATTGAAGGACATCTTTACTCTTCAACCTTCAATGGTGCCTTTAACTTCCTAAACCAATTCTTTTGGCCTTGATATAGACCTATTAGAAGCTTTTTGTGTACATGTTGTTGTCTCCCGGTACACTATAGCGGTTACACCACAATACTTTAGATATCTCTAATGATTTTCCACGGGTGGATAGCTCCAGAATCTCTAGCTCTGCGTTACTCCCGATTTTTGGTTATGACGCTCTTATTTCTAAGTTGACTTTGCTTTTTTTTTGTCTAAATTTTCTTTAGACAATTGTTTACAACAAGTTATTAGGGTTAAACATCGAAATATAGCAAATAAGGCAAAATCGCACCATTTAAAAAGTGATGCATTTTAGGCGAAGGACCTGTATTTAATAAAACCCTTTTTAATGGTAGATGATATATTTTTTTATTCATTTAAAGAATAAAACCCAATGTTAATAGAGATACAAGGTTAAACCATCATGTAATCAGGCTTGCTAGAATTTACCAACTGCTAGGCAAGACAGATTTGTTTTGACGTCATAGAGTATAACAGCGGTACTCTAACACCAACAGTCAAGAAAGTGATATACAGGGTGCAGTTTTATAATTAATATTTTTTTAAACCGGTTTTTCTTTGGAACCCTTTGTCGTACAGTTTTAAAAGCCAGTTTTTCTTTGGAACCCTTTGTCGTACAGTTTTAAAAACCAGTTTATCAGATTGAGCAGACAATTTTGTATAACTTCTGTTTACAAAGTGTTGAAAATGTCCTGCAAATACGACTGTCGCGCAGCAATCATTGCCGCCCTCTGTGCAGGCCGTTTGCCAAAAAAGATCATCGACTTTCTCAAGCTGTCCTCTGCCACCGTGTACAAATTCGCAAAGGAGTGGGATGGGAACACCAGTAAGGAAGAAGGCAGATCTATCTGCGTACAAGATTGGAATTCGGAAAATTTTGAGATGATCTGGTCTAAGGAAATGTGGCCCCCTAGCTTCCCAGACTGCAATCCTTTGACTATTTTTTGTGGGGTGTCTTGGAGAGGGAGTCCAACAAGCGTGTTCACAACAATTTGCCTTTCTGAGAGCCTCTACTATTGAGGCTGTGAACAATATGAATAAAGATCACCTGATCAAGGCGTGCAGTAGGTTCTGCTCCAGATTGGAGGCCGTGGTTGAGGCTGAGGCTGGTTGGATTGAATTGTTAGGTTCATGGAGAGTTCCTACGTTTGTATATAAATGGATTTGTAAATATCTCTACTAATTTAAGAAATAAAAAGGTTTAGGTACTGGTCTCGAAAATTCTTAATTGTAAAACTGCACCCTGTATATCTACTCTTGGTAATAGTGATACTCTATGAAGTCACTATTAAAAAGTGTGGTGGAAGTTAGGAAGTTAAACATCAGTCGGAAAAGTGTTATGATATAACCTTGTATAACATATATGTATAACGACATTTTATCCATTCGACAAGATATCCTTCCACATTCAGTCTGCAGGCCGAAAAACATTACCTTTGAATCCTTAAAATTATGAATGGGTCCAGAGTTTATTTTGAGTAATGATCTAAATAATTCTTATTACAGAGCCTCATACCCATCATTTCCACCATCTATGAATGTACATAATACACCGTAATTAGGGCCTTAATTGACGTATTGTTGTATGGTTATTATTATGATTACTATTTCATACATTTATGTATGTTATCTTGCAATGTGGGTGGACTTATGATAAATTTAATTTCTTCCCCTTAAGGTCTTATTATGTATAATTAAATCGATTTTATGATATGTAGCCATGTTATATGTAATATCGAAGCATAACCACCTATGTAGGTATATAATATATATGCTAATGATCCCTCATTGCACATCCTAGCTACGTATCTATGTAATATGTAGATCCAAATATTATTAGATCAATATCCACATTAGATTATCCCAGTGGATCTTGCTCTTCTATGTACAGAGGGAACACATGCATGTTATATCCCCAGGTTTTTTTTTTCATTAGGAGGTTCCATTACGCAACCCAAAGACAGCCGAAACCAAAATAAACAAGATTTGTTTATATCCCGAGCCTCTTAGTGTAAAAATGTTGGCAACGTGTTGGTAATCTCCTCGAAACCGGCGTCTATGCTAAAAGACGGTACAAAGATTGTTGGCATTTCCATGCAGACTCCGAACAACATAAAGAAGTCAATTACTGCCCCATACATCAAAAAAGAATATGGCTGACTTCTGCCTAGCCTCCATGTAGACCTCCTCCAGCCCTGATATCAACTCCTTGGACATTGCAGTTTAAGTAGTCTTGAAGAAAATGTATGCCACACCTCTCATCCAAATTTGGATTCGCTACCAGTTGTCATCATGACAGTGTGGTACCCCATGGGCACACTCTTCATCATCCAGAGCTGTCAATCTGTTCGCCGGTATGTACAGGCTGTTATTGAATGTGAAGGAGGACATATTGGATTAAAAATATACAGCTAAATATAGTATTTAAACAGTTCCAAAAATGGTTTTGAGTGTTTTTTTTTCTTGACTCAGTAAAAATCACGTTATTCGTCATGATACTGCAAGTTTTGGGTCCCCACTCTATTTTAATACCCAGTTTTAACTGAGATTAGAATATGCCTTAAAAGCGGGAGCGGCTTTTTCTAGTTGGCAATCCTAAGAAGCTTCTATTATTTCATTCTTGAGAAGGGAACATCTAAGCATAAAGTAGTGGCTCATGTGTGCGAGCTAATGAAACCAGAGAGTAAAAATGAGTGTTTGATCCGGAATTATAAATGTAAGTCTTTGTTGGACTTAAGTAGAGTTGAGGCTCGATATCAGAGTAGTGTCTTTGCCATATACGGTGTGGGATTTGTGTTTATGTCCAACCTCTCACGGTTGTTTTAAAATAGTCAGGATTACCTCGTTCAATTTTTTTTTTTTTTTACTTTTTCATACCAACAGGATACGTTTTATTCATTACTGCTTATCAAGGACGGACATAGTCTGGAATTACTCCGATATCGATTCCCAAATCTACTTTGAGTCAAATAACCTCTATAACTCACCAACAGAACTCTCTATAATTCATCACAGAATTAACTCGCTATCCCAAAACACCTATGCACTTTTTTTTGTCAGCTGTCGATTTCATTGTCACACTTGATACGTCATGGCATAAGATATTCTTCTTTTTGATAAATAAACGAAATAATCAGTTATACTGAGGGCTGGTCATGCGATGGAACACAAGGAAAGGGCGGATCCGAGACGTATGGTACTATTGATTAAAGTTCATTTCAAACAATCAGCTGCCTATTATGTTATGATTTTGGAGGAGAGAATATCACGTGATTCTGCAGTAGAAATGGGAATCTTTTATGATGTCAATATTTAATATACAACGACATTTTTGACAAAATATTTTGTTGTCATGCTGTAGGTAACTCCAAATTTCATGACCTCCATTAATTCAAACCAGACACAAGGATAAATTTTTTAGTCCTTTCAATAAATAATCATTTGGTAAAAAGTGAATAAATCAATAAAAGATGAGCCAAGGTAAGAAACGTGTTTTTTTTCTCTCTTCTAATCTCAAATCCGTAATTTATCAAAACTTACTGCCCATCTTTAGTTATACTTATGCACTGTTTCCAAAAGGACAGGAATACAATTTCTTTTTGATACCTACGATATATTTCAAATATATTGGACATTATATTATTTCTATGAATAAATTTTGGCTGTCATGCTCAAATACAAATATAAATTGTATAGCTACACTTTTAATACGATATCACGGAACCATAGTATTTATACTTCAGTATTAATTGAAATACTATACAAGAATTTTATATTTTGAATTATAAATGTCTAATTTATTTCAAAATTTGTGGAGAATTAATATGACAATAATAGCCGTTAGTATGATTGACTCATTTGGCTAAATACCAATTGATTTCGAGCCTTTTTTTTGGTGGAAAGATTGCATGATACATTGAAGGTAACGACTTTTCAAGACACTAGTTATTATTAGTTAATTATCTACCCAGTGGTCCCATTTTGAATTTTAAACTTTAAGAAGAATTAATTTATTAATTAACAATACAATTTGAACAAAATTAATAATATAATATAAATAGATGTATGTCTGAGCTCTCATAATAATTAATGTAGCCCCCTTAGTGGCAATGATGGGTTCCAGGGTGCGGCAGAAGGCCTGGCATCCGCTTTGGATGTAGTCCTCTGTCATGGTGTACCATTGCTGTCTAAAAATGGCTTTGAGGGCTTCGTTGTTTGGATGAGAGACACAGCAGGCCTTCCAATGACATGCCCCCAAAAGGTGTAGTCGAGGGGTCGGCATCAGGCCTGTAGTATTTCGAAATATGAATTAATTTCAATGTGCGTAACCTTCATTAATTATGACTAACAGTCATAAGAACTAAGTGAAGGCTCAACCGAATAAATAAGGACCAACACACAACTATCGACAGGTCATATTTTATACATTACTCTCCCTCATTCATGTGCCCACCCACAACTTAGTTTTTTTTTCTATGACCCTAACTATCACTTCAACAATGCATACATTTTGCTTTGTTATCTTTGGTTAAACAGGGATTTTTTTAATGATACATATTAAACGGAAAAGTCTAATGATCCATCATCAAATGACGTACCCAAATAAACATTGCATTCATTTCATAATCCCTATGTGTTAAAGAATGGGTATTTGTATGTTTATAGGGATATACTACATCTGCTGTCCTACATAAAAATCACTTCTCTCCATGAATATCAATAAGATTGATCAATCAAAAAAGACTTGATATATACATTCTACATATATTATCTTCAATATTCCTTAAGGGAAGATTTCTAATACATACATACATTTATAAGTTTGTTTATTGGAAAATGGAGAAGCTAAAATGATAGCGAACAAAACATAAAATAAGATCCAAGACATGCTTGGAAAAATAAATGTATATGTTATAATCCTATGTGTTATTAAATGATACATCCATCACGAAGAGAATGACACAAAGAATATAATATTTGAAGACCTTGAAAGGGTATAAATTGTAAAAGGGCTCGAAAAGGACATGAAATCATTCTTCTTAATTATATATGTATATATATTAGTGTTGGATTCAAACTTTACTTGAACTTGAAGAGAGAGAGCTAAAGCTCTACTTGACTTGAACTCGAAGAGTCTAAATATATTGACATATATTGAGTCAAATTATTATCGGGTAGTCAATAGTTCTTTCAACACATTTAGTGTTGGATCGATCTGAAAAACTAAAGAGCAGAAGTTCCATCAGTCCGGTTTTAATATAATTTGTCAGTCCTCACGGTGTTATCCCCCTAACAGGAGTTTATTATTTTTGATAAATAAACAAAGTAATAAGTTATAAATAATATACTTAAACTCCGTTTCTAAGAGGGCAAGCAATTAATTTCTTGTTGATCTATCATTTCTAATTTTGAATAAACTAAATAATAGAATCAAAAAGGAAAAATTAAAAGCGTGAGTCTTCCATGCATCTATAATTCCGTAAGAACTTTTAATAAGCAATAATATAATACACTCATACAGTATCAAATATATATATATATACAGGGAGCGGGGATCAAATTGTCGCCTACTTTAAACCTTGATAACTTGAAGACGACATTATCAAATAAAAAACCGTTTACCAAATAGAAAAGCTATTCTCGTCAGCTGACGATACGTAGTTCAGTTAGCATCATGCCGTCATCATATGAGGAGATAAAGAGCTATAAGTGGAACGAAGAGCTTTCGAGGTCCGCCGTAGTCATGGCATTGGTTAATAATGGAGGTGAAATCTACAATTCAACGATTGCTTCAACCTTAGGAGTGAATTTACGGACTGTTCAGCGTATCCGTAGGAAGCTAGAGGATACCTGGGATGTTGATACCACCATAAAGAGGGCACCCAAGGAGGAGGGCGCCGACAGGAAGGTCAGGGACACCGACTTTGTCGACAAGGAGAAGAAGATGGTTGAGGATGACTCTACCAGGTCCATGAAGGCTGGAGACAGGCCCTGGGTGTGGCAACAGGACTCAGCACCCTGCCATGTGTCCAAAATCTCCATACAGTGGTTAACCGAGAACTGTTATGACGTCGTAATCAAGGATTTGTGGCCTCCTAACTCTCCCAACCTTAATCCTTTGGACTATTTTGTCTGGGGCTATGTAGAGAGACATACCAACAGACATCCCCATAGCACCAGTGCCAGCCTGATGGACTCCATCGAGGAGGTATTCGGCAACATGGACAGTGAGATGGTCAGAAGAGCCTTGACCAGTTTAGAGGCCGTATTGAGGCCGTTATTGATGCCAACGGTGATTATATCGAATGAATGGCTACTTTATACCTATATGCTCGTCATAGTTTTGATTTTCAATAAAAAAGTTAAAAAATGTATATTTTGTGTTGTTTTTTGTAGAAAAATATTTTGGCGACAATTTGATCCCCGCTCCCTGTATATGCAATTCATTTGACAAATTGGGGAGAAATGTAGTGTAAATGATAGTCAGGACAGGGAATTCTTAAGAAATAACAATCACTTGGTATTAATGACGTATTTGGCCAACTACCAGATGATTTTTGGTCTTTATTCTCCTTCTTTTTGAAGGAAAGGTTGCGTGATACCATATAAATAGCAACGTTTCCTAGAACCGGTCTTTAATAGTGACTACAATAGTTCAAATCACGCCGTTACCAACTGCGTCATTTCAGTTGTTGAAGTTTATTCATTACCTCTTTCAAAGAGACAAGATACCTTAATTTTAAAGTAGAAGCTGTATTCACGAGAATATATCATTGTATTCATTGTTTTATTCGTTTTTAGATCCTTCATTCCCAGGACGAAGGTTGCGTGTCTATTGTCATTCCATATGTTGAGTAATCCATGGTTTGTAGCACTCACAGACATTATTTGTCTTGAATAAACCGGTGCAACCATGGAACGTATAGCCGGAGTATTACAATTGCTGCTGTTTATCTATAAATTCCTTAATAATTTACTCCAAGTAATCCTGTTTTATGGTGACGCAATGACAATATAATATATACCCTTAATAGAAGAATTGATTCCGGCAATGAAATGGAGATAAAATCTAATAAATGTCACGATTATTTAGTAATAATAAAAAACCGTCAAACTGAGACTTTATAAAAATCCTTATATAATCACATATTTAACAAGAGAGAGAGAGAGAGAGTTACCTATAATTAACTAATTAATTGCTTTCTGATACCAATACTGTAATTATTACTATTAATTGTCCAGTATTAGTATTTATCGACTTTATGAATAATGAGTAATGTTGGATGGTTCTAAAACCCAAAAAGACTCCAGTCCTAATAAAATATGTCAGTCCTAGGACGGTTACTTTATGGTAATGGATCCTCAAACCATCGAATGGAAAAAAGATTGCACCATTAAAAAATACTTAGAAACATAGTAGACAAAAAAGATGTATTTGTGAACATGGTGGCAATGACAGCCTTCAACCTGGCCCAAAAGGCTGTACACAAACGTGAGATGAAGATGCAGCTCATTTTCTTCCCCGCCTTATTCACGAAGGACTTGAGGTTGGTAATATTGCTGTGACAGACTCAGCAGGCTTTGAACTCCACTTTCCAAAACATGCTGTTACTTAGAAGGGTTGAAGTCCGGCCTTTTGGGATTGGCCAGAAGTTAATTTAAGAAGTCATTAATCAGAATTCTACAAATCTTCATAGGGAGTTTATTTATTTATGTTTTGACTCAAGAATACCTCTTGGACTCTCTCCCTCCCCAGGAGCCTTGATCACCTTTGACAGGGAAACACTGGTCGTGGTCTTTCTTTTTTGAGAACTCGGCCATGGGAATGGCAGGGTTGACCTCAAAAGAGGGTTGATATTGACTATCATACCCTTTGAGCACAATCCTTGAGGCCTGGGATATTTTTCAGGCGCTTGCAAACGCGATAAATGGTGTAGCCGTCGACCCTGAGCTGCTAAATAGAAAATACATAAAATGGACAAACTTCCAATAAATCTTGGTGAAACTTCATATAATGGATCTATGAATAAGGCTTAGGGTTAGATAAATAATAAAACTATACATTGGAGGGTGATAGAATTGTGCGGGAACGTAAGGATTAAATCCTTTTATTTTTAACATTTTAAAATCTAATAGTTCACTGGTTTCCTGGATATTAATTAAAAAAAGGGAATTCATAGTAATAAAGCTTCATAGTTTAGGATCCAAAAAGGATCGACATCAACATGGCTGAATTTATCAAATAAAAAAACCACACTATTTATAAACCACATTACATAATATGTGTAACGCTTCCTTATCTTTATATGTATGTATTTTATAACTTTTCTTTCAAAAAGAAACAGAAAAGAATGCAAAAATCAATTGGTAGCAGTTAGCCAACTTTTGTTAACTATGGAATGAAGTATTATTTAATCATGTTTGATGGAAATTGTTCACAGGTTAATTCAACCAATCAATGTTCAAAATACTGAACTGGGGAATAGCAGTCAAAAAATTGATGGTTTACAACAAAATACACTATTAATTTTTGTGAAAAAGTGATTACAGCATAGGTATATAATATGTAGAGCTATGAGGCTTTCTGAAGTATGTTTTATTGACTCATGGGCACAGTTCAAAGAGTGGACTACAAAGATTTCCGTCAAATAAAGGGGGAATTATCTTTGATAACAATTATTTTGCTGACAAATATGTCAAGATGGGAGCATTGCTGGGAGAAGTGGGTAGAATTACAAGGAGGCTATGTTGAAAAATAAAAGATAAAAAACAGACAAAAATGTCTTTCATCTTTGTTGGAAACTTTTCAGACCACCCTTGTATATCATACAGCGGTGGAAGGAAACTTTGACGTGAACTTACGCCACACCAACACCCTCAAACAATCTATACTAATCAATTCAAGCAGTTAGTCCATTTATGCCAACTCTGGAATGAAGTACAATTCAATAATCGTTGGTAACTCTTCACACACTAATTCTATTTCAACTAGAGGCGTGTCAATGTATCCGAATAGGCCAAAATCCGCCTCTTTTTAAAGTTTAGGGATGGGTTATCAGAATCGGCTCAATAATGCCGATTCCAATGATTCGGTATAACTTATTATAGTCATTATTAGGCAAAAAAAAAGATTCTAATTTGATTATTTCAAATGATCAAGCAATAAAATGTAATTGAGTGTTGATATTTCTTTGGGGGTAAACATCCTAAATGATGAAAGTAAGCAACGGCCGTAGGAGTGATAATTATCTAATATCCAAGCTATTCTCTTGCCAGACCAAAAGTCTGAGTCCTCCAAGGTAAACGGATCCTCTCAGAATATTCAAACTCTTTGATGACTATATATATTAATCATTATAAAATATTTACAGCGCTTAAGTCCGCTCAATGAAAAATGAGCGGCGCTCATTTTGTTTGCTCGTGTTTGAACTTGACAACTCTTAATGTAGGCAATGTTAATAGAAATACAGGCTTATAGCATAACGTGTTAACGACTAATGTTTGACTTCCACCACGCTTTTTAATAATTACGTCATAGTAAATGAGTGGTTGCGTGTTTTGTCACAATCTGTTTTTCTTGCCGAGCAGTCGGTATGATACATTAAATTGAAAATTCTATTAATAGTTACGCCATAGACTATGAGTGGTTTGCTTGTTTTGTCAAAATCTGCCTGTCTTGCCCAGGTGTCGGTACAATACATCATATTGAAAATTCTAGCAAGCACGATTACGTGATGGTCTAACATTATATTTCTATTAACCTTGGACTAATCTAGGTGTAAGACTAAGGGCTCCTAAATATAGGGGCCTAGGTAAAAGTATTTTTTCATTAATTTTTACATATAATAAGTCCAATAATAAAATACCCGCATAAATAAATTCAGGTCCATCCATGAAAAATGAAAATCTAAATTTAATAGTACAGGGAATCAATATGAGCCAACTAGCAATAAATTGACTCTTGAGCACAAAGAGAAACACACTTAACAGCTAACTATAATCCTAATGATGATGACTATATTTATGTATTTTCTTTCTCAAGTCCTAATAAATAATAAATTTAAAAAAAGTAAATCATTTTTTTATTTCTTTATGCATAATATTAATATGGAATCTGTATCAGCATGGGTATTAGAATTGTTCATATAGATGGTATCGGAATGGGTTGAAATTTTGGTATTTGGGCATCCCCAGTTTTTTTTTAAATCTTTTAAAAGGTAACATATTTAATTAGTGTTGTACATGAGGCTCTGATCACGTAGCTCTGAAAAGCTGAGGTTGTATTTAAATCATTATAATTCATTTATCAGTTAAAATATTAGCCCATTTTTAGACTCTAAATAAAATTTTGCAGCAAATATATTTATATTTGAAACAGAGGGATGTTTTTTATTTATTTTTTAAGTGTAAAAATACACAAAAAGATTAGTTACATATGCTAAAAATTAAGATTTTTATCATTCCCGAAAAAAATGCACAAAAATTCTTGAAGTCAATGATTATAATTACCCAAGAGATATCAATGCTTTATGTAGTGTAAACAGGGCTGGTGTCAGGAATTTTCTTTGGAGCAGGGCGGGGAGTTGGGGGGGGTAATATTATTATTATTTATTTTTTTTCAAACTGTCCGGTTTCTTCGACTCTAGATATGAAATGACATTTTTTTAAATGTAAAATTGAGCATTTTCCAATAAAAAAAAAAAAAAATTAGACTAACCTAGATTTAATACTAAGGCCCCCTGGATAAAAATATTATTTTAACATGTAACAAGAGCAATAATAATAGAACTGCATTGCAAAATTCAGGACCATACATTGAAAATGAAAGTCTATTCAGTAGTGTGATGAATAGGTGAAGTTTCAAGTTCTGAGCGGGTTTTTTTTTTGCTTTGTTTTTAAATTAACATTAAAATGTCAGTATTATCCTATTTAGATGGTTTCAAACGGTTTTCTGGCTAATTTTCAGTTCCTAGCCATTTGAATAAGTTATCACATGCCGGTCCAACTCGACGATTTCCTTATTTTACCGACATATTCGACGTCCATATTACCCGAACGCTATCGTTGGATCCATCGTTTTGCTGTTGTATTCGATACTATATTTGGTCCATAAACGGCACAAATTATTTTGACCGCCTCCACCACCTTTTTATCTTGGCCGTAGTGATACTGAAAAATGTATCGAATTTTCTCTTTTTTTACTTCCTTTTCGGAACGCTGAAACACACAACTGACTTCACCAAACACAAAACTGGTAATGAACTTTTTTTAAGTCTACGCTTAACCTTTAAGCATACTTTAAGCTTTTTTCATGCAATGTATTAATCGTGAGATATAGGTCACAAAAGACATTCAGCGAAAAACGCTTAGAACTTTTTAATAACCTAATTGAAAAGCCAACCAGGAATAAATTGATTTGTGTGCACGGAGAGGAAGTAATTTCTTCAATCATTTAATTCCAATTGATTTACAACTAATTATAATCATAATTATGATTGATATATCATTATCCTTTCCTTGTCCAGTCCTATTTAATAAAAAGTTATTTATGAAAAGAAGTCAATCATTTTTTATTTGTTATTGAAATTCATCTATAGGTATAAAATATTAATAAGAAATCGGAATCAGCCGAAATTTTTCGCATCTGTGAATTTTTTCCTACTATAGAATACTACTTAATAATTGTTCCCATTCTAATCTAGTTCAGTCAATCAATGTTAAGAACAGTTATGATTGGGCATAAGTCAAAAAGTTTATAGATTACAACAAAATACAATGTACATTTTTGTAAAAAGTGATATGAATCCGTAAAAAAATATCAAAAACTGTGGCTTGAATTCAACACTATTATACATAGTTGTATTTTTTTTTAGAGGGATGCGTAGTAAGGAGCGGCCGTGACTACATATGTTTGAGTGAACCACTTACATATAATATATATAGGTACTACATATTTTGAAAAGCAATCATTAATTACATACAAATCATTCCTTTGATTTATAGTGTGTAATGAGGAAAAATTGAGTTTGATAGGGATTAATGATGTACAAAGGATCTTATGATTATAGGTAAATCATTTGAGAACGTACAATTTATATATTATTTGGATGATGTAAGATGTCGATTATCGTGGGCGTCGAGGATCCATCTCTATATATTATTATTGCTAGGTAGGTAGAGGTACATTACCTTTATTGTGCTATACATGGATGTGCCTAGTGCCTACATAATGCGTGTGTATGTAAATTTACAGAAAAGGTCAATGTACATGCTACAAGTCTTACGTAGGAACGTTCATTGTTCAAAATCCCCCAAAAGGATTTAAACATTATATAGATAAGAATAACATTGATACAATGTGCGTAACCGGAATCTGAAAAAATGTTAGTACATCAATATTTGTCAAAGGTTCGACGAGCTTCATTCTCCACAACTCTCCATATGATCTAATCCAATGTATTCATATCTGTTGATGATAGGGGCCACAGGGATGCAGACCAAAATTCACATAAATTCGACTATAAACAGCCATTTTTGTGAGGTATTTGCCTTTTGGTCAGGATTAGAGTCTTGTTGGAATACATCCTTAGTTTTACATAGTTCCATATCCAACCAAGGCTTTACTACACCCTCCAGAACCTCTCCATACTCATTACCACCAACCTTCAACCCTTTAGAAAAAAAATATTACGGAATTGGTTTCCTATTAGAGGCCACAACTCAAAGCATCATGACTGAAGCTGAAATTTGGTACGGTCTATGGTGTGTACTTCATCCACACCATGCATGCATCCATGCAGTTATATATCATTCTTCTGGTTGGTTGCTTGATCTACTGTCTACATCTTCTTATCAGAGTAAATAAGAACAATGGGCCTGTTTTTGCTAACATTTAGCTAGGTAAGAAGTTTTATCCCTCCATCTACCTTATTGGTCTTACTAGTCTCATTCAACATGTACTTGACTCTGATGATGTAAATTTTAAGATCCAAGTCCTTAACATCTTTACGTATGGTTCCATCCGTCACATTCGGGTCCTTGACGATCGTCCTCATTCTGCAGATGGGTTCGTTTATGATTTTGACATTGAGCTCCTCCAGGAAGACCTCACGTCTCGTCTCGTGGGAAGAGTTTGAATTAACAACTCTTAAAGTTGACCCATATGCATCAAATCGTAAGCAAAACGTGGGCTCAAGAAGTAACTGTTGATCAATCCCAACATTTTTTCCCCAGACAATCATGCATTTTTTAAAATAACAAAACTGGTTAAAAAAGCCTTTGCAACCTTGGTACCCCAATATGGCAGCCACCATCAGTAATCACTGCCTCCAAACATCAACGGAAAGCCTTTTATGAGTAGATTACAAACTCCTTGGACATGTTGTCCCAACGATAGAGGCGTTCAGGGATTCATACTTGAATGGGGAGTTCTGTTGGTCCCCTTGTCCAAGGCGCCCCCCAAAAGTAAAGTCCAGCGGATTCAAATCTTGCGACGATGAAAGTCACATTTCCTTGGACCAAAATCTGTACATATTGATGGCACATAACTTCTGTGACAAACTTACACCACTGTCATGATGGTAGCTCGGAGCGATTTCAAAATTTGTATGAGAAGTGCGGCAAATATTTTTGTTCAAGACACACCAAATTGCAAAGTTAAGGGGGTTGAGGATTTGAGCATAAGAGGGTCAAATGAAGGTAGAACAGAAGTCAGCTATGATATTGCTGCAGAAGTTTTGGTTCTAATTGGCTGTATGGGGATGTAATGGACTTATTGATATTGTAGGCATTCCAGGTGAAGATAACAACGGTGTCCACAGCCTTTTCGGCACTGACACTGGTATGAAGGGTATTACAAACGCGTTTATATATATATATTGCTCTGAGATTTTTACATATGGAGGCATGGGATAAAAATAAATCTTGTTTATTTTTGTTTTAGCAATCTTTTTTTTTTAAACTATTTTTAGACAGAAGAAAATTTATAAAGAAGTAGAATTATCTAAAATTTTCTGGTAAAAGTTGCATTTACAAAAATATCATTCAACATTATTGTTTAAAATTTCTTCACCAGATTAAGGCCATTCAAAAAATAAATTTTTTTTGTTAAAAATTTGAAAAATGAAATTTTTTGGAAAAAAATTTCAAAATTAATATTCCAAATATTAAAAAATTTCAAATATACAACTTCATACCAAAAGTTAACAACTATTCACATACAAAATTGGAAGAAAAAAAAATCAAAAACTTCATAATTATTCTCAAAAAAATTTAAAAAATCTCTAGTTGTTCTCAAAAAAATTTCAGAAATTAAATTTGAAAATGAATTATTTTGAAAAAAAAAAATCCATTATGAAATTTTTCGGAGAAAATTTCAAAATTACATAGTTCTAAAAAAAAATTGAAAAATTAAAATAAATTTTAAATATGAATTTTTTCGAAAAAAATTGAAAAATTAATATAAATTTTAAATATGAATTTTTTCGAAAAAAATTTTCAAATATTAAATTTCTAGTAATCAGCAAAATTCCTTAATTTCTTTTTTTTTTTTTGGGGGTTAATTTTTTCTATAACTTAAAAAGTAATAAATAATAATACATAAGAATTGGAATCGCAAATGAAACATTATTTTACCAATACCGATTCTAAAGAAAATACCCGACTCTGATTAATCGTTCCATCACTATCTACATATGTACGTATGCACTTATAGTTCTAAATTGCATTAAATACAATAAAGAAGTGGACCAAGCTGGATCATATCATATTTTGAACCATTTTTTTTTTTTTTCTTTTAAACATTCTTTGAAAATAATATCATATGCACTTTTGTGAGTTTAAATTCCACTGGATCAGCCATGCTTGAGTAAGCGAGCTCGACATTTCATCCTTGTATACACTTATTATGCTCTGAATTGATGGGTGAAAGTACGGTTTACATAAAATAGTTTATAGGCTCATTAGTGTATCAATAGAAGAGTATAGAATGCCTCAAGATTTCTCTACCCCATAAAAGTAACGACTCCAATATACATACACAATGGATAAAAGCACGTCCTTCCTATATCCTCATGAATATTCATTGTTCTCTATGATATACCCTACTACTTATAAAACATAAAGACATAATAAGAACGACTTCATAGAGTTATTAAAAGCTTATATGCCTTTATTTATAAAAACTACTTCATAGAGTTATTAAAAGCTTATATGCCTTTATTTAAAGACAAAAGCGTCTTTAGGATTAATTTTTACTTTGCCCTCCCCCCTCCCTCCTAAAAGGAGGATGTTGATTTTTTTTTTTTTTCTAAATTAAAAAAAAAAATTGGGAAAAAATTTTAAATATTAAATTTTCAAAAAAAAAAAAATTGAAATTTTTTGTAGAAAATCCGTTGTATTTTTTTTTTTTTGTACCTTGATAAAACTATATTTCCACTTATTAATTTATAAAAACATTAGTTTTAATTTTTTTATCCGATTAAATACAATATTCTTTAATATTATCGTACAATCCTTAGATAATGTTTTTGTGCAAGTAAAATTCATAATTATTCTTTAAGAATTCAAAAGTATCAAAATCAAATTTTTTGGAAAAAAATTTCAAAAGTTCAAAATTAAATATTAAATTTTTTAGAAACAAATTTCAAAAATCCCCAACTCTTGAGAAAGAATCAAATTTTGCGGGAAAAAAAATCAAATATTGAATTAGTTTTACAGATATTTACAAAAAATTTAATTTTTTGGAAAAATTTGCAAAATAATTTTTCAAATATTATTATTTTTTTCCAAATTTCAAAAATCCATAGGTAATTACAGAAAATTAGAAAATTAAATTAAATTTCAAACACTAAAATTAAAAATTTAATTTTCCAGTAAAAAAACCCCCAAAAAAGGGTTACAGACCCTCCAGCCCAGGCAAAGACAAAATATTTTAGGATGAAAAGTAAAAATGGAAGAATTATGAACAAATAGTACAAACGTTTCTTACTCGTTTCCCACTCCAAATAGTTGTTTATAATAAAAACGCAAAGAATAGTACACAGCATTGTCCGGCATAATTATGCGTTGACTAAAGAACATATTTTTCCTAAATAATATAAAAGATCCTGAGCGTTACTCTCCGTGTGTCATGAGCCTACCCACACGTAGTTAGTGTTGTCCCAGTCTTTACTTTTACGGTGCAGTCAGTTCCAGTCTCGGTTTTATCAGTCCTTGGGACTATTCCTCTAGACCAGGGTTTCCCAAACTTTTTCAAGCTGCCACCCCTTGGCCTTCAATATAAACTTCTTGCGCCCCCTCACTAAACACATATAAGTTTTTCTTCTAAAATGAAAATAATCGAAATTGGAGACAATAACAGGGAATAGTCATAAATCAATAATAGCAGCCGAATAATAATAATTAAATAACTTTGAAACAAAGAATATATTATTGAAAAGGATGAGAGGATTCTCGACTCAATCGATCATAATTGCTCGAATAAGTTTCCATGTAGGATTAGAGAATCATTGTAGTTTGTACTGAATATTTCTATTTACGTATGTTTATTTTAATTTTTTGTTACAGGAGTTATTAGATTTGGTATCATGGAAGTTCCTCTTCATGATAGCAATTACATTCATCCTGTAGTTATACTGTAAAGGTTCATCGTAGATATAAAAAAAGTAACTGAAATAGATGTGATCATAGCCTCATCCCTCAGACCACGGATAACCTCCTCAACATAATGTGACCTTTCATTTACTTTAATGATCCCCCAAAGTGCTAACTGTTCGAATATCTCGAAAAAGTAGAGATCTCTCTCTCTTCCGAATCCAATATTGGTTAAATTATTTTTCAGCAGGAATAATGTACCATTTATCCTCTCTGTTTTCACCCATTTAATCTATTCTTCCTCCAACTGAGGTAATTAGTGACTTCATAATTTGCCTTGGTGACTTATGTACGATTGTGTGCGTAATCTTTCTTAATACTCAATCGAGTGAGCCTTGTCAGATCTAACAATCAGAAAAGATATATTGTAGGAAGCATGCGAACCGAACTGATCAAAACCATATTTTCAATAGTTTTTCGTGTCTTGAATTTTCTCGAGACAGCAGACAAATAGTGTTTCATGACTCTCACTGACGTTTGGTTTAAAGAAATAAAAGATTAATAATGCAAAAATGTATTAATACAGTTTTATAATCCTTTAAGTACTTGTTTTATGTTTTAGGGTAGATAACTTGGGTTTTAGTTTATAGATCTTACTTTTTTGTAGTTCCACGTAGAAGTGTTAGAATTTTCATGTTTTGTGTATGATGATTCCATCAAAGTACAAAAGAATGTTGATTTATTTTGTTAAAGATGAAATACAGACGTTAGATGAACTGTCAGAAATCGATTCAAATAATCAAAGGAACCATAAACATATTAATGAAGTTTTTTTAGAGGAAAGAGATAATCAGTTTGAATACATTAACCGTTTGATGAAATTACTGATTGATCATTACAAATTGACTGTTCAATGTTCCCATTTGAGCTATGTAATTAAATATGAAACATATTTAATTTTCATAAAAATGGGATATTTGCAGTTACTAGATCCTAAGGTATCCCTAAATCCATACATTTCAGCACCATGTATTATCCGTCAATTTCCCTTTACTTACACCGAAACATACACAAAACTATCTTCATGATCAAAAGAGACTTCACCGTTTATCTGCCGCCGATTTTATTAAATAAAGAACAGAAAATAAATCATTATTATAGTATTGTTTATGTGATGGGATGACTGATGAGTACTTTAATATCTAGAGTACTCATCAACAAAAACAAATAAAAGAATGCTATATATACAATACCCCTGGGAGAGTTAATTCATTTTTACATACCGGCATTAATATATTTTATTCTAATCTTAATATATACTGAAAATGCATATTCACTGTGATATACATAAGAGAGCCATACCAAAACAAAAAAGTGGAGCACACATACGCCTGCAATATTTCATTAATACGTCTACTTTTTTTATTCCTTAGATCAAAAATATATATATGGTATACATCAGGGATCACTATATACAGTGCACCCTGTAACTTTTTTTCATACATTCATATAGATGTACAAACATTGCTTTATCAATATTTATTGATACTTAATTATATTAGAAAATAGTCTGATCGACTCATATACAAGGCCGATTCGCAGGGCGTTACCTCACTATCGCAAAAATGTACACTATCCTTTGTTGACGGCTCCCCCCCCCCTAATCAGTGTTGTTCTAAACGTTGATTGGTTGAACAATTCAAATTATTTCTTGTTAAACAATGAACAATTACCAACCATTATAGTTATTCCACTATTCCCACATGTGTAGTTCCATAGATAGGAAGAATTGGCTATTCTTGAGTGATTTCTGGGGTTTTTTTCTGTTTCTTTTCAGAGGAAAGGTTGTGAGATACAACAAAGTTAACGAATTTTTTCCTACAAGTATTTTAAATGATTTTTTAATGATACATTTAGATTCAATTTGATCACCTTCAGTAGCTATTGCTCAAAAAATATGAGGTCGAAAATACATAGAGGTACTTACCACATGGGTGGGATAATACGCATCTGAGTGTCACTGCCACTGATTCCAATGCCACCCAGGGCTACAATGGAGGCTACAAAATGCGTTTCGAAAATATAAGAAACATCACTGAATGTCTAAAAATATGTCGTAGAAAGCGAAAGATACTTTTTGTCCTATTTTCTAAAGCTGTTTAATTCTTGAAAAGGGAAAACGTAACAACGTAACGAACGCCAACGTAACATATGACATTTGTGCCAAGGAAATGTGGTCTCCTAGCTACCCTGATCGGAACCCCTTGCACTAATATGTGCTGAGTGTCTTGGAGAGAGAGCCCAAAAAACGTACACAAAACACTGTTGACTCCTAGTGGGCTTCCATTCTCGAGGCAGTGGTCAACATGGACATGGCGTTCCTCATCAACCAAGGCTGGTCCATGTTCAGGGTGTCCGCAGGCTTATATATACATTTTTTTAGGGGGGGGGGAGCTCGGTTTCTGGGGTCCACTGCATTATTTAAACGAAATTACCTAATTTAAGAAATCTTTCAAAAATTAAATTTTTACATTTAGAGCAATAATTTTTCATAGTCCATGATACAAATTCCATCATTTCGGTACACTAAAGCCCCACCAGCACACCCCTTGCGAACGCATCTCGTGTTTAGGGACCGTTTGAAACCTATGGTTGAAGCTGGAGGTATTTGCCTTGAGGGATTGACTTCATTAAGTACCCCTACAATGTAGGTACATGCTAGAAAAGTAGAATTGCAAAGTCTAGGATCGCAGTGGTGATTTCGTGAGACTTTTTTGATGTGATAAAGATGAGTTATTGATGAAACAGGCGAGATTGTATTTAAAAAAATGAAGTTTGGAAGATCAACCGTTTTTTGTTGAGTTGAGTGAATCCATAACAACGAATGACTATACTTTAGAATTTTGTCCAGTAGACTATATACACGTGGACATGAAGAAGTAAAGACATTATAAATATGAAGACAAATATACCTGAATTGTATATACTGAAAAGTTTAGAAGTGAATCCATTTGGGCAAAAGGGGTTTTCATATTTCGGTTGTATTACAGCGATTTTTAGGAAGAATGGCAGAGAATTATTAAATAGGAAAAATGATAAATTGGAAAAAATGGAAGGATCATTTTGTATTGATATAATACCTATCACCAATATATATTAAGACAACAGATGACTAATCCCTTTATCATTTATCTATAGACAAGATAGATCATTCATGTTAGAAAAGTCTCATAGATTGACGAACAAACATTATATTGAGCAAAGCCATACTTACATAACTTTTCCACAGAAAAAAAGAGTATTTAAAGCGTTATAAAGTAATAACATTATATATTTTGATTAAAAAAATTAAAAGGGACCATCAATTTCAACCAGGCTCGTAAGAGTTTGGCTCATTTTTTTTTTCCCGTTCCGTATTCCGTGTTCACACATTATTTCAGTTCCGTTCCGTGTTCCAAACATAAGGTTGTACAATGACATATATAGTAGTCATTGGGTAGTACCATATACTTTGGTTTAAAGATTTGTTAACACAATAATCCGGTAAATATTACTATTAAAATGATTTACAATTGACCTATCGGTTCATTCATGTCGGAATGGAAACTAAAAGGCAAGGTATAGCTGATTTGCACCCAGCACAGCAACAAAATAAGGAAACCTGGACCGTGGACTAGCCAAGAAACTCTAGGAACGACTGCTACCTCACCTACGTCTAGTTTCCTGCCTCCATGATGACGCTGAGAATCGTTGCATCAGACCTGAAAAGGATGCTCCTGTATTGGTTGTCGAAAGGCCGGAAAATCGGAGCCAAATAGTACCAGGAAGTCCTCAAGGAAATTGTATTACCCTGGGTGAAGTCCAACTATCCAGAGAAAAACTTTGTGTTATCTAGGACTCCGGCCCTGGGCACAAGGCCAGGATCACACAGGAGAATTTTTCCGATTTCAGAAAACAAGATTTGTGGCCTCCCTCCTAGCCCGACTTGAATCCTCTCGACTATGGTATCTGGATCTATGTCAAAATCAAAGCCTGTATCGTCCCCATCCCAGCGTTGACGTGTTAAAGACCTCATGCCGAGAGGCAATGGACAGTCATGTCTAAGGGCCACGTTGTCAAGGTGTGCACAGTCTTCAGGCACAGGCTCGAGGCCATGGTGGCAGCCGTGGGCGGCCATTTCCAGAAATAACTTTGTAATTGTTGTTACTTTGACTGATATTTATCCCACCCTTTCAACACGATGTTGTTTTTGAGAAAGTTGATTTTTCACTTCCTACGCTAAGAGGTCGTGTTTTGCTGTGGCACAGTGTATATAAAAGAGAACCAAAAACAAAAAATTCTATGTTAATTTCCGAAGATACCTAATTCACTCACTTCCCCTCTGCCGCAAGATAGGTCTCCCAAGCATTAATCTTTCCTTTATCAGTCATTTCAATCATATTTCAAAAACTAAAAAAAAATATAAACTTTGATTTCTTGAATTTTGTGTAAGTACTAATGGAGGCTAAAATCTTATTTCTAGCGTTAAAAGTTCAGCCTTAAAAAAATAAGTTCTGTTTAGCATTCCGTTCATATATTTCCTGTTAACAAAAAATTTCAATTATTTGGAATAAAAATTTCTGAATAACAATTGAAATATTAAGTTTTTTTGAAATAATTTCGAAAATTCATAACTATTCACAAAAAAATTGACAAAAAATTAAATTTTAGAAAAAAAATTAAAATATTAAATTGAATTTTAGAAAAAAAAATTAAAATATTAAATTAAATTTCAGAAAAAAAATTCAAATATTAAATTTTATTTTTTTGGAAAAAAAAAAATATTAAATGAAAAAAAAAATTCAAATATTAAATGAAATTTTAGAAAAAAAATTCAAATATAAATTAAATTTTAGAAAAAAAGTCAAATATTTAATTAAATTTTTTTTTTAACCCATAGCTATTCACAGAAAATTAATTTTTTTTGATTGTTTTTTTTTAATTTCAAATATTAAATTTTTTGCTCTTTTGTATAATTTGCCTGAATGTTTTTTTTTTGTTTGTTTTTCAAGAAAAGAAATCTTTCAAAAAATAAAATTTACTGAAGGTAAGAGGTTTGTATTTATATGTTGTAAAGCACATATAATCACTTGACACTTCCGAATAAATAATTATATGTAATAGTAGAGTAGAATATTCTTTGCGGACCAAAGTATCGAGAAAAGAGAAATATATTTACCAGTCTAGAATCATGTTCCACTTATTTTCCAATGCCAAGTGACTCAGTAGTAATAAAGCAATCAGGCGTGAACATGAAATGTACATCTTATATAATTATCTGTATAGACCGTATTGTATATCACGAAGTCCATTTATAAATGGAATTGATATAACATTGATAGGGATGAGGGATTTCTGCGTTATTTATATCCAGGATACTAAACGACTCATATTAATAGAATAGTTCTCTTAAAGTAGGAGACGAAGCAGAGTAGAATTTCAATAATTTCAAGGAGGGAGTTGTGGGTAGAGGATCTGTTCCTCACTGGGTATATCAGTCGATTATTCTATCGTTTTATGGAACTCCTTAGTTCTTATATGTAGAAGTATATGATGATACTGTGGAAGAACTGAAGGAATTTATATAAAGGGACAATTATTAACGATAATAACTAGTCACATTGATATCAAGAGATATCTGCACAATGAACGACTCTTTCCATTAAATGAGATGATATCCACGGAATTAAAAACTTGAACATTTGGAATAGCCTTATGTGTTAAGATTCCTTGTTTAGTCCCTTACAGTGAAGACCAAGTAATCTACATCTTACCAATCTTATCAAGATTATAACAGTAACTATCTCACATTAATTTGATGGACAGTAATATTCTCTCACGACATAGGATATATAATTGAGACTACTCTCAAATTTAAATCGTAAGGTTACTTACATTTATATGAGTTATAAAATGTTCAACAATAATATAACTCTTCAACAAAGTGTTAATTTCTAAATATTTCAGTTGTTAAGACAATATTAGAAAGAAAGAAAGAATTAAAAATATAAGCCTGTTTGATTCTTTTATACTTTGAAATATTAGTGAGGCTTTCTTACCTAATTGAAGACATTTCCTACAAACTCAGACTTGCTAAGATTGCATTTATTTTATTTCTTTAAACAATTAAGAAACAACTTCAGTATTCTCCCATTTTTTTATCTAAAAAATGTACAGTATCGAAAAGGATATATAAAACGATGTATACTCCATCTAGCAGCAATCCATGGAAATACATTCTGTTTCTTCTTATGTTAGATATTACTCCAATTTCCAATTTTACAGCCCATGACTCAGTAATAATAATAATTAATAAGTATCAAAGTACTTTAAAGCTCAGTTTTCATTAATGTATTTCCTGTGTGGCACCAAACTCTATGTTTTGGGCTCTTTATCTTACTTTCTATATAGTATTATATGTATTTTTTTAAAGTAACCATAATTAATTAATGGGAGTGTACCGAAGTTATTTATTAATTGTAGAAACCACCGAAATGAATGCGACTTAAGTAAGCCATATATTGATGAAAAGACATTTAATTGGATATGGAAGTTTCAAGAATACATATTTCGAAGTCGAATGGATTGTAAAAGACTGTGAAATATAGTTCCTTTGTCGATGCAACTCAAGGTTTTTATGATATTATAATATTTTACTTTTTAGTAGGAGTTTTCCAATGGTTCGCACAACAGTGACCATCCCTTAACTGACATACTCTACATTATAAATTTTAAATAATATAATTTTCTTTTTTAGTAATCACGATTTCTATTTCTAAAAAACATTATGGATACTATTAGCTTTTTTAGATCCGAAAATCTCTTTGATCTTTTTTGTGATCGTTGAAAGTTTTGGGTACATGCAGGCGTTTCGGATCTTTTTGGATAATGTAAGTCTGCAAAATTATCTATGTATATATATTTATTTGGGAAGTTTGGTTTTTGGAATTAATTTTTAAAACAAATTTTAAATACCATATATTTTAGAAATAAATATGAAAAAAAAATTTAAATACCATATATTTTAGAAAAAAATTTTCCAATAAAATTTGAAAAATTAAATTTTTTGAAAAAATTTCAAATATTAAATTTTTGCAAAAAAATTTTCAAAAAGATTAAAAATTATTTTTGCAAAAAAGATTCAAAAATTAAATTTTCGCAAAAAAGTTTCAAAAATCAAATTTTTGCAAAAAATTTCAAAAATTTTTGAAAAAGTTTCAAAAAGTCATTCAAAAAACTAAATTTTTTGAAAACTTAAATGAAATTTCAAATTTAACTTTTTGAAGAAAAGTTTCAAATATTCTAATTTTTTGTAAAAAAATACCTTATGTCCCCTCCAGCCCACCCCATGCGGCCTCCACTGGTTTACTTATACCGTACACGGGTTCTTCGGATACGAGTCCAAAAGACGTCCTATCTCTAATCACAGTGTAGTTCAGCAGATAACCAACGAAATAATCTTACGTACCGCTCCTTTTTTGTCTTGGGAGCAATGAAGATGGCTCAAACAACTTATATGTCGATAGACGAGAGATAACTGAGTAATTTATGTAGAACGTGTATTAATTGAGTGATAAATTCTAACCTTTATAAATACATTAACAGATGAGGTTCCTATTTATGTATTAACAATTCATTCAAAACAGGGCAACTCCCTTTTCAACATATATTTTAACTACTTACTAGTGTTGAGACTCTGTCCAGCACCGAATTTTGTTTTCAGTTCGGTCTTAAGGGATTTTTTCTAGACCGATTTGGACCAATTTTTCGGTACAGACCGCGGACCGATTTTTTTCGGTCTCAGTTAATGAACCGATTTTTTTCGGTCTCAATTTATGGACCGATTTTTGTGGGTCTCATATATTATGAGGGACCTTTTTTTTTTCTAGATCAACTGTCATTCATTATCTTCATTTAACTGTCAAAAGTAAACGATATACTCTAGAACAAATACTGTATGCATATAAGAGACGGCGTGATCAAAATTAATCCGAGCTATCTCTGTTTAAAATTCGTATAACGTCCTTCAAATTGTCAGGATGACCCTGTGTTCATTATGAATTTATTTTATATGTACCTACTGAATTAACATATTTGATACAGGACTGAACATTGCTTCCCTCTTCAGCTACTCAGCAATCAGTTTGAACATCCTTTCATGATCCAGTTCATCTCGTCTGAATATTTTTCTGTTCAACTTCATTTGATGGAAAACATCATTTGTGAATCTTTATCTTTATACACTTGTCGTCAAATTGATCCCATTAAGCAGCAATTGTGAAACAATGCGAGGTCAAAAATACTTAAAGGTATTTGCCAGATCGGCGGGAAGAATAGCATCCGAGTGTGTCATCATCAGTGGAAGCGAAACTTGTTATCCATTTCGGGTTTGTATCTACAGAAAACCAGCTTTACGTTTCACCTGAAATTATAACAACGCCGGTTACGTGTAATAAAGAAGGAGATTTTGAAAAGAGCCCAAGGAGAAGGCGGTAGCACAATTTACACCAATGATAGGCGATAGTTCTTATTTCAGAGGGAGATGCTCACACATTGACGAGCAATTAAATAATAAACAAAGAAGAAGAACGAGCTCACGTAACAACCTTTTTTTTTAACAACGAAAATGGCATCCTAATGTGCAATTAACTTTGTCGATGCACATTCTACAAATAAAGGAGATGAGTCAATTTTTATAAACCGAATACGCTTATTTTTCCTTCTCCATTAGATTATCAATATAGATTAAGCTGATTTATTTCTCGTCTGAACGCGCAACATTTTGAATCCGAATATAAGAAATGTTGCCTCCTTATGCAAAAACTGCCGTGTGGAGTGGGCCTAAGATTGACAGAAAATGGCTTTATCTATGCATTTTTTAAGGATCGATTAGGGACGAGAAAAGTAAATGAGCATTGAAAAAATGTAATAGCTATATTATTGGCTAGACTGTGTAAATAAAATTTGTAATAATGTAATAACATATTTTTATTACGTGTTAGATTATTAGTTATATTTTTGATAAATAATGGATTAAAATCTTTACTGTCTGTCAATCCCCTTTGACACCCATATACACGGCAGTAAATCACGATTTTCCTTAATCTTCTTAAGAAAAGGTTGTTTATTGTTAAACAATTTGGTTGTTTATCCCATCAAAATGACCAATCATCTTTTGAACTCTTGGTCTCTAAATAAGTAAACAGCTTTTGAACACAACCTTTAATCCAAACGGTAAAATAAAATGTATGTTCTACAGGATGTTCCATTGAAATCTGAACGCTTACTAATTCAATAATTAATTAAAGTTGAGTGATTGAAATTAATTCATATTCTGATATATTAAAGCATAAACAATTAGTTACAAAACAAAACAAACCTGAGCTCTCTAGCTTACGTATAAGTCGAGAAAATGACACTTGAACGTGATCAACGAATTTCCATTTGTAAACTCCAAGGAGTTGGGCGTCTCCAGGAACATTGTAAACGCCGTTAGTAAGTCCAAACGTTGGAGAGGAAGAAGGGTTCTGTCAAGAAGGCCAAACTGGATCCTGAGGAGTTAAATAAAACAGCCCAGGCCAATTAACTCAATTCCATGAGAGCCCATGCAAGAGATATCCATATTTTATACCAGACTGTCCAAAGAGCTATAAAAAAGTTGAGTCTTGTGAGGGTGGAGAGCCCAATTTTAACCCCAACAATGAACCTAACTCTTTTGAATGAGTGTTTTGACATTTTTGGCCCCCTACAGCTCTGATGCCGACCCCCTCGGTTACACCTTTTGGGTGCATATCGAGGGGAAGATCTGTAGTGTCCTTCATCTAAACACCGAGGCTCTCAAAACGTCTGTCAGCCAGCACTAGTAAGGCATGACAGAGGACTAAATCCGCAGTGGGTGACAGGCCTTCTGTCTGCGCGTGGAAGCCATCAGTGCATCTAAGGGCGGCTACATTAATGATTAAGAGAGCTCAGACACACATCTATTTATAGTATTAATTTTGTGGAAATTCTATAACTAATTAATAAATTATATATTGTTGAATTTTAAGATTCAAAGTGTTTAGATTTTATTGGACCACTCAGTAATGTCTCTCACTGTTAGAATCTAATCACCATTTAAATTATAGATGGTTCTTTTCTTATAAGTGTGCAAACTAATAAAAAATATGAAGGGATCTAATACTTCCTGTTACTGTATATGAAAGGAAATCATTTCTGACTCGTTCTTTTTTAATCATAAATGAAATAATATTTTATTAAATAGTATAATTTCCTTAAATTTTAAACTCTGATGTCGTTCATTTTGGAGGCCTAAAAACCAAGTTTCATATTAATGAAACCCCTCTTTTCATTAATATTAAGGAAAATTGGGAAAGTGCCCATGTCAAAATGGTTCCAACAAATAGAAGCATTGCCCGAAGTAATTAGTTGTCGACGAAAAGACAAATTTTGCTGTAATAATATAGAAGATAATTCCCCAATAAATTATCAGTGTTACTCCCATTAACAATTTTCTTAATTCAGTGGTACCATTCGTCTCACTCCTACATTCCCATTGCGCTCTTAAAAAACAAAACTATTTTTTATTCATGAGTGCTTGAGTCTATGGAGCGCTCACAAACAAAACTAAAGTAACCTGTGCTTCCCGTATGCTAAATACAAAACGACCGGGAGTGTAACTTCAGCGTTTATATTTTATTCAAATCTTAACAAACACTTGCAATGCATATGCATTTCTAATATACATTAGAGAGTAATAACAAACACATATCGAAACAGTGAGCTACATATTCGATATTGTATGCGCAACGCCTCCAATATTTCCGTGATAAGACTATATTGTCATTTCTTAGATCGAAAATACATTTATGATATACATCAGGGATCACTGTATACCGTACACCCTATATACACGTTCGATTCTATATTCACACGCCTACAATATTCCATCAAGACGATTGCATTGTTAATTCTTTATTAAAAAAAATGATTATGATATACATCAGGGGGCATTATATACTCTATGCCTGTTTTTCATATAGTCATACAGATCAAGGTTATACCCAACAGCTTTTCTCACTGATGTTTGACTTCCACAATGCTTTTTAATTGTGACGTCAATTAATTATATAATTTCTAGTATTATCTGCTGATAATATACCGTTGTTATACTCTATGACGTCAAAATATGTCTGTTTTGGCCAGCAGTAGGTTCAGGACACCAAATTGAAAATTATAGCAAGCCCTATTACATGATGGACTACCTTGTATTTCTATTAACCTTGGATCAGATGGACAAATTTAAACGGAATAATATTTGCAAACAGTTTGATCAGCTCTTCGAATAGATCGATTCATTCCCTCTTACCTCACTTTTTTCAAAAATTGATGCTGTACTTTGTTTTTAGCTATGGATGTTTCTGCTTTTTTCACCTAATCAGAGACTGTTTTTCATATTGACAGAAAGAACAGACTCACAAAATTTACTTTACATGTATAAATATGACCCTAAAATGTATTTAAAATATGCTATTACACCTTTATACAATCTTATATCTGCAGTGTAGACAATGAATTATCTTATACAGGGGAAAGAATAAGATATTGTATATAATTATCCTACTTTTTTCGTGCCTAAAAAGATCCAAAAATAATAATAATTGTAGAAATTTAAACACTTCTTACGGATTTTAACTACATATTAGCTCTATTATATAAAAATATAAAATTTATCATTTTTAAAACGAATTAAATATATATATTTAATAATATTGAATTCTTAGATGGTAGAGTTGGATCCCATAAAACCTTGAAATAAGTAGAACCGAACTTTTTTTGTAAATTAGTCAAACTCGTATAAAAATATCTTTTGACTACTGCAACATAGTTTGAACTCGTACTACGAAAATCCGAGAGTTTTAAATGAGTCTGGAGTAATCAAGTATTTAGTAAATTATTTTGAAGGATGTCGGAAATATATAACTATTAGTGTTGGGTTTGGATTTAGAAATTTTAGACCGGTCTGAGAACGTCATTTTTTTTTTTTTTGTTGGACCAAACTAATTCGGCCCAACAAAAAAAGCTCGATATGGATTAATTTTGATCCTGCCGTCTCTTATATGTACATATACAGTATTTGTTCTAGAACTTATTGTGTACTTTTGAGATTAAAAAAAAACAAAGCTGGCAGTTGGTCTAGAAAAAAAATATGGTTTCTCAACATATGAGACCGAAAACAATCGGTCCAAAGTTTGAGACCCCGGTCTGGACCGAGAAATCGGTCCCAATCGGTCTAGAAAAAATCACTTAAGACCGAACCGGAAAAAAAAATTGGTGTTGAACAGAGTATAAACACTAATTTCTATTCCTCCGAAATACAAATTTATTAATATTAATATTTAACATGACGTAGCAAGTGAGATGAGGGAATCGATAGCTGACAACAAAATAGATGAGGTATTTTTTTGTTAGCCTAATAACATTTTGTCAGAGGCATTTAATGAGGTGCATCCTCTATGGAGTTCTGACATAATTAATCTTTTTTTTTTACTTCTGCATATTTATGTAGAGGAAGACCCTTGTTAATTTTATTACAGGTGCCTGTAACTATATATTACACATTTCAACCCATGTTTGCTCATAATATGTGGTAGATCCATTCCCTTGATTAGGATTTATATTAGTATTATGAACAATAATAATAATATTTCAAAGAAGATTTTCACACATGACCTGATTGACCTTTGCAAAAGAAAGAGAAGGAAAGAACATGGGTTATATGCATAGGTAATATGTTTTATAGGAGGAGCTATCATAACTTAAAACTATCTTATCTAACGTTGTACGTACATGTGTTCAATGTACCTAGGCCCTACGATTAGTTAGATAGATACATAAATTCCTTTTCATTCCTCTGACTTAGAAATGAATGCAGCTGAATGGGAGTTTTTTTGAGGGAAGTGTCTTTCACAGAGTGGGGACTCAAATCGAGATTTTTATCGAATCAAGAAAAGACAACTCAAACCCGATGCATCGGTATCAACAAAAATCGGCCTCTTTTGAATTATCGGAATTGGTTCAATACTGCCGATTCCATCAATACCTATCCATAATTATAATATCAAAAAATATATATATACTTAAAAACACAATCAATGATGCCCGACGTCTATATAAGGATTGACCTAAAGGACTTATGGAACAAATTTGAGGCTATATGCAGTGAAAAGATAGAGATTAAATATATAGAATGATAATATTGAGCCATAGCACAGGAGAAACATCTTTGATGTCATGGTAGAAGACGAGAAAATAAAAGATAGTTGACCTAAACAATCGAACACATAGTATTATTAATCGCTATTAACTCCAACAAATTTATTAAATTAAAGAAATTATATGCATTGCATTCGTCATTACATTCAAGAAACCAAAATTTAAAAACTAATGACGAATCTTTTTTGATTTAAGAGTAAATCATTATTGATTCTGGAATTGAATTATAATCCGGCCAATCTCCCTAATTCATCATTCATATTTTGAAACATTAAATAAAATGATATTTAAATTTAAAAAGTGGAATCATTATTAATATTGACATTACTTCATAATATAAACTGTACAAAAATACTTTATAACTTATTCACATCTCTAAATTCATATAATTGTGGTAAAATATTTAGAGTGCCCTCTATGCTTACAATTTGAATTTGAGTTTATGTATGTGTTTTCTAAGGTTTGATGAAATCAAAGGGTCTGGATTTTTGTTTCACCCTATATACAGTATATACAAAACTTCAAAATCTGAGAAAAAGTTATAAGCACTTCAAAAGTTATGAGGGTTTGAAAATTGCATTTATTTATGTTTGTTGAGAGAAATCATGGGGGCATTCATATGTATCTATAATATCCCACTAACACGAATATGTACTCTTTACATTAGTGTTGACATTCGGTCTGAGATCGAATATTTTTTCGGTTCTTTATTAAGCAGTAGGGGCTAAGGTGTGTATTGAATCCTCACTTTAGCCAAATTTGTATTGTCATTATCATGTAAAATAACGATTTTCTTGTATAAAGAAATTTAAATGGCTAAATGATAGTTGGTAATCTCAAGTCATACTTTTTTATTTCCAAGGCTATTTATTATCCTTATTATTTAACTCTTGAAGACATAAAAACCATGTATACAGGGTGAAGAATCAAAAATTAGAGTCCTCTTTGTGGTAGTCCAGTCTCAATTCTAAAAGTCTGACAATTTTGAGCTTGAAACCATTGGAAAGAGCTGACAAAAAGCTACAATTTGATGTTTGATTTGTTCTTGTGGGATCAAAAATGTCCGAGCAACAATCAAAAGGCTAATGGTGTGGGATCTCCTCCGCTCACAAGTCGACAAGTTTTGTTCTGAACAGGAGAAATGATTGTTTCTTGGCTGAATCAAGAGCTCAGATGGAGGGAACCTTCATCAAACAAACATCCAGCTGAAGTCATGGTCCTTGGCGTCGGGGCATCCGAATGCAGCAAGGAACCTTCCTACTTCTTCAAGGCCAACAAGAAAGTCAACACGGACATCTACTACAAGGTCCTCAGGTACCACGTCTTGTCATGGTTGAAGAGCACGTTCCACAGGGACAACTATGTGCTCACCCAAGACGGTGCCTCGGCACACACGTACAAGAAGGTGCAGCATTTCTGAAGGGAGAACATGGCTGCCTTCGGGCAGGAAGACTTCAGGGCTCGTAGCACTCCTTCTAAACCCCAGCCTGGGTCTCTTGGGACTTGTGGGGCTGCTATCCTGTTATAACACCCAGGGTCCACTTTATTGCACCAGGGAATCACCATTCTCTTTAGCACGTCCACAACCACTTTGGTATTGACTCTCAAGCCGACTTCGAAGATGTGAGGTCACAATGATGTGGCCCTCACTTGAAACCTCACCAAAGACCATAACTGTAGGTGAATACTTTGTTTTCATCCCCTCAGGGAAGCCTTGAGCTGTACTCTCAAGCGTAGAACTGTCCGGATTTGCGTTTTGAGGCTGCTGGCAATTGTACTGTTGTTATAACTTGGATTGGTGGAGAGCATAAATTGTATAGAGGCGCATCTCCCATCTTGCTCTTTGAACATTGTGCCACTTTCAGACATAATGATATACAACTGGCCAACTAGTAGATGGTCTGCTACAATAAAAGAAACCCAGATTTCATCAAACACAAATTGAATTATGTTATATTTTCTACGTCGACAATTCAATCGTTCCATTCTGTAGTTTGCTTTTATGTTGACAGGCAACATTTGTCACTCTGGAGTCATATTTCTCAACTTTCCCAAATATTAAATATAATTATTATCATTTAGAGCCTATCTATAAACCTACTATTTGGCCATAATTAAACCCTATTTTAGAGTGTTATTTCGTAGAAATTAAAGCAAGCATTTAATTTTCCCTTAAGAGTCACTCTTTAACCATTCCAAGGCCATCTTTGATGTAATGTTATAAAAGCAACATCTCTTAACCATACAAATATAACTTTGATATGCATCACATCATCAATCAAGGACCCTCATATGATACGTGACAGTCCGGATATATGCTCAATATGACTTTAATTTGACAAAATATTAAATCATTATTTCATCATAATATAATCAGAAAAAGCCCACAATAATGGTCATCCTTAAATCACTATCAAAATCCTTGTCATCTACATACATAATACTTCCAAGTGATTATATCTCCTTGATAATGGCTATTAAATGCCTTCGAATGAGTCAGCAAAATAGGTTGGGTAGGATTTTTATCTCTACATACCTACATAATGGGTTTGGCTCCTCATATTTAACTTAAAATGGGGAAAGAAAAAGAGACAAATCTATGTCAAGGAGACAAGAGCCTTCATAGTTAGTTAGTTGAATTATAAGGGGTAAGGATTTTTGATCCGGGGAATTTAAGGATGATGTAAATTATAGTTATTTCCCCAAAAGTAATTCATTAATCTATTTCCCTTATATGTAGGGATCCATAGTGAAGTCAATTACTCAAATCAATCCCCTCCAGGCTCAACCACAGCCTCCAACCTGGTCCTGAGTCTTGAACCGGGCTTGATAGGTAACTCCTGCTCCAATTTGTCCACTGCCTCGAAAATGTTATTCTGAATGAGTCAACAGTATTAATCGCATGTTTAATGGATTCTCTCTCCAAGGGGCCCTATACATAGCAGTCCAAGGGCTTCAGATACGGCAAGCTAAGAGGCCATATTTCATGTCCTGGAGGGCCTTTAGGAAGTCTGGATTGCGTTTTTTTCTTTTCAGAACGATCAGGAGTCCTCCCTGCACGTTTTTTCCTACCTATCAGATTCCTTTGTTTTGGCCTTGGCAACATCATAAAAAGTTGATTTGGGAAGCATCGTAAGCTCAATAATCTCCTTTGGGGTATGACCGGCACACACAATAATGGCAGCCCGGTGTTCATATTTGACGCACATCTCAAGATTTTTTGATTTTTTCATCATCTACAGTTTTGTTAGCTGAATCTGTTGAACAAACATTCATACACATAGATGTCAGTGTTGCGAGGATATTGAGGTCGAAACTTGTTCCAGATATAAAATCCCTACAAGCAGTTGGGATAAGGAGAAGGAGAGGAAAGAAATAATCAAGGGTATAGATATGAATTACTACAATGTAGATCCTTAATTCTACTCCGCCGAGTCCAACAAGGATTATAACTCCGTAACAAATCCTAAGGGCTGGTCTCCGTCTTTTATGAGCACATGCAAATGTTCAATCCGGGTTTCGTACTCTTCAATGATATTGATCCCCCCTAATTTCATTATCTTATTTTGTATATCTATATCGTGGGGGGGCTCTAGAGTATTAGAATTAAAGATCAACGTCGGAGTAATTCTTGTCAATGTCCTGGCTTATTTCCTTCTCTCCCTTCTTACAACTGCTCTCCTTCCAAACATTCTTCAAATTGTCAGAGATATCATGTAAATTTTTGGTTTCTTTTTTTATTATCATGTCCAAAATGCAAAGAATTTCATCACAATATATATAAGTCCTACTTTTGTTCTTACTTGATACATAGTGGTATTTGCAATGAATTCCGCAGGGAAGTACGCAAGGTGAAGGCTGGAGGGGCTGTAAACCTCCCCCCCCCCTCTCAATGAATTTTTAATCCTTTCTAGAAAATTTAATATTCTAATTTTTTTTTCCAAAAAATTAAGAAGTTGAAATTAAATTAAATTTTTCAATTTTTTCCCAAAAATTGATTGTCTGAAATTTTTCTCGAAAAACTTCTATATTTTAAATTTTTTTCAATAATTTTTTATTTGAAATTTAACTTATGATATTTTTTCCAAAAAAAATTCAGTTTTTTCTGAATATCTCTTGACTTTTGAAATTTTTTGTAAATAACCATAGATTTTTGAAATTCTTTTCTAAAAATTTTATTTTTTGTAAATATCTATGGATTTTTGAGATTTTTCTCCGAAAAATTTAAATTAGGATTATTTCTCCAAAAAAATTAATATTTGAAATTTAATTTTAAAAATTTCTTTCCGAAAAATTTAATTTTTTTGTAAATAGTCGTGGATTTTTGAAGTTTTTTTCTAAAACATTTAATATTTGATATTGTTTTCAAAAATTTTACATTTGAAATTTAATTATAGATATTTTTTTCAAAAAAATATCAGTTTTTTCTGAATATCTCTTGATTTTTGAAATTTTTTGTAAATAGCTATGAATTTTTGAAATTTTTGTCTACAAAATTCTATTTTTTGTAAATAACAATGGATTTGTGAGATTTTTTTCGAAAAATTTAATATTTGAAATTTTAATTTCCGAAAAATGTATTGTTTTCTAAATAACCTTGAATTATTGAAATTTTTTTCTAAAAAATTTAATATTTGATATTTTTTTCCTCAAAAATTAATTTTTTAAATTTTTTTCCAAAAAATTACTATATTTTGATTTATTTTTTTTCGAAAAATAATGCCCCCCACCCCCTCCGATATAATCCTGCGTACGCCCCTGACTTGTGCTTATTACTTTCATCTCCCGGGTACCTGCAACTCATTAAATAAAACGTCACTAGAGCGAAGGTGCTCTTTTTTCAACATTCTACAAATTTATTTTTGGTTAATTTTTTTACCATGCCGGCAAGTCATATTTATTCCAACTCTGGTGATGCGTTTGAAAGTGCTAATGCACAAAAGTACATGCTGAAAGTTTTATTTTAAGAGAAATTTTTCATTTTCTAATTTATCGACCCAGTTCGAGTTTGGTTCAACTCGACTCAAGTCTACCCAACACTATTCATTCATGTCTTATTTTTAAGTCAAGACACTATCATGGGTTACCATCATTGACTCTCTAAGAGGTCAAATTATAATTTTTATTTTTTTCTAATAATCATAAATAACAACTCCTTCTTCAAAGGAGTCATTTCACTACAAAATAACTCTCATTAAGGAATTGTTACTTTCTTCATGCCAATTCTACGCAGAGATTAAATAATGCATCCTTACCTAATTCACTCACTCAAACACACACTATTCCATGCTATGCAGTCCTAATGCCTTTGTCTATTATGTATTTGAATTATATATTTTATTGTACTTTTCTTGGCAAGGTTCCTTGTCTTAGTTACTTATAAGTTATATAGTATTATATATTTACGACATCTTTTAACAATTTTCTATTTATTTAACTCTAAAAAAGTTATAATTGAATCTTTCATATTCCCGGAATGAATCTTTAATAGAATAAATACTGTTTGGAAATATTGATATGAAAATATGGATATTGAGCGAAGAAGGAGATCTCTGTCCAAGCGCTCTGTTCATTTTTAAGCGTCTGAATGGGAAAAAAAGAGTGATTTATTGTAAAAATCTTAGAGCGTTACCTTACACACCATATAAAATATTAAGTATATTTCGTTGTTAGCTTTCGAAGTGTGTGTTCTTCTATTTCATAATCAGTTGTCAGGTCGTTGATTGGTTGAATTAGAATTCGCTCTTGTTATTTGACACCTTTTAGAGACAGAATAATTGATAAAATATTTTTGACCGGGGTTGGAATGGATTTACCATTCCCTTTTGGGCGGCATTCAATATACCTCTCATTTTTTCATTGTTCTCCAACACGGTGTTAACTTGCTTACAAAAAAGTATACACTGAATTTTCAGGTGATGTCGGTAGGATTATATATTTTTTGGGAGAGGGATTGAGTTTTGATACTTTTTTGATGAATTCTTTTCACAAAAATTAGAATTTTTGTAATAAGTTTTTTTCGAGAAAAAAAAATTAAAAATCTATAACTACTCACAAAAAATTAAGGATTTTGGGAAAAAAATGTCAAAAATTCTCAGTTGTTCACAAAAAGTTATTTTTTTTTTGGAAAAAAATGATAAAACTTTAAAAGTTTCTAATATAAAAATGTAAAAAAAAAATAATTTGTATAAATTTTTTTGGAGACAAATTTCAAAAATTTATAGCTATTCACAAAAAAATATTTTTTTGGAAAAAAATGAAATAAAATTTTGAAATTTCTAATATAAATTTTTTTTTTTAAATTAGAAATTAAATTTTTAGGAGACAAACTTCAAAAATCTATAAGTATTGACAAAAAATTAAAGTTTTTTGAAAATTTAATCATATTTGAATTTTTTGAAAAAATTCAAATATTAAACTATCTTGTAAAAAGCAAAAATTCCTTAATTACGGGGGGGGGGCTACAGTCCTCCAGGTCACCTCCTGCGGACGTTCCTGATTTTATTATGAGTCATAGATATTTCTACAATCTCCTCATCTCCGAAATATTGTTCTAAACAATGATTAGTTGAATTAGAATTATATTCTGTTAAGGAGTGAAGAATTCCAAATAATTATAGAATAGTAATTTCATAGTTTGAAATAATGGGGAGCAACTGGTTTTGAGCCCTTTCTATGTTTTTAGAGGAAAGGTTGAGTGATGCAATACAGGTAACGGCGTCAGAGAGTTACAATCCCTATAAATATAGCCAACTTTGTGTACATGTACTATCAGAAGTGCATTCACGTCCTAAAACAAGTAGAAACGTGACTTATCATTCCGTTCACTCTTGATCATTGGTTTTGCCATCACGGCAATACGCGCTTGCTACCTCTACAAGTTGCTTAAATGAAATCTGAACATTTATAAAAGAGAGGAATAAGAAAACACATGTGAGGAATTGATAATTACTCCCATCAGCTGACAAACTGATAGTGTTGACAGCCCTCTCTAAAAAAATTAACATAATCAATAGAAAAATGGTCTTACAAAGAGACACAAGAATAGAAATTGTTACTCTACTTCGAGCGAAATCAACATGGATCCGAAACGATAATGGCATCGAGACGAGCTTCAACAAGGAGGTCCACTTGCACAAACAGCAAAGGTTATACAGTCGTTTTTGGAGACCAACTGAGTGAAGGCCATTATCAAAGTTGATGGAGGCTACATAAAGGATTATAAATGGTAACACATGAACCAACTTCTGTTCAAAGTTTAGTTAATTAAGGTCCTCTAGTTGTTTCCTAAATTACAATTCCAGATTCAAAATGTCTTGTTTTCAATTAGGTACCCGATGTATAGCGAGTGTGGCTAAAAAATCTTTACACTTTCAATCTAGAAATTTATGAAGATGATTCCAGTAACCAGTTGTAATAGGGTATGCCAATAAAATAAAAAATACCTAATACGGCTACCCTAATCATCGATGTAGTCCCCCTTGGCAGCAATGATGGCTTCCAGGTACCTACAGACGGCCTTTCGTCCATAGTGGCTGAAGTCCTGAGACATGGTATCCCAGTGCTGGTTGACGGTGTCCTTGAGATTGTTGATATTTGGGCTACAGAAAGTGCAGTCCTTGGACTCAAAATCCACCCAAAAAGTGAAATCCAAAGGGTTAGTATCTGGTGGGTAGGGGGCACATTTTCTTTGGCCAGAAAGGCAAGTTGTCCTCTAACCACTTCTGGTCCTTTTTGGACATTTGTGTAGGCACACCATCCTGCAGGAACACGATGTTCATGTCTGAGTAGTTGGTCTGGACCCATGGTAACATCTTCTCCTCCAAGGTCCGCACGTAGACGGCCCCTGTGAGCTAGTACCCGACCGGGGACAAGATGAGGGGAATGGCCTTGCCATCTGAGGCCACAAAGCCCAGGGACATGATAGATGCAGGCTGCCTTGTGGCAGTGAGAGTCAGGAGAGACTCATTAGAGATCTGTAGATTCCCAACTGCTTCGCAATCTCCGTTGGTTTCTTATCAGTGTACAAAAGTGTACAGACCGAAATTTGTTGGTCACGTTCAGATGGCATTTTCTCGACTTCTAAGACACTTGGGAAAATCTAGTTGTTGTTTTTTTAGTTTATTACATTTTTTGTTTTTTGTAGTATTTGGGCGAAAAATTTTTTACCACATTCACAAAAACCTTGATTTATTTAGCTAAGACGAAGTCCCACCCGGTTTATACGGCGAGGGATCAATAAGAAATTGTACTTATGTCCTTTTTGAAACAGACCATAAGTATAGTATAACTTATTAATTCATTTATTTATCAAAAAGAATAAATTATGAAATAGCCATGACGTATCAAGGGAGAGGAGGGAATCGACAGCTAAATACATTCTGTATTTTTGTGTTGGTGAGATAACGCGGTGTTATATTTAGGAACAATAGTCAATAAATAAACTCTATGCGTGTTGCTTCCATACTATCATGATGCCAGGATAATTAATCACACTATACCTACATATATCTACTCGTATAAATGAATAAGAAGGCAATTATGCACTTAATGAAGCATGAAAGGAGGTTGACTTCCACCGACTCCTCCATTATTTATATTTGTACAGAGTATAAATCATTGTACATACTGCTGCCTTCAGAGGGATGCGATTTATAAAGAAGATACGTTCATCTTCCGTATGGGCTTTTCCATGTATCCTTTAATAATTCTTCTTTTTTTTAGATGTATTATATATATATATATATATAAAAGGATTTATAGCAATGTCACAAGCATCAAACACTTTGAAGATTGTCCACAAATAATAGATTAGGAACTATTGGTATACAAACAGGCTCGTAAATCTTAAGCTTTTCTTAACCTGAGGTGTTTTTTTTTGTGTAGTTGCAGCCTGAACAATATTTTTTTTAAAGGTGTTACCATCATTCTTTCATTGTTGAGGAGAGAACATATAAGTAGTGATGGAAATTAGGAGCATTTTGAGCATGCACACAAAAAAAAATCAACAATTGAAAAATGTTTGGGAGGAGAGCTGTCATAATATTTAATTAAATCACCTACGAGTAGCTGTGATGAGGGCGAGAAAGAAATGAACAAGGACATAGGTAATAATTGCTCCAATAACAATCTTCAATTCTACTCTGAGTTATGTGGATCACCAATGTCAACCGCTTCTTTTTCTGACACATCCTGGATTATAACAAAGTGGAAATGACTGATATTGTTCTCTATCTATGAGGCTTTTACAATATGAATAACCCATTATGGCGAGTGATGTCATGATACTTAGGGGGCATTCCATTCGGATGGCTGACGTGTCTGTATATTTTTGTTTTATCTTATTACCACAGCAACAAAGTTGAATCCTCCATTCCTTTGCCTAGATTACAAAGAATTCATTTGTGTAACACAAAACGTTATACATAAGTGCATAATCCACCACTCCTTTGGAACAAATTGAGAGACATAAGTCAATTTGATTTGGAGTGGAGGCTTACCGTTTATTCCACTTCACCACCATTCCTTTTTTTTTTTCTCACTCCATTTTTTTCCAATGGCATTTTCCCCTTCCCATTTCGTCTCAAATCATTTTGTGTATCACAAATATTTTATTGAACATTATAGGCATTAAAACGATAAATATAGGGAGACCATCGTATATAGGAATATATGACCTATTGCAGAGTTTTTCTAGCAACTTACTTTCCTCCCCCAGTGCTTGATAAAGCGTCGCCGGAAATGCTCTTGTATTACTTAAGTCTATTCGTTTTTGTAAGTTAAACCTACACCTCTCCACAACTTTCTTGGAGATTTAACAACTGCCAAGACACTTGTATAACCTTTGTCCAAATCCTCTAATTTCAAACTTTATGCCAAGTGCCTCTAATTCGTGTTGGATCGGGCGTAGGACTGATTTCCTAATAAGTCCCCCCCCCCTTTCTGTCTTGTTTATTGGTCTGCTATTCAACAGGCAACATCGTCAGCCCAAGAAATTTTTTTCTTCACCACTCATTGAAGAATATATAAACAAAGAAAATAATAAATTATATATATAATATATAATAATAAGTTAGAATTAACTAGCAGGGGCGTCCGCAGGGGGAGGGATGGAGGGGCTGTAGCCCCCAACCCAAATTAAGGAATTTTTTATTCTGACAATAAATTTATTTTTCAAAAAATTTAATATTTGAAATTTATTTAATCTTCAAATTTCTTTCCATTGTCTGTGTATAGCTATGGATTTTTGAAATTTTGGTCACAAAAATTTTATATTTTATATTAAAATTAGAAAAAAAAATTTCTAAAAAAAAATCATTTCTTCTAAACAGCTCTGGATTTTTATAATTTTTAGGGATAAACTATGGATTTTTGAAAGGTTTTTTTCAAAAACTTTAATTTTTCATTTTTATATTATAGAAAAATGTAATATTTGAAAAAAATTCAAAAACTTTTATATTCAAATATAATTTTCAAAATTTTTTTTTGTGTAGCTCTGAATTTTTGGTTTTTTCTGGATTTTTGCAAGTTAAAATTTAAAAAAACCTAAAATCAACTCGGCAATCCTGACAATTTGAAGAAGGCTTTTGAGGAAAGTAGTTTAGCGGTCATGACGTTTCATTAGATCATCTACAATCAGCTGAGGAAGAGGGGGAGAAGGAAATAAAGAAGGTCTTTAGCAAGAATTACTACGATCTAGATCCCCAATTCTACTCTGAGTCCAACAAAGACTTAAAATTATAACCCAACAACAAATCCTCAAGGTTGCTCTCCGTCTTTTATGAGGACACATTAATGTTTAATCAAGTTTTGAATATAATTGAATGTAGTCGGAAAGGAAGTACATACATCTTTTGAAAAACGGGCCTGCTAAAAAAGACATACGATTAACAACAATAGAGTATCTACGTGTGAGGGTGCTCATGAAAAGAGCAGAGAAACGTTGTAGTGGAGTTATATTTTATATTATTAAAGCAATATGTGTGTCTTCATCGATGCCTCATAACTACGGGCAATGCCCACTAGTCCAGTTATAAAGTAAGTACGTTTGAATGGGCTCATGAAAGACCTCGAGTCGCACTGATGATTTGTTGGTTATAAGGTTAGTCCTATGAGGTTAAGTAGACTAGAGTATGCTATGAGAGTACTTTTTGGCTAGATATGGAGTGATATTAGTATCTACACATTCATCTAATAACTGTTCGAAGATAGATTAATGAAAATTCATGAGAGCTAAGCATCTCTCCTTTCAAACATTATTCCAAAAATCAGAGTAACCATATTTATCCTCTACTTTTTTTTTAACATACCGAAAATGCTTACAGTTTACAGCCCTTTATATAAACGTTTTGAATCCCAAAAGGAACTCTTTACCTGACATTCATCAGGGAAGAAGAATATACTTCTGCTAATTCCATGTACAGTGGATACGTACCATATTTGTCCCACCTGACATGGACAAAATATTGTATACTCATATTGCTATGGTTGTATTTTTCATCTTGATAAAGACTCCAAGTCTATTTAATATACAATACATATATAGGAAGTTCCAAAATTTTTACAAGATAACAATGAATTGATATTCTTCTTTTTTTTCTTTCTCAATGTGTTCTGTTATCATCTCTATTTCTTTTCTGTGTACAAGGACAGAAGGAATATTCATTCAAAGGGGCTTATCCTTCTCTATCATTTTTAATGGTGTCTTATTCAAACATATTTATTTCCATTTATTAAGAAAAACATGTTTTTAATGGGAATTTTTGGCAAAATACATGGATAAACAACCCATTTGAATTGATAGATGAATCCCAAGCTTTTAAATCGATATATAATCTATATTAAAACGTCTTTCTTTCTGTATAAAATCCTGTTAAATCTAAGATATAACATTGTGGTTATACAATACATTTTCAAATCGGCGCTTACTTGCGCCGGCGATTATGTTATGATACAGCCATCTCATGGTATTTCTTTTTTTGCCAACAGAAACATTGTTGTGTCAACAAACTTTGGTTAAGTTTTGAGCACCATAGCGACAGCTGCTCCAGATGTAAAGAAGATTGAATTTACAGTGGTGGAACGGGGTTTATGCCCTGAGGATGATTTTTGTCATCAACAACTTAATGGTCTCAAATGTGTCCCTGTTTTAATTCGAGCCCTGCAAAATATTTCTTAGGCTCTTTTGGAGACTGATGATCCCAGATCCATCATCAGCCACAAAAAAAGTCTAACAGGTAAGGCAGGAGAAGCAAATTCCTTCATCTGAAGTTGATGGTGTAAATTGTGCTGCCTTGGATCCAGCAAATCGCCGAAGATCGGGCTTGGGTCTCGCAACAACAATCAGCACCTTGCCATGTCTCAAACAGGTCGCTGAGTGAGCAGTCCAGATCTTAATATGATGGATTATTTTTTCTGGGACTACGTTGAATGTATAACCAATTGAACATCTCACGCCATCAAGGGCTCTCAGAATGTTTCCATCGAGGGGAGAATGCCCGAAATGGCAAGGAACCACCTTGTCAACTCCTGTTCCTCCTTTCGGGTTCTTATCCGTGCCGTGATTGATGCTGGAGGCGGATAATAGACTAAATAATACTTTTTGAGTAATAAACATTTAGATCTTTCAACTTGCTTCATTAACATTCAGTGTATCATATCAGATAAAACTGGTATAATAAGCTTTATATTATTGATCATGTATCACTATTATACGTATATCTAAGAGATTAACTCTCATAAACCTCTTCAGGGCCATTGTCTAGCTAAAAAACATGTTTTTTGATAAACATAAATATATAAAACTAAAAAAAAAAGAATAAAAAATATCATACAAATTCAGCATTTATCAAGGTTAATTGAAATACAAGGTAAACCACGGAAAAAATGAACCACTCATAATCTATGACGTCACTATTTATATAATTTTCAAATTAATGTACCATACCGACTGTTGGCTAAGATAGTCAGATTTTGACAAACCACGCAACCAATCATACTCCATGACGTCAGAATTAAAAAGCGTTGTGGAAGTCAAACATCAGTCGTGCATGCGTTATGGTATAACCTTGTATTTCTATTAACCTTCGTATTTATACCTCCTTTGTACTAAAATCAATTATTCAAATGGTATAATTTATAGGAAAACAGTGAACAATTGACTATGGTATTTCGGGTCAGACAGCCATGTCAGACAGTAGACCAAAAATTTAATTGTTTCAAAATGGTCCAATTTTTTTTGGTCTCAATATATCATGACGTTACCTCACTAAGACAAAAATACATTTTGTATGTTGTTGCCAGCTGTCGATGTTTCTCCTTCTTTTCTCCTAATCCGTGTTCTGAACGTTGATTGATGATTGAATTATAATGATCTCTTGTTAAGCTGTGAACAATTTTAAACAATCATTGAATAACAGTTCTATTGATGAGAAGAATTGGCCGACTACCAACTGATTTATAGTATTTTTTCTGTTTATTTTCAGAGAAAAGATTGCGTGATACAATAAAGGCAACGACGTGATTCTGATCGATTTCCTCTAGGATTGTAACTGTCCTCACTCTATACATATTCAAGAGCGTCCGCAGGGCATTTTTTTATTCTTATAAGAAAATTTAATATTTGAAATTTTTTGAAAAATTTAATTGAATAGCATTAAAATATTGAAAGGTTTTTTATGAAGAGCTCTGGATTTTTGCAATATTTTTCCAAAAATATTAACTTTTTGAGAGAAGCTATAGATTTTTGAATTTTTTTCCAAAAAAATGTAATTTTTGTGAATAGCTATAAATTTTTTTCCAAATAATTTCACTTTTTGTGAATAGCTCTGGATTTTTGATTTTTTTTTTCCAAAAAATGTAATTTTCCTTTTTTTCTTTCAGAAAATTTTAATATTGTAAATTTTTTTGCAAAAAATTTTAATTTAATTTTATAAAGTTTTTCCAAAAATGTCATTTTTTATGAAGAGCTCTGAATTTTTGATTTTTTTTTTACATAGCTATGGATTTTTGAAATTTTTTCCACAAAATTGTCATTTTTGAATTTTTTTTCTCGATGTTTTTGTTTCTTTTCACCTAAAACGCATCCTGAACTAATGATTGCAACGATTCCCAGCATCATTGTGAATGCTGGAAATTTAGTCTGGTTGACTGTGGATCGGTCGACCAGGTAGGTGAGGTAACGGTCGTTTGTATAGTTTCTAAACTAGTCGACGGTTCAGTTTTTCTTGTCTTGTTGCTGTGCTGGGTGCAAATCAAATCAGCTATACATTGACACTTTTGGTCTCCTTCTCGACAATGATTGAATTGATTTTAGTCCGTCATAGTTCATTTGAACGCTAATATTCAACGGATTATTGTGTTAAAAAATCATGAAACATAGCTCTCAAATGAGGCCTCCTCAACACCTAAAACACTCAAAGTGGAAGTTTCAATTGGATGTCGTACAGTGTACATGTCTACTACCTTATTATTTGAACGCGAAACAAAAAAGGAACAATTGCTGAACGCTGAACATGAAACGAAAAAAAAAAACACTTTTGAGTCCCCGTCAGTCCTGATTCCAACCCTTGGATTACACATTTTGGGTACATGTCGAGGGTAAGGCCTACAATGTCCGTGATCCAAACAACGACGCACTCAAAACCACTGTCAGCTAGCACTGGGAAGACATGACAGCGGACTACATCTGCAGTGGGTGCCAGATCTTCTTCCACCGCTTGGAAGCCATAATTGCCGCTATGTGTGGCTACACAAATGATTCAGAGAGCTCAGCCCCACATCTATTTATAGTATTAATTTTATTATTAATTAATAAATTATATCTTCTTGAATTTGAAAATTCAAAGCGTTGATATTTTAATGGACCACTCAGTAAATGAGATCGTTACAGACCAAACTTATCTAAAGTGCGAAAGAGTCCAATCAAAATCCGAACGGTCTCATACCGGTCTAGGATATTCAGACTAAAATCCAACACTTTTATTGTAGTCAAATATTTATTATTATCATATCATTTTGAGCATTATAAGATAGGGGTCCAATAATATGTATGTATATACATGATTTAAATCCATTAAATTTCAAATAAACCTTGATGTCCTGTCAGTTTTTTGATATTATATTTATTTTTCAAAGTGATTTTGGCTTGAAGAATACGGAAATAAGCCGACTTTGCTTGTAATTGGCAATGCGTCATAGAGGCTTATATATTGTATGTATACATAATATTAATGCATATCTTTACCTATCTAATGAGGAAAAAAAAAGATATCAGTACGCTATTAATTTATTATACGTATATTGTTTGGAAAAGGCACTAATTATGATCCACAATCTCTCCCACATGGAATTAGCTAATTGCTTCTCATCAATTTCAATGTTGATGAAGACGATGAAATGCAATTTATCAACACTTGCATTGAAGCAGTGTTACTTTACATACATTCATATAAAATAACAACAGACTTAGTTAAATCTGATAAAAACGAGTATCTTATTATTGTAATATGTCAATCTATCTATAAAATAAATTATATATATACAAAATTTCAATTTAATATAACAGGGGATGTAGCGCAGTGGTAGCGCGTTCGCTTTGCATGTGAAAGGCCCCGGGTTCGATCCCCGGCATCTCCAATTTTTTTAATTTAATAACTTTTAAATCAATCCATAAAAGGTTTTCATGTACCGTTTGCATTGCTCATGTTGCTTATTTTAGGGGTCTAAACAATCAAGTCTTATAAGAATATATCCCTTTTTCCATTAATATTAAGGAAATAGTAAACTATTGAATCTCAAAATGTGTTTAACAAATAAAAAGACTTAATAAACGTTACTGTCTATTAAAAATTTATGTCTCTAATGGATTGCCGGTAGGATATTTCGCTTTAATAATACGTCGTTATTCTTTATTTTTGGGGTAAATTAATGCTCCTTTTGATTTTTTTTAAATCAAAATATTCAATATTTATTAATATAAAATGCATTAAATGTTTTCATTCTATTGGATTAATGATAAAATTATGCTCTTGCCTCTAATTATGTTTGTTTGTCAATCCACAAGTCTTCTCTAGTATGAATAATCCATCAAGTCTAATAATAATTACTAACAGAAAAGTGATTAGCAATTCTTCCATTCGAACCATTGCCGTGTTGTTGTTTTTTCTTATTATGCTAATTTTATGATCCATTTTGTCACTGGTTTGAATTCAATATATAGTGAGGTTTTTTTGGTGTATGCCTTGAAATATTGGGGCATAATTTTTCCAACAGAAAATGCATTTTATAGTAACACACTTGACATATTTTGACTAAAAGCATCAGCTTTAACCAAAATTAACAGAAAGGAAGTAAGAATCTCATTTATTTATTTATCAAGGCGAAATATCCTTGAGGAAAAATGACTGTCCTATGACGAAATGGTTAAAGGCAAAATTACCTACCGACAAATTAACAAAATAATGGAAAAAATAAGATAATTTTCTTTAATTATCCTACTTTTCTTATCCCTAATCGATCAAAAAAAAAAATTGTACTAATTTTGACATTTCTTGGGGATTTTCAGTCCATGTTACTTTGATTTAATTCATATATAACCAAGGTTGTGCCCGGTTCAGCAATTCTATCGGAGTTTATTCATGTCAACAGTTTCGATTTAGGTCTCAATTCAGCTGTATTGGTCTCAGTTCTTTTTAATACATGCTCAGTTCGGTAACAGGCACTTAAAAAACAAGGGACGTAGCTAGAAAATTCGGGCCCAAGAAATGATATTAGATACAAACAGGGACGGAGCTACCTTATACAGACAGTGCGTAGTGCCCAAGCTCCAGTAGGGGCCCCGAAAACTAAAGTTGCTTAAGACAATGGTTTTTGAAGTGGAGCCGTGAGGGGAGGTTAGGCGTTGCTTTGGCCGCAGGAAGATGGGCATTCAAGGATTGCTTTTAGTCTATACATGTTTCGTATAAAGAGGCCCTCATCTAAAAAGGTATTAGTGGATGGCGGCTTTGGCATAGTATAGTTTTGGAAACCCTGGCTTAAGAAATATTATAGTTATCATATTATAGGGCCCCAACGGGCTTAGTAGCGAACCTGGATCCAAAATATACCCCACTCCTTTTCTCTTTTATTTACACCGTGTGATGCCTAAAACCACTTTTCCAAATCCATAAGAAACCTTTAGCTATTTGGAACTCAGATACAACTGTATCATCCTGGCAACGTAAAAATATCATTGGAAAACGCTGCAATTGCTCAAAGAAAAACTCAAAAATTGATTGACTTATTGATTAAAGATAATTAATTTTGTATAATACATATTGTGTTTTCTATATATATTCTATATAGGAACAAAAACAAAAGAAACAAGACTGATAAGCAATATATTGCGGTCTTGGGTTGACTTTGTCCATTCTGGTTTAGGGGTTCAAGAACCGAAACTGCTTGAATCACTAGAAACACTAGACTGATAAGGACACAACCTTGTATACTTCTGTTTATCATTGGCATTAAGTAGTATTCAATGCGGTCAATTTTTGGTGGAGTAGAACTAACACCCAATTGACTGCATCGTTGTTCGTGTATTTGGTGGAGTATGATTTCATATTTCAATTTTGCTTCTTTCCCTGTACACTCCACCAAAAATTGACCTATAAACACAACCACAAATAACCAATAATCGGGAAAGTATCATAGGGGAATAAGATATGGTTCCACTTTTCCCGTTCCTCTACCAAAAATTGACCTCGTAAGTATTTTTTTATTCATCAAGCCATTTCATGAAGTTTCATCAATATTTAATGAAAAAATGTTCATTTTATAGAGTAAAAATATCAACAATGATGGCCTCTCCTTCAATGATGATGCAAATTATGCAGAGTACGAGATGCCAATATATAAAAATACGTATCTTAATTGCTCTGTTGCTATTATTGTGTTCCCTATCATCGACACACGACTTTAACTCTATTTATAATTTGTTAAAAAACAACTAGACAATTCTAGTTGGAGCATGTGTTCTAACATCCCTCATTACTAATACTATTTCTCCTTTTCTCCCGTGGTCGTCAAAACAACACGCAGCTGTTCCCTTGGAATTCTACTGCTTCTTTCCCTACAACATCTTTCCGCAATTAAGCCCATCACTCTTGAACACGATAAAGAAATATAATCATTTTTGAAGAAAAAGATACAGCTCGTTCCTGTCTCGAATTTCAAAATTATTTTTATTATTTTAAGTCATACGTAGGTAAAAATATATCTATTTATATATTTTTATAGGTATTAAGCTCTCAAAATCTCTGGACAGATGGAGGTGAGTTAGGTTGTTGAGTCATCAATTAAGAAGTCGAGAGTGGATCTAAAAACAATAGAACTTTTTTACTAACGTCATAAATGCATCATAATTGAAGGAGACGCCATCTTGGCAGCTTATTGTTGATATTTTTACCACATAAAACTAACAAATAGCCCATCAACCTTAATAAAACTCCATCAAATGGCTATAAAAATAATAGATAACTTAACAACTGCGTTGAATACTACTTGATGCCAATGATAAATACTGATATTAGAATATAACCAAAGTAATATATATTAAAAATCTCTAGTAATGTCTCAATTTGTATAATTACGTACATCAATTTGATCCATTAGGGTCGAGAAAGTAGGATACTCTGATCAAAATATCTGATTCCTTCCATTGTAATAACTACTTAATAATTTAATGTCTACAAAATGGAACTAAGATTGTATAACCGTATAAAAACATATTCTTAATACATTTTAGGTCAGATATAAAATAATAAAACTAGAGATATATATTTTTGATCGACCGTAAGATTTAAGACAGTTTATTTGTTGATCCCATTTTAACATCAAATGGGTGACAACTAATTAATGAATAAAGGGTTCAGGGGCGTCCGAGGGTGGTGGGTTGGAGGGTAGCACTCACCATATATCCAAATTTCCGTTCAAAAAAAAAAAAACTTCCAATTTTTTCCCAAAATATTTAATTTTTCAATTTTTTTTTGTAGACTTTTGAATATTTTTTCCCAAAAAATATTTATTATTTCAAATTTAATTTTTGAAATTTTTTCTGTGGATTTTTTTTTTTTTTTTTTGCAAAAAAATGTAATAATTGAAATTCTATTTTTTTTGTGGATAGCTGTGTACTTTTGAAATTAAAAAAAAAATTAATAATTGAATTTATTTCTTTAAAATTAATTGTTGCATTTTTTTCCAAAAAAATTATAAAAACCAAGCTTCCCCCTTAAAAATATATATGTATATATATACCCTGCAGACGCCCCTGTTTATTGCTAAAGAACTTTGATTGTTTAGGCCCCAAAATAGCTGACATTCTGTTAATGTCATATGAAAACTCTCTATAGTTGGAAAAGGTTCTAGGATAATTTGCCTCAAACACTTTTGCCTCGTTCTCTTTTGGCTCTAGCGTACTCGCCGTCAAGCTTCAATGCCATCATGCATACTCGCCTCCAACATGTTTGCCGTGCTACATACTTGCTGCTCAGCACTTTCGCCGTCAAAAGTTATAAAATATATCTTACGCAGTAAATATTGATTTGTTATTGGTATTTTAAGAGATGAATAAATACTATTTAGTTATCAATTGAATTCAGGCCTTGGGTATGAAATAACGAATTGACTTCCATTATTCCAATAGAATAAATAAATATCTTTATAACATTGATTTTTTTTTACTGTTTCCATATTCGAAGATACTAGAAGATATGTTCCAACAAAGACCTCCACGAGAGACTTAGTACTATCCAGAATGTTGCACGTGTTTAATTTTAAGATTCACACTAGTGATGTGAATTTCGGATTTATTTGACGAGTATGTCTGTTTACTATATAAGATCCATTATATAATTTTCGACAGCAAAACATGTTGGAAGCATGCATGTATGACAGCAAAAAAAGTTGACAACGAGGATGTTAGAGGCAAAAGAGTGCGAGGTGAACATGTTTAGGCAAAGCTGCATGTCACTGTTGGAAAGAATGTATATCTTCCAATTGATTTAGGACTTTTTTCTGATTCTTTTTGGAGGAAAGTTTGCTAGAAACAATGAAGGTAATAGTGCGTAGGGTTTCTCATTTCTCAAGTAATGGTAACAAATGACACATTTTTAGGCTTAGATATATAATAAACCTGGGCAAGGACGGATATATTTTTGATAGAGGGTAAAGTTTATGTTCTTCCGTTTGTTGATCCCTTTTTGACATTCAATGGTTGGCAATTTCTTAATATTAATTAATAAAGGTTTTTCAATTGATTTGAATCTATGGATAAATATATATATAATATATAGAGGTAACAAGGGATAGGATGTTTAATTCCCTTCAGCTGTTAACTTTAGTATGATATAAGGATATTTTTCCTATCTAATTCACACTAGGGGATTCAAAAGTTATTTATTTAAAATAGAGATGTAACATTTTGAAAATAACTCGTAGTCAATGAGTTAAATAGTTTGAATCTTCAATTTTTTATTATTCTGCCGATTATTTGCTTAAGCATTAATAACTCCGAAACAGCCATACGTTTGATAGGCTTAATAGTTCCTCTTGTAAATAGAATTAAGAGGATGATTCAAAATCATTAAAGATGTGCTCATTTAGGACAAGTCAGGCCAAGCTCAAATTGTTTCCCTTCTGAGGATAACATATTATCTATAATTACTCCAATTAATCCCTTTGCGTTTATTTAATATATATATATTGACCATTTTATTATTTATATCAAGAAATTTTGGCTATCAAATAGAAATATAGTACAGTTTGGAATAAAATACTATATAGATTTTAATATTAAGAAATAATATTTGTAATTCATTTTAAAAATTCTACAGAAATAATATGACAGGTTCAAAAGAGATATATAACAGTTGGTATGATTGACTTATTTGGCCAACAACCAGATAATTTCGGGGTTACTTTTTCGGAGGAAAGGTTGCGGGATACAATAAAAGTAACGACGTGATATACTAAACTATACTATGAATATCTGTAAAACAGTCATTCCCTTCTGTAAGTATGTTAATGTAAAATTGAGAAGGAAATATCTTGACCATAAATGTAAAAAGAAATTTGGTTAAACTAATTGGATGATTTTATTTTATTTTATTTAGAAACAACAGTCCTGGGTAGAACAAGAAAACGACGAAAATGAGATGAGGAGAATAGAGATTTCATTTTACGACCAAATAAAAATATATTTATTTATTATAAAAACCTGTCAAAATACTTACAAATATAAAATAACTATGTCAACATTGTAATTTGATTGAAAGATCAATCATATATGTATAAATATGATAGGTAACTCTCATTGGGTTGCTTAACTTACTGGGTGGCGATTTTAATCCGAATAAAATAAATATAACGTATATTATAAATATTTTCCCAAAATTCATTCAGTAATTGACAAATCTTTTTTCTTATATCTAGGGGTAATAAGTGAAGTCAGTGACTCAAACCAACCACCTTCAGCTTCAAACAGAACCTTGATGAAGAACTCCTATTCCATGTTGGTCACTGTCTCGAGAATGGAAGCCCACAAGGAGTCAACAGTTTTATATGCACGTTTATTGGACTTTATCATAAAGACGCTATTCAATCCTGTTAAATAAATGAGACTTGTAAATAAAGTAAGACTCTCGAAGTAAAGCTGATTTTATTAAAATAAATATCCCACTAAACAAACATAAAGTACTCGAACGTTAGTGATGTAACGGTAATTGTACAGAACACTACAACTCCTCTTTGAAACCTTTTAGTCCTCGATCCATGAGATTCACGATCCGACGCTTCATCTTATTTCTTAGCTAGATTTTGAGTACGATTCTTTAAGAAACTTATATTTCTCAAGTATGTTTCTCCATTCGTTCCCTGGACGATGTAGGATCTACCTTTCTCCCTCACTGATTCGATGATGCAAGTAGTATCCCATTTTCTTGAGATTGGATTTTGAATTGCAAGACATTCACCCATTTCTAATTGAGGAAGGAGTATTGATCTATCATCTCTGTTGGCTTTTTATTGATCGTTGAACACTTGTCTTGTGTTTGCCGATTTCTTAAATTTATAATTTCCAATACGATCGTATTGTAATTTATGGGCAGGAATTAATGTTCTCATTTTCCTTCCGAACAACCACTCTGCTGGGTAGCGTCCATCTTGCCTGGGAGTATTCCTCCACTCCAATAAAGCACTATGGCAATTGTCTTTCCATTTGTCCAATATTTTGTTACGAGTCTTTTCATAGATTTAACTGCAGCTTCTGCGCGTCCATTATTCTTCAGGATAATGAGCGCTCAATGTCTCATGAATAATATTAAAACTTTTACAAAATTCCTTAAACACCACAGACTTATACTGTGGTCCGGCGTCCGGCCTTATTACATTAGGTATATCAAATATAAACTAATGACTTTTAAGAGATTTTACAGTACCGTCAGAAAATGTTGATCTTTTGTATTGTGTAAGTGATGGACAACCACTGTATCTATAAACGTATACATGGAAGAAATTGTTACCATATTCAAAGAGATCTGCTGAAGTTGATTCGTATGAACGATGACACTTATATGTCTCTATCATTGGTTCTCGGGTTTGACTAACACTATACTTTTGACATTGTTTCCATGCTTGGACTACCTGTTTGATCTCATTTTGGAATTCTGGCCAATAGAAAAGAGATCGAATCCTCTCCACCGTTCTAGTCATTCCTTGATGACTGCTGTGGACACTTTGTATAGTTTTGGATCTTAATTCTTAAGTATACTGTATGACCAAACGATTTGATCATTCTTCCTATATGCAGGGGCGTCTGCAGGGGGGGCTGTAGCCTCCCAAATCAAAGAATGTTTGCTTTTTACCAGATTTTTCTAGAGAAAATTTTTTAACTTTTGAATATTTTTTACAAAAAAATTAAAAAAACAAAGCCACCCACCCCCCCCTCCCCTCAAAAAAAAATATATATATATGGAATCCTACGAACGCCCCTGATATGTCAAAATTGTTAGGGTCGAGGTCAGAGGACGACGATAATCAGTTCTCTTTTGACATGAATTGAAATTGTCCATAATTTAATGCATTCATGAAATTCTATAAATATATTAGTCCATGACAATGTACATACAATATTATATAGAAAGTGAGGTGAAGAGCCAAAAGTTTAGATTTTAGTGCCCAACAGGAAATACAATAATGAAATCTGAGCTTTAAAGTCTCTGTTAACTAATATTTACAATTAATATTACTGAGTCATGGGCTGTAAAATTGAAAAATTGGAATAATATCTCTCATGAAAGGAAGAAGAAACTATTTCCACTTATTCCCGCTAGATGGAGCATCCCTCGCTCTAGATATCACTTTCTATATTGTACATTTTTTAGATCGTATAATGGGGAAATACTGAAGTTGTTTCTTAATTGTTTAAAGGACTAAAATGAATGCTATCTTAGCAAGTCTGAGTTTGTAGGAAATCTATTTTCTATAAAATTTATAAAATTCAAAAATTTACAGTTTTTCGTAATAAATTTAATTTTTTGGAAAAAAATTTCAAAGATTAAAATTTTTCCTATATCCCCGTAAATTTTTTTCATCCTGACCTTAAAAATTTATATTACAAAGTAAAATTTCATCCATTTGTGTGGAGGGGCTGTAGAAATGCCCGAGCACACAAAATAATTCTAACCATTATGCCTTTTACAAACAAACTAAACATATTATATAGATTTAAACAATAAATATATGTACTATCATGAAAAAGTCAAAAAATCTAGCATACCAAATATACGTTGCCCGCAAAATTTGAAAAGTCAACTTACTGTTTGAACACACCTCGTATGTCCTCCATAGACTAATCCACGGCTTACCCGTGTTTCGTTCCTAAATGCCTTTTCCGTTTTGATGGTTTCAAACTTTTGAACCTCGCTGTACACAACACACTGGAGCTTAGGATCCTGGGTTAGCGCAATTTACAAAACCAAATTTCAAAAAGGAATCGTTGTACTGTCGATTCCATGATTTATTTTTCTTTTTACTGGGTGGTTCAAACATATATTTGGGAATAATACAAGCACAAATAGATGAATTAGAACTTCCTGTTTGGGGCAACATACCCACCCACACTTGTATTTGACGTAGATGGATTTGATTCCAAACTTCTTCTTCTGATAACAGAACGATCCATTCACAGTCATTTACCCAGCAACAACAAAGGGATAGTGTTTGGACTCAGAATACGGTAAAATTACGTCGTTTGGTGGGATTAGCTACATTCGAAAATGCTAGGCTGTGATCACGTGTAGTGCGATGAAACTCTGGAAACAAATAAGTCGTACCGGAAATAAGTAATTCGTCCGACTTTAATATTACTTTAATACTAACGAAAAACATTTTTATATTTTAAATTTGTAAGTACCTTCTCTTTGAAACCCGTGCTTCGAAAACCACTGTTCTATATTGTACATTTTTTAGATTGGATAATGGGGAAATACTGAAGTTATTTTTTAATTGTTTAAACGACTGAAATGAATAAGATCTTAACAAGTCAGAGTTTGATGGAAATGTCTTCAATTAGGTATGAAGGCCTCGTTCATATGTCGAAGAAAAAAGAAAAAAAGTGTTCTTATATCTTATTAACAAATTTATTTTTTTAAAAAAATTAACGAGTATGTAAAGGGTGTTAAAATGTTTTGATACAAATTGATATATTTATGTCATGTTGTTAGAATGATTAACAAATTCTCTCAAAAAAATTATTTTTTCAACTTGAGAAAAATACAACTAAAAATTGCTTTATAATAAAACGATTATTATTTATGTTCTAAAAAAATTAATTGTTTACTTTTCCTATTCAAATGCCATATTTTTAATTAAATCCCATGAATAAATATACAAATGTCAATGTTCAAAGTACTTTATATCTAAAAAAGTATAATAATTATGGCCATAAAACGCGATATTATTTAGATCATCATGAACGTCATTTGTAAAAAAAAATCATAGAGATATTAAATGTTTAAACTAGTTTGAACTCTGAACCACCCAATCCAAGAACAGCAGCAAGCTAGACTGTAGCCTTATATTTAGGGTATTTCTTTTCTTAAAAAAACCAAAAAGCAACTACCCCTGCCCCCCCCCTACCTAAATAAAACAACCTTGCGGGCGACCTTGCTATCGGTACTCATGGCCATGAGTTAATGTTACGTACCCCCACAGGGTAGATACAGGCATTCACCTCTAGCTGGACTATTTGTTGACTATCCACAGGCTAGCTTAGATGTCGAGCCCTTGACATACATGTCGTAACAAAAATTATATAGCATTATACGCTCATTGTAATAGAAAATAACACCGTTATTGTAGGTCCCCGATACGTTCGTCTTCAACAGTTTTAACTCAGGTCAATTTGCCTTAAAATCATTTCGCGTTTAAGCTATTTTACCTCAAGGATTTTTCACCTCAATACATTAATTACGTCGTTATTGTTTATAACTGGTTGAGCTCAGGCTAGTGGTCAGGACGAAAAATTGAACGGTGTTTGATGGAACATGCGTTCCATGAACAGAATGATGAGAAATACATATTTTTTAAGTTTTTTAAATGGTATTGAAATGACTCATAATGCAAAGAAGAACGCTTGGGAGACCTATCTTGTGGAAGTGGCGGGGGGCATATTTTGAAGGCTATTATATTGTGCCAAGGCTCACCATTTAGCCATGAATGTAAGCAAATGGCCGATAACAATAATAATTTCTGTTTTTGTGTGTTGTAAGGGCCGCAGTATAGTTCTGCTGGAACACATATTTTCCCTCTGAGTAGCTGGACTTCACCTAGGACAAGACCACCTCCATGAGGCCGTCCTGTTACTCTATGGCCCCGTTTTGTAGGTATTTCGGGAACCAATAAGGGAGTATCCTCTTCACGTCTGATGCCACGATTTACAACATAATCGAGGAGACTGGGAACTTAATCCCATTGACTGACAGAACCTCATCGACTGCGTAGGTGAGGTAGCGGTCATTCCTGGAGTTTCTTGACTAGCACGTGGTCCATATTTTCTTGTTTTGTTGCTGTGCTGAGCCCGAATAATTTTTTTTTAAATTCCAAAAACCAAGCCCCCCACCACCCCCTAAAAATATATATATATAACCCTGCGGGCGCCTTGTTAGATCTGCTGTAAGCAGCCAATGGAAAAAGAACAAAAACTCAAATCCCACTCCCTATTTAACATGGCTTTACTCTCTGCCTTTCATGTACACATGCATCAGTGATTACTTTATTCTTAGATGTTCTCTCCTCTAGAATTATATAGCAATGATATCTGGGTTAGAAAATAAGAAATCATGTTTCGAATGTAAGTACAAAAAGTCCCTCCCGCTTCCTAGGACATATTACATACAACTCCATTGATCATAGATATGTATGCAGATAAAATATCTGTTGAAGAGGGCGTTTTGAATGAATTGATAATAAATAAATAAGGAGCTCATCTGTTAATGTATTTATAAGTATATGAATGTTACAATTTATCCCTCAATTGATATACGGTGTACATAAATTACTTCATTACTTCTCTGATATCGAACGGCAAATAGATATATCTTTAAAAAAACCAAAAACCATTTAAGTAGTACCTACGATATATTTGGGCCATTCGTTTAACGACAACAGTGTTGAAATTTGTTACTTTTAAAACGATTTAAACAGATTACTTTCCAAGACGTCTTTCACATTTGAACTAACATATTTTCTTAATCCAAATAATCCCATCCCTTAAAATACCAGACAACTTATATAATCTTTGGTATAGAATTTTACTACAGAATGCCTTCCTTTGGAAATCATACCTCATAATAAAGTCGATCATATATACATATGCAGTTGAAAAAATAAGTATTTGATACCTTTCAAAATTTTAAATTTGCTCACTGATAAAGATTGTCTATGGGATTGAAGTTCAGAGTCTGGTAATGGCATTCTAAAATCTTGATGTTCTTCTTCCTGAGCCACGCCTTTCTTGAGATAGCTGTATGTCATTGACGTGATGGAAGGAGATTGTGGCCCAGGATTTCAATGGGTGGCCATTCTTCCTATATGCAGGGACGACTGCAGGGGGAAGGGTGGAGGGGCTGTAGCCTCCCAAATCAAGGAATGTTTGCTTTTTACCAGATTTTTCTAGTGAAGTTTTTAACTTTTGAATATTTTTTACAAAAAATTAAAAAACAAAGCCACTAAAAATAAATATATATATATATAATCCTACGGACGCCCCTGATATGTCAAAATTGTTAGGGTCGAGGTCAGAGGACGACGATAATCAGTTCTCTTTTGACATGAATATGTCTTTGCCCTATGGGCAGGGCAGAGTCCTTTTGCCAAGTGACATTGATCTCAGAGTAATTCTGAATTGTTTTTTTCATAAAAACCTTTGCCCATATCTAGGTACCGTGGTGGAGATATGTATTTGATCCCTTGTCGATTTTCTGAGTTTTCCAAGAGAAAAAACTCTTATATGGAATTTAATTCTGTCTGAGACTGTCTAGGCCACTGTATATGTGCTTATTTTGGAGACACTCCTTTGTTGACATAGCCGTATATCTTTGGGTCATTCCATTGCTTGGAGACCCATTACACTACACCTTTTCAGTACCATGCCCTAAAAAAAGGATGTTGTCGCCACTGATTTCCAGGGTACATGTCTCCGTCCATTCTCCTTTCGATGTGGTAAAGTCGTCATTTCCTCTTTTAAGAAAAAAAACCAAGAATATAATGTTTCTATCCCCCCCGACCCCCATGTTCGAGCAGTGGAAATTTGTACTGTTGTTCGGGTTATGTTCAGCATTTTTCTTCCTCTAAAATTAATCATAGACCATTCTTTTCTTTGTCAGTGAGAAAATTTACAAAATCAGTAAGGGATTAATAATTATTTCCTTCACTGCATATAGATTAACAACCTTTTCTATCATGTAAAGCAAGATCAGAAAATCCCTCTTTTTTTAAGTTGCAAATTGAACAGGGTTTCCTATTTTCTAAAGCTGTCATCATTATTCTTCAAGAGAGTACATATAGGTATAAAGTAATCACTAGTGCGTGAAAAACGAAGAGTAAATGTGATTATTAGTTGCAGAGTTTGTTGGAATGTTATTAGAGTTGAGGATCGACATTACATTAATTCCTTTGTATGCCATTGCAAGATATGGAGTGACGTTTCTGTTTATATCCTTCATCTCAAAGCTGAAGGTAACAAATTAAATGATAGCTAAGAGTCATAAAAAATAAATGATAGCGTAGCTGCTCTACTCCAAAAAATTCTTCAAATGGTCAAGATGGCCGTGTAAATTTTCGCTATGAGGTTTTTTTCACATACAGTCAGGTAGGAGCGTTGCTAGCTTTCATCATTGGGTGGGGGGAAATTACCCCCTAAAATATATAAACACCATTATATAATTTTATATCTAAATAACTTTATTTTATATATATATTAGCAAAGGTTGCCCGCGTTGCAGAACTAAAGACTGGGGAATAGAAACAAAGAGTGAATGGAGAAAAGAAACAGAGAGAGGGAGAAGAATAAAGGGGAAAACATTAAGAAGAAGAGAGATATAGAATGAGAGAAGAGAAAACGTGTTTTATTTCACTCAAAAAAATCCACATAATGACCTCAGAGGCCCAAAAAAATGTCACAGGATCATGCTGGGTTATTTTATAGGTCTATTTACTAAATTTAAATTAGACCATTTTGATTCCATTTTTGGGGGGTGGGACTCAAAGCCCCCAAAAAGGGGCCAGAGATGTCACTTCTGTCAGGTTATTACATATATATATATAGGGAGAGAGGTGGGATAATTGCGCCCCTTCCTGCTCATGAACGAGCCCCTACAAACGCCCAATTCTATGCACGAAGGGGAGACGTCCAAATTTCCCTTCAATGTTCATAAATAACTCGCATATAAATTAATTTCAAGAGTAGCAGTCCACTTATTTTATTGTAGATAAATGTATATTGTTCATTTTTTGGCTGGACTCAACGTATTAACAACTATTAACTACTCCTAAGGAAGTTAATTATAGAAGCTTTAATTTAAAAGGGAGGAGACGCTTTTTTTTTCGTTGTTACAATATTACTTTCAATCATTATTACATGATGAGTAGTCAACCACCTGAGTCTCAATTAATATGTTAATTTCATCAAGTAAAAAAAAGTATATATAATATATCCTTACAATAAATCATTAATCAAGGTCTTGATCGTTAAATGGCGATAACGACATCGATGTTATCAATATAGAGTGTTGTCACTGACGTCATAAATGGGTACATAATTGAAGGAGACGCCATCTTTGGGTCTGCTCAAAATTGATAATTTTACTACATCAATGAAAATATTTTACATAAATCCAGAATACTACTTGATGCCAATGATAAACAATGTTATTTCAAGATAATCAAAGTAATAACTACTCAAAATCCCTTTGAAATGCCTAATTACGTACAATTACGAATCATTGTAATCAATTAGGGACCAGAAAAGAAAGGTAATCATCGATATTATCGTATTCTTTCCATAGTATTACATAATTAGTATCAACAATTTAGAAATGAGATTGTATAACGATTTAATAACATATGTTAAGGGCATTTTAGGGTCATATATATACTAAAAAAATAACCAAATAAGAGATACAATTTTGATGGGCAGTAAGTCCTTAGGTCTTTTTATTTGTTGGTCTCATTTTCTCATCCAAGAAACTCACTGTTTCCTTATTATGAAGAAAAAAGAGATTTTATTGTTATAAACCTTTGTTGTTTAGGCTAAAAAAATGGCCGATATCAACAATGCTGACGTCACATATAAACGCTAAATAAAGTTTTTGTGACGTCAGCATGGCCATTTTTTGGGGACTAAATAACCTAATTTTTACTAATTAAAGCCCTTTTGCTATTACGATTAAGGAAAATAGTCAACTACTAACCGATATTTGGATGTTTAAATGTGACATAATAAAATAGATATTTTCTATTAACAAGGATAAATTAGTTAGCAATCCCTTTGACCTTTTTTTTAAGATACTCAAAGACTATACAGATACTGTATAATAATACGCGAAGTAAAAAGTTATAAGGGTTTTATGCTTTATTTCGATAATAAAATTAGCATTATTCAATTTAGATGATTCCGAACGGTCTTCTGACAATCTTAAGTTCCTTTTCAATTGAATAAGTTATCACATGTCCGTCCAACTTGTCGATTTCCTTTATTTTATCAACATATTTTACACCCATATTACCAGAGCAGAATCGTTGGAATCACCGCTTTGCTGTTGCGTTCGATACTGTATTGGGATCATCACTTTTTTTTTTAGTGCCTCCTACACCTTAGTCAAGTTTTAGAATTTCCTATTTTTTTACTTCCATTTACTTCCATTCACCAAACAAAAAACTGCAAGTAGAATTTTTTTTAAGTGTACGCTTAACATTTCAGCACGGTTTTAACTTATTTTTTTAATGCAAAAAAGACATCCTGTGAAAAGTGTTCTTAACAATTACTTAACCAAATATGTACATGTTTTATGCTGTGTTCGAATCCAAGATACATAGGTCATATTTCTAGTCCAAGCCTGTATTTCGCATTCACGTTAATTGTTGATAGTACATGATTTGGAAATCATAATTAAATTGCGATCGTAAATTGATAACGTATGAAATACAATGCCTAGACTCAGGCATATTATCATAATATGTCAGAATAAATAAAAGAGATTATCATTTCTAATTAATTGATCACTACATACATTTGAAGTGATTGATTTTGTGTAATTAAAATTGAAATTTGTGTTGTACCAGTCCATATTTATTCGGTCCGACTCAGTACCGTCTTAGTACCGGCCCTTAGGACTACAATGGAGGCGTCCAAAGGGGTGGTTCTAAAGAAAATAAGGAACTTTTGCAAAGCAAAGAGCAGAGCAAAGCAAAGAATTTGATTAATCATTAATCTAACGATTAAAGAATGAAGAAATACATTGAAAACCCTCATCGAGGACTGAACTTTATACGTTTTTATGACTGATATACAGGACCGGTCTGTACGTCCGTGTTCAGTCCTGAATACAAACTGGTACAACACTAATATAAATATTATATCTCCGATAAGTTATCACTTATCTTTATTTAGTAAGTCTATTGAAAAAAGAAATACTTTAACAAATTTAAATATCATTTCCTTTATCCAATGCAATTAAAGCACCTCTCTACAGTACTACAACATAAAAAAAGTCATTCTCAAGGCCTATTCTGGCGCTCACGACACTCTCCTCATAGGCCCATAAAAACCAAATAATATCATCATTCTCCAAAGGATAGAAACCAATTTAAATAATATATTTATTTAATTTATTCATTGACCGACCGAATCTCTTAATAATATGTGGATTTCATGCTGTATATGTACACGCTCATTACCAAGAAAAGAGGTACAAAGTCAAAGAAACCTTGAAAAGAACATACTTACATTAGGGGAGCCCGTGAACATTTTTAACATTTAAGCTCAAACCGTAAATAATTTAACTCACATAAATGGCGCGTCAACATAATTTATTTTTTTACTAAATATATACGAGGGTTGTTTGAAAAGTATGTACAAAGTCTGAGAGAGAGCACTATTTTCATGTTTGAGGTATTGTTTAGTTAGTAGCATCTATTGGATGAACACACACAAACTTTCACCCATATCAGTACATTTCTTTCCGTTTGACATTCGTTTAATCGAGGAAGTAGAGTTTTTGGCGCGGATTTCCCCTAGATAACCCATTGTTTAAATTGTTGTTTGGTTTCCAAAGTGTACTGATGTATCCATCCTTCATCCAAAGTCACGAAACAACGCTTAAAATCCTGCAGGATTTTTCCAGAACAGCTACTAACCGTCCATACAAAACTTCACACGATTATGCTTTTGGTCAAGCGTGAGTAATCACGGCACCCGTCTCGCGGATAGCTTTGCCATGTCCAAATGTTGATACTAGCAATCTCATGCACATTCACTCTTCTGTCATCCATCACCATATCTTGGATTTTATCAATGATTTCCGGAGTAATAACCTCAGCAGGGCGTCCAGAACGTTCAGCGTCACTTGTGCCCATATGACCACTAGTAAAAATTTTGGCAAACCACTTATAAACTTTTCTAATCGAAGGTGCCGAGTCCCCATAATGTTTATCAAGCTTCTTTTTATTCTCCTGAGGTGTTGAGGTGACTTTCATAAAGTAATGCTGCATCAACACACGAAATTTATTTCGTCAATTATTTTGAAAATCCCTCCACTTCCACTATTTAAACGAGTGCCAAACAGAAAGAAATATACTGACCTGGCTGAGAGTTTATAAGTGTTCGTCCAAGAACTGCTACTAACTAAACATCACCTCGATATTATCCCAATAGTGGCATCTCTTGGACTTTGCACCGACTTTTCAAACGACCATCGTACATAAAGCCCAATATTTAAAATTAGATAATTGAGTCATTTATAGGAAAATTATTTAAATTTTGGGATGAGTTAATGTACCTAAGGATTTATGAATAAGCCTAGAACTCGTGTTTGATTGAAGATACTTTTATTGGCCACGATATGGGCCTTTCAAATAAAACCCATCTATTTCTCATTCTTTTATCATTACAATTAAATTTCCTTACTTTAAGTGTACAATTTTCGACGCACTCAAAGGGTTAATCAGAATAGTTGGGAGGTAGAAATGGCCAATCATTCGGCGACAAAAAATAATTGTATTCCAGACTCAATTTATACTTAAAGAAGAGATCTTTGTAAAGAAAAACTACTTTCAGATTTTGGGAAAGGAAAAAAATGATGTTGGGTTTGCTCATTCTACTTTTTGTCCATTATTTAATGAGTCGTTGTAACAAGGTTCTTAATTCAGGTGTACCCTATGTCTCCAATTACAAAAATCCCATTCTATAGTCATGACAAACATCCTTCAAATTGTCAAAATTGCCAGGTTCATTTACTATTTCTTTTATTATTACATACGAGCAGGTCATATTTTGTGCAACTCTAACTTAGAGAATGCTATAAAATTCCCCAGTCCCCCCTACTTATGTATAGCTCATTTATTTGAATGATTTATTTATTTATTTATAAGTCTTTGAAGCATGAGTTTGGTGGTGCTAATCCAGGTTGTTTAGGGATTGACTAATTAATTGCCAAGGGCATTAAAAATATGTAATCCCCTTGATTGACTTCTCAATTAAGTTTGCCATATTAATAATAATAACGTTGTATCTAATGCATCTGATGGTTGAGTTAGTGATGGAGCCTTGAAATCTCTTATAAAGTGAGACAACCTACGTTAGAGGTAAATATAACGTGCATAAATATTAACCTTATAAAATACATGTGTTATTCTATATTTTTATTCGTCAATGGATTCATGTTTGTTAACTTATTTTTTGGTAGAAAGACTATATTTAAAATTAATATACTTTACATAGTTATTCGTGTTAAGACATGGTCCAAGAACGAAATTTTTTTGTATGTTTGGTCATAAGTGATTTTTTTCTATACGGATTTGCAACAAACTTTCAATTTAGACCGTGATCTCAGACTGTAGATCAAAATTGAATATTTTTTGGTCTTTAGATGTATATCACGACATTACCTCACTTATACTAAATATGCATTGTATTTTTGTCAGCTGTAGACCTTTCTGCTTATTTTTTCCTACTCAGCGTACTAAACGTTGATGATTGATAGTTGAATTAGAATTATCTTTTGTTAAACTGTGAACAATTCTCAATAATAATTCCATGGTGGGGGGGAATTGAATTTATATCAACTGATTTTGAGCTTATTTCTGGTTGTTGTTGGTTTTTTTTTTTTTTTGTAGAAGATTGAGTAATACAATACAGGTAACGACATGATATAGGCAAATTTATTTTGCCGCTATCTATGGACCAATTTTCTCTCTTATCTGTCTAATTAATGAGCTGTACAGGGTGGTGGAGATAAATTGGGAAAATATTTAAAGGATTATAACGAACAAACTAGATAGAGTCTAACCATAAATATTTCATTATTTGAAAGCTACTTTTAATAACATTCAGTTATTTATAAAAAGATCCACATCTCTTGATAACTTTGACCAAACGACACAGGAAGCTTTGCCAGGCCCGGGCGATCTCCAAATATGAACTGATTAAGGACTTTTTTCTGTTTATTTTCAGAGAAAAAGTTGTGGTATACAACAAAAGTAATGACCTGATATAGGGACTGTTTAACGTTCAGGAATACTTTTCTATAGATGCACGGTGCTAGTATCGCGGTAAAAAACCCCATAGGAATTGAAGCGATAATTATGAATGAAAACATTATGAAATGTGAAAAGTCCAAGCACAATGCAAAGTTTAATTAACAATAAAATGATGTCATTGTAGGATTTCAATATGTCGACAGAAATTGGACTTCCTCTTAGTATTCATTGTTTAAGATCCTGTCAGGTTTTGAATGGATAGAGAAAAGTACAGAAAATACTTCTTTAAATGACAGAATTAGTTCACTCCACTAAAAATCATAACTGTCTCAGACAGCTCCAAGATTTTCGGACCGAAACCCAACACTACTAGATATCTAGTATGGATTATTTTTAAATAATCACTTTTGGCTTGTACAAATTCGAAGCGTTAATATAGTTTTTTAGTACTTCTTACCATTTTTTTTTTGTATGAAAGGTTGTGTTATACAAACAAAGCAACGATTTGATAGTGACCAATTTTTTTCCGTCTTAATCTATGATGGACATATCTTCTCCCCCTACTGATTTATAAGTTGTACAAAAAATATTTATTCGAAAGAATGGTTCAATTTAACGTAATAGTAGGTAGTGTTGTGTTCAGTTTAGGATTAGGACTGGACCTTCAGACAGCAGGGGCGTCTACAGGGGGAGGGCAGGAAGGTCTGTATCCCCCACCCAACCCCCTAAAAAAAAAATTAAGAAATGTTTGATTCTTACTAGAAAATTTAATATTTAAAATTCATTACAATTTTTCCGTTTTAATTGTGTCTGTGAATAGGTATGGATTTTTGAAATTTTTCTTTGAAAAATTTAATATTTGATTTTTGTTTTTTTGAAATTTTATATTTGAAATTTAATTTTATAAATTTTTTGACAAAAAAATTAATTGTATTTAATTAATAGACAAAAGTAATTGACTGCCCCTGTTGGTTAGTGTCTAATTTTAACGACCGTGGAGACCTACTACAAAATTCTTATATGGTTCATCAACATAAAAACAACTACGATAGGCTACTTTAAGTGCAATTTGAGGGTCCTCCAAAGTGTTAATAAGAATGACTTATTGCATAGAAATGGATGAATACTATCCACACTGAATTTCTTTTTAAATCATACCAGCTTGCTTTTGTGTTTCTGGGCCACGCTATTCACTTTGAGTAATTGTATTAAAAATAACCTCTTTATCAAATTACTGCAGTCAGCTGATTATTTTTCTAAATATATAGTGCAACAGACGGAGCTATTTGAAAATCAAAAATAAACGAAACAAAGAAAAACACACAAGATTTTAATTATCCAAAATACTTTAATTGATGCAAATTTCCGGACATTGGGAAATGTAAATTATCTGTAAACAAGGTACATAAGTAGATAGGGAAGTGTATTTGGTACAAACATTATTTCATGTTATTTTTTTCTTTAAAAAGTGACCGTCGTCATAATAAGGTCTAATTGATCCTAAGCTGTTTATTCCTTCTCAAACTCTATCTAATTAAGAAAAATAGTTTTTTTACG